>NC_053028.1:634451373-634761823 GCF_003073215.2 Triticum urartu | reverse complement strand
GATTAGTGTTGAACCTAAATAAGTGTTATTTGGTGTTTGCGTTGAGCATGAATATGATTTGATCATGTTTATTGCAATACGGTTATTCATTTAAGTAAGATAATAAATTGTTGTTCTGTTTACATGAATAAAACCTTATATGGTTACACACCCAATGAAAATGGTTCGTTGGATCTCGATGGTAGTGATACACATATTCATAATATTGAAACCAAAAGATGCAAAGTCAATAATGATAGTGCAACTTATTTGTGGCACTGCCGTTTAGGTCACATTGGTGTAAAGCGCATGAAGAAAATCCATGTTGATGGGCTTTTGGAATCACTTGATTATAAATCAGTTGATGCTTGCGAACCATGCCTCATGGGCAAGATGACTAAGGCTCCATTCTCCGGAACAATGGAGCAAGCAACAGATTTGTTGGAAATCATACATACTGATGTATGTGGTCCGATGAGTATTGAGGCTCGCGGCAGGTATCATTATTTTATGATCTTCATAGATGATTTGAGCAGATATGAGTATATCTACTTGATGAAACACAAGTATGAAACATTTGAAAAGTTCGAAGAATTTCAGAGTGAAGTGGAGAATCATCATAACAAAAATAAAAGTTTCTACGATATGATCGCAGAAGGAAAATATTTGAGTTACGAGTTTGGCCTTCAGTTAAAACAATGTGAAATAGTTTCACTACTCATGCCACCTGGAATACCACAGTGTAATGGTGTGTCTGAACGTCGTAACCGTACTTTATTAGATATGGTGCAATCTATGATGTCTCTTACTGATTTACCACTATCGTTTTGGGGTTATGCATTAGAGACAGCTACATTCACATTAAATAGGGCACCATCTAAATCCATTGAGACGGCACTGTATGAACTATGGTTTGGCAAGAAACCTAAGCTATCGTTTCTTAAAGTTTGAGGTTGCAATGCTTATGTGAAAAAGTTTCAACCTGATAAGCTCAAACCCAAATCGGAGAAGTGCATCTTCATAGGATACCCAAAAGAAAATGTTGGGTACACCTTCTATCACAGATCCGAAGGCAAGATATTCATTGTTGAGAATGGATCCTTTCTAGAGAAGGAGTTTCTCTCAAAAGAAGTGAGTGGGAGGAAAGTAGAACTTGATGAGGTAATTGTACCTGCTCCCTTATTGGAAAGTAGTTCATCATAGAAATTTGTTCCTGTGACTACTACACCAATTAGTGAGGAAGCTAATGATGATGATCATGTAACTTCATATCAAGTTACTACCGAACCTCGTAGGTAAACCAGAGTGGTACGGTAATCCTGTTCTGGAGGTCATGTTACTTGACCATGATGAGCCTATGAACTATGAGGAAGCGATGATGAGCCCAGATTCCGCGAAATGGCTTGAGGCCATGAAATCTGAGATGAGATCCATGTATGAGAACAAAGTATGGACTTTGATTGACTTGCCCATTGATCGGCGAGCCATTGAGATTAAATGGATCTTCAAGAGGAAAACGGACACTGATATTAGTGTTACTATCTACAAAGCTAGAATTGTCGCAAAAAGGTTTTCGACAAGTTCAAGGTGTTGACTACGATGAGAGTTTCTCACTCGTATCTATGCTTAAGTCTGTCCGAATCATGTTAGCAATTGCCGCATTTTATGAAATCTGGCAAATGGATAAACAAAACCGCATTCCTTAATGGATTTATTAAAGAAGAGTTGTATATGATGCAACCAGAAGGTTTGGTCAATCCTAAAGGTACTAACAAAATATGCAAGCTCCAGCGATCCATCTATGGACTGGTGCAAGCATCTCGGAGTTGGAATATACGCTTTGATAAGTTGATCAACGCATATAGTTTTATACAGACTTGTGGTGAAGCCTGTATTTACAAGAAAGTGAGTGGGAGCACTACAGCATTTCTGTAAGTATATGTGAATGACATATTGTTGATCGGAGATAATGTAGAATTATTCTGCAAAGCATAAAGGAAGTTTTGAAAGGAGTTTTTCAAAGAAAGACCTCGGTGAAGCTGCTTACATATTGAGCATCAAGATCTATAGAGATAAATCAAGACGCTTGATAAGTTTTTCAATGAGTACATACCTTGAAAAGATTTTGAAGTAGTTCAAAATGGAATAGTCAAAGAAGGAGTTCTTGCCTGTGTTACAAGGTGTGAAGTTGAGTAAGACTCAAAACCCGACCACGGCAGAAGATAGAGAGAGAATGAAAGTCATTCCCTATGCCTCAGCCATAGGTTCTATAAAGTATGCCATGCTGTGTACCAGACCTATTGTATACCCTGCCCTGAGTTTGGCAAGGCAGTACAATAGTGATCTAGGAGTAGATCACTAGACAACGGTCAAAATTATCCTTAGTGGAATAAGGATATGTTTCTCGATTATGGAGGTGACAAAAAGGTTCGTCGTAAAGGGTTACATCGATGCAAATTTTGACACTGATCCAGATGACTCTAAATCTCAATCTGGATACATATTGAAAGTGGGAGCAATTAGCTAGAGTAGCTCCGTGCAGAGCATTGTTGACATAGAAATTTGCAAAATACTTAAGGATCTGAATGTGGCAAACCCGTTGACTAAACTTCTCTCACAAGCAAAACATGATCACACCTTAGTACTCTTTGGGTGTTAATCACATAGCGATGTGAACTAGATTATTGAATCTAGTAAACACTTTGGGTGTTGGTCACATGTTGATGTGAACTATGGGTGTTAATCACATGGTGGTGTGAACTATTGGTATTAAATCACATGGCGATGTGAACTAGATTATTGACTCTAGTGCAAGTGGGAGACTGAAGGAAATATGCCCTAGAGGCAATAATAAAGTTATTATCTATTTCCTTATATCATGATAAATGTTTATTATTCATGCTAGAATTGTATTAACCGGAAACATAATACATGTGTGAATACATAGACAAATAAAGTGTCACTAGTATGCCTCTACTTGACTAGCTCGTTGATCAAAGATGGTTATGTTTCCTAACCATAGACATGAGTTGTCATTTGATTAACGGGATCACATCATTAGGAGAATGATGTGGTTGACTTGACCCATTCCGTTAGCATAGCACTTGATCGTTTAGTTTGTTGCTATTGCTTTCTTCATGACTTATACATGTTCCTATGACTATGAGATTATGCAACTCCCGTTTACCAGAGGAACACTTTGTGTGCTACCAAACGTCACAACGTAACTGGGTGATTATAAAGGTGCTCTACAGGTGTCTCCAAAGGTACTTATTGGGTTGGCGTATTTCGAGATTAGGATTTGTCACTCCGATTGTCGGAGAGGTATCTCTGGGCCCACTCGGTAATGCACATCACTATAAGCCTTGCAAGCATTGCAACTAATGAGTTAGTTGTGGGATGATGTATTACGGAATGAATAAAGAGACTTGCCGGTAACGAGATTGAACTAGGTATTGAGATACCGACGATCGAATCTCGGGCAAGTAACATACCGATGACAAAGGGAACAACGTATGTTGTTATGCGGTCTGACCGATAAAGATCTTCGTAGAATATGTAGGAGCCAATATGAGCATCCAGGTTCCGCTATTGGTTATTGACCGGAGACGTGTCTCGGTCATGTCTACATAGTTCTCGAACCCGTAGGGTCCGCATGCTTAAAGTTCGATGACGGTTATATTATGAGTTTATGTTTTTTGATGTACCGAAGGAGTTCGGAGTCCCGGATGAGATCGGGGACATGACGAGGAGCCTCGAAATGGTCGAGACGTAAAGATCGATATACTGGACGACTATATTCGGACATCGTAAAGGTTCCGAGTGATTCAGCTATTTTCGGGAGTACCGGGGAGTTACGGGAATTTGTATTGGGCCTTAATGGGCCATACGGGAAAGGAGAGAAAGGCCTCAAAGGGTGGTCGCACCCCTCCCCATGGGCTGGTTCAAATTGGACTAGGGAGGGGGGGCGCACCCTTCCTTCCTTCTCCTTTTCCCTTCCCTTTCCTTCTCTCCTACTCCTACTACTTGGAAGGGCTCCTAGTTCTACTAGGAAAGGGGGAATCCTACTCCCGGTGGGAGTAGGACTCCCCTAGGGCGCGCCATAGAGAGGGCCGGCCGTCCCCTCCTCCACTCCTTTATATACGTGGCCAGGGGCACCCCATAGACACAACAATTGATCTCTTGATCTCTTAGCCGTGTGCGGTGCCCCCCTCCACCATAATCCACCTCGGTCATATAGTAGCGGTGCTTAGGCGAAGCCCTCGTCGGTAGAACATCATCATCGTCACCACGCCGTCGTGCTGACGAAACTCTCCCTCAACACTCGGCTGGATCGGAGTTCGAGGGACGTCATCGAGTTGAATGTGTGCAGAACTCGGAGGTGTCGTGCGTTCGGTACTTGATCGGTTGGATCGTGAAGACGTACGACTACATCAACCGCGTTGTGCTAACGCTTCCGCTTTTGGTCTACGAGGGTACGTGGACACACTCTCCCCTCTCGTTGCTATACATGACCATGATCTTGCATGTGCGTAGGAATTTTTTTGAAATTACTACGTTCCCCAACAAAATTCTCATAAACTTGATTTTAGCCTTTTTAGTATTTGGATCCAAACATGGGTGAGGCTAGCATGTTTTAGTCCCACTACTTATAGTCATGGGACTAAAACGTATCCAAGCACCCTCTTAGTTTTATTTGAGGGGTGGGTTGTGCTGGACACCATTATTGTGACTAGCCTTTTTAATAGTACTTTATGCATAATTTGGCGACGAGCGCTCTCTATATGTACCACCTTTTTTTAATTTCAAGTTTTGCTCCATGGCGCAATCCATCGATACTACTGCTGTACAAAAGTATAAATTTTTTAAAAGGCTAGAGGGCGGGGCAGTCTAGCTTGGTCGGTTTCACAAGAGGCGAGGGACTTTGTGATTTGACGGCTCATTACTGCTGGAAGGCGGGGCCTTGTGATTTGACTGCTCGTATAAATGCGCCGATGACCTGATCGAGGAGGAGCAAAGAACCGTGCGGTATACTCAAGTTTTCCACTGGAGTAGTACTGCGACGGAGGAGCACGAAACACGGCAGCCCAGTGCCATATGGCGATAAAAAATGATCTAATTTGCTAGTCATCTCATTGTTAGCATTGTTCTATTCATTCCCTAAAAAAAACATTGTTCTATTCATGCCTCGCAGAGAACGTGACACGTGCGGTGAAACACCCAAAGCAAAAGATGAAACACAGGAGCAAAAGAAGAAGGAAGATTATCACCCCAAATGATCTAATTCGCCGCGGAGTCATAACTGCTTCTTCATCGACTCCACGACCTCCATCTCCTTGCGCGTCTCCTCCGCCATCTTCGTCATTGTGTCCATGACACGGCATTTCTCGACGCGAGCCTTCATCATCTATTCCACGGCCATATTACGTACCTTGACAGCAGCCGGGTGCTCGATGCGGAGCTTCGCCAACTCTTCCTTCTGTTCCATGGCGAGGGCCTGCAGCATCTTCATCGAGGAACTACTATTCTCATGCAGCTTCTTCCAGCCGGCGTTCTTCTCCTTCAACAGGTTGATCTCGTGGCAGAGCTTCGCATTGTCCTCCCGAAGTCGTAGGATTTCGCCGGTCGCCTTCTTCTCTGAGGCAATGCTCTTCTTCAGCAGCATCACCAAGCCGGCGGTCAACTCCCCCTGCTGATTGAGCTCAGCGGGCATGTCGTCGAGGCTCTCCTTCAGCAACTCCATCAAGCCTTGGATGAACTCCTTCTGCTTATTGAGCGGATCGGGCATGCCGTCGAGGGATAACGACTCCAGCTCCGCCAGCTCGGCATGTTCGCCTCCGCGGCTAGGGCGCTCCTGGGAGCCATCGCCTGCCAGTGAGAGATCTTTCGAGGTCTCTGCGTGGTGGCGAGCCCTCTCTTTTTTTCTGCAGCCTTGGTTGCCGCTCCCTTGTTATGAGTAGTTCTCGACCTAGAGCTCTGCTCACCGGCCATGGCAACGACGGATGAAAAAAAAGCACTAATGAGGAGGAAAGGTAGAGTGATTTTCGGTTAGGTAGTTCCCCTTTTTATAACCTAAGTACTAGCACTAGTACTAATACCTGCATAGTGGGAACACGTTCAGGTTTGGTACATACTACTAGTAGGTGTGAGCAGGCTTTCGAATGTGATGGGAACAAGGTAAAGATTAATTGATGGTTTTGGTTTCGAGGCCCGAAACGGCTCCCGATGAGTTTAGCGGAACATAAATTTCAAGTACTACACTACTCAAATGCGTAAATATTATGTTACTGTCAAAAATTGGTACAAAATACGAAGGAGACCAATGGAAGTACTACTAGCAACCCACGATTTAACTACTTGCATGCGCACAGTGGAGTAATAATGTCTTTCTTCCGCCCTCACGTCCACTCAATTTGCATGCGCTGTATTAATTGACCATCAATGAAGTGAACGACTTTACACGCGTCAAATTATCACATGGGGTGGATCTTGGTAAAAAATTGCGTCCGCCCATGTACCCGCGTGTGCGTGCGAGGAATGAGTGTGTGCATGGAGTGCGTGCACATCTTCGCTTCGTGCATGTACCGCCAGTATGGCTCAGGGAGGACGAGTACATTCTTCTGGAACCAGCAGCACGTCATTGTGATCAATCCACGCAAGGAGGTCGCGACAACGCCTACACATGTGCCACATGGCTTCATGAACTGTAAGAGAGACACTGTGTAGCGTGCCATTGGTATTCTAATTTACGTATTTTTCACATACTCGAAGTACTAGTAAGGTACACGTGCATTGCACGCATCAGATTTTGCAACCAAATTATGAATAAATACCACACTATAGCATGTAAGCTCTGAGTCATATATGCCTGATGTAGCCCTTCGTTTAATTCTTATAGTTCATCTCATTCAAAATCAATTAGTTTTTATAAAAATGCTAAGAACGCGGGAATAGGAAAAACATGGGATTATAGTGGAATGTCGTCTTGAATCCTACGGGATTGTACGAGTGTTTGATTGTGCATAGAAAAAACGCAGAATTCTTTCAAAGAGATTTGAGTGAATGGGATGTTCCCTATGAAATCTAGTGCAAATGAATCATATGGAAAAATTCCTATGGTTTACAATCCTATGAATCAAACAACCAAGATAGGAAAAATTCCTAATGATTAGAATCCTCCAAAATTCCTTTGAGAATCCTTTGAATCAAAAAAGCCCTTAATCTATTTTATGATTCATGGAATTGTGTGTTGTAAAGCATAAAGTAAAAAACAAAGAATGGCAATTCAACTAGAAAAAAGTTTGGGAAGTAATGATACGGAAGATTCTAAAACAAAAGAGAACCACTGTTGTTTTGAGGTTTGTGCATTATGCTTAAGTTCAACCATGGAGTATGCTAGATTGTACATGTGGCAAAATCCGGTGGGGGCTAGAAGATGGTGCGAGGGGCCGAGTGGAGGGAGACTATGAAGGAATGCACAAGTGCGAGATCGATATTTAGAGAGAGGGCGGACACGTGCGCTGATGCGCGCAGTGGCGGAGCCATGAAAAATAAATGAGCTAGGGGGCCAAGCATTGCTAATCCTTTATGAGGAGGGTCAATTCATGAACTTAAACCATTTTTAGTAGCAATTGTCTAATGATCACATTCATATTAGCCTTGATATATAGTGATGTTAGGGGGGAGGGGGGCAGGGCCCTTACTGCCCCCTGTCTTCGCCATTGTGCACGCGTCTGAGAGATGAAGCGGAAGGCATGGATGATGAGAGGGGGGCGTTGGATACATAATTAATGTGGGTGTATTAGCTATATATGTTAATCCTATATAGAGAGGTATAGATTGATCGATGTGGACGTGGGAAAGAGGGTGAGACCTCACTGGATATATCGATTGATCGGTTTGTGTGGAAAACTATGAAAGACCTAGCTATATACACACATACATAGAGGAACATCGATTGTTGCGCATGCACGCGTGAGAGATAAAGAATGCCCGATATGATGGAGAGGGGGATGTGTGTTGGTGTGTGACTTCATGGGAGACCGACCTGAAGAAAAAGATTGCATGCATGCGATGGATAATGCCAACTGGTAGTGTGTGTGCATGCATGCGCGAGAGAAAGTTAGTGGTACAATTATAAAGAGACTACTATGTGGGTGTAAAAGAATAGCTGAATAGGTGAGGTCACAATCAATATAAAGTTGAATTCAAATATTTGAATAAGAGATCCTGATGTTTGAAACCCATGCATGCATGAATATAACGGAGATCTGCGCGGTGTGGTTTGGAAACGAGTATGTTGTAATGTATACACATTGAACAAGGTCAGACTGATTTGAATTTGAGATACCGATGGCAGACATCATTTGGCCACGTCACATCCGTGCATGGACACACTATTCTAATTGGAGATGATGGGCAGTATATATATATATTATATTGTGTGCGGGTAACTTTAACTTTGAAAGATGGTCGTTGGATGAGGCGAATCCGATGGTCCAAAGATGGCAAATTTGAGCACTACTGGCCGTTGGATATCATCTAGATTCCACCAGATTTCGCCACATGTATAATCTAGAAGACTCCATGGTTGAACTTAAGCATAATGCACAAACATCAAAACACAAGCACTTCTTATTTGTTCTAGAATCTTCCATATCAGAATTGCCCAAATGTTTTTTACATGATTTGCCATTATTTGTTTTTACTTTATGTCTTACGACGCACAATTCCATGAATCTTAAAATAGATTAGCTTTCTTATAAAAACTAGATGATTTTGAATGAAATGAACTATAAGAATTAAATGAACATCTACATCATGCATATATGACTCAAATCTTGCATGCTATAATGTGGTATTTATTCATAATTTGGTTGCCAAATCTCATGCGTGCAATGCACGTGTACCTTACTCTAGTCTAAATGGTGTTTGTGTGTGTTGTGCATGTTGAGATGCAAATTGTCTTTTTTTGGTACACGTTAAGCTTATTCTTCCGAAATTTCATGCCGCGCCTTGTTATGCCGAAAATTCAAGCTAGCGTCTCTGTCTATCATGCTGCGAAACTCCCGCCTCTTCAACCCGCGCCTTGTTAGCCCGAAATATTTAAGATATATCTTTGTCTCGTTGTGCTCCGACAACTCTCTCCATCTCAACCCGCGCTTTGCTATTCCGAAATTACAACGCGCGCGAAAACTCCCACCTCCTGTGAAATCCCGACACGCGAAATGCCCGTGGTACCCATGAACCGAAAGAACCGCCTCAAATCGGTGGGGGTACTTTCGTAACTTACCCCACATTTCGGACAAGCGCGTCTCTAAGCCATGGTTCCCCACTGCCATCCCATCCGCCCACCCATTCGTACACCGAGGCCGCGAAAACCCGCGACGAAACCCCACACCCTGATCCGTCCGCCACCCAGCCGGAGTCTCTTCCCCGACGACGTCGTCCACAGCAACACCTCAACGTCCCTCATCCACCGTACCGGATGAGGATCTGTCGTTGATCTCATCCTCCCGCCGGTTCAGCCACACCGTCCTCCACCTCCAAGGAGCTGCCCCGACGTTCCCCTCATCTTTCGCGCCACCTCCATTCCCACACCGCCGTCTTCACCTGCACCATTGGAAGAGCATCATCATCACCGTTTCCTCGGATGAAGCTGCGGCCTAATCGGCGCCACCAAAGAGGTTGTACACTAATCGCCGCATTTTCTTCTTGATTCGATCTCACGGTGCTGTCGGCGCTTGGTCCCGAGCCGACACGACGCGGCTCCATCCACGGCGGCGTCGCCAGCCACTTCCTCCACGGCGTCGCTCCCTCGGCGGCGACGTCCACATCAGTAGGACCTGCTGCTGCTTTAGCTCTCGCTCGCGCTGCTGCTCTGCTCTTGCTCTCGGTCCCCTGCCTGGTCTGCTCTTGCTATTGCTCTTACTCTCGCTCTTGCTCTTGCTTGCGATGCTGCTCCGATTTAGCTACACTTCACTCTGATGCTGCCAGGGTGAAGGAAGAACAAGCCGCAGCGGGGAGGGGGGCTCGCCGGAGAGGTACCCCACTATCTATCTTAGGGTTCAGGATGGGGGCGGTGGTCGCCGGCGGTGGTGGGGCGTTGGCAGCGCAGTGGCGTGGGGATCACCGGAGAGAAAGCCTCGGCACGGGGGGGGGGGCTAGAGGGATGGCCGGGGCGGCGGCGGACCGGCGGTGGGGAGTGTTTTCGGGGCGGGCGGGACGGCGCACCGCCGGCCGCGGGCGGCGGGGGGCTGCTGTTTGGCCGGCTCAAGGGGGTGGAGGTTGAAGATGAACCGCATGCCCTTGATTTCGTATCCAACGGCTGCAAAATCGACTGACCAGAGATGGAAAAGTCAGTCGACCGACCTGTAGCCTCACCTTGCTAGTGCGTTCAGTTTCGACAGCAAAATTCAGTTTCGACAGCAAAATTCAGTTTCGACAGTTAAGTTCGGTTTCGACAGTTAAGTTCAGTTTCGACAGTTAAATTCAGTTTCGACGGTTAAGTTCAGAGATGAGCGGCTGATGTATTTTACATCTAGCAGTTTGTGTTTATGTATTTTACGTCATGTATTGGAGATTCTATTAGAATTCCACTCAGGTTAATGTTGTTCGTTGTCTCTCTTGTCCTGCTTCAGCCTCGGTGTCGTACAACTCATCGGAGCTGCTCCAACGACGAAACCCTCCATCACAGCGGAGCAGTACCTCGGGCTCCATCTCCAGACGCCTAAGATCTTCTTCCCCTCCTCCGACAGCCAAGTCAGCCGGAGCATCCTCACCGGCCAACCCAATCACACTGAGATCGACATGGCTTCGCTAAAGAGGTTGTACACTTGTTGCATCTCTTTTTTACTCTACATGTTATATATATTGTCCACTGAGCACTCGTAGTAATGGGAAATACGATTATTTTATCCTACTATATGACAAGCAGTAAGGTACCAGGCAACTTAGCTATCCATGATGGACTCTCTTGAACGCCATCATTATTTATCTCTGCGCGTTTGAGCTTTGCATTTGTCGATGGGCCTGGGAGTTGAGCTAGTATGGCAGTGGCCTAGGTCCAAAGTAATAGAAGTAGCACAAATACATTTTTTAGTGTAGGATTTTCCGTGCTCAAGCCTGCCTACTAGAATCGCCAGTGCTTGAAAGGAAAAGTGAATGAAAAACATCGGAATTGGAAAGTTTCCTATGGTACTACTTTTCATGAATTTGGTGCAAAGGAATGGAGCAAAGAAAAACTGTAGGATTTGTTCCTTTAGTGTCTCCTTGAAAGAAAAACCATAGGAATTCTAATTTCCACTTCTCCTCCTTTTCATATTCCTATTCATCAAGCACAAGACTAAGAGATAGTAGCATAATAGTATTATAACCGTACATTTTCTTGTGGTTTGACTTAATCTCACCATGCTTTTTTGCATCCCGTGATCTTCCAATTGTTGTGAATCAAACACCCAGATTGGCAGAAATCTTGTATTTTTAAATTCTCTATTTTGCACGTGCATTCCTATCCTATTCCTGTCTATTTCCTATCCCTGCATTGTTAGAATCCTCAAATTCAAACAAGCCATTACTCAATTACTTCTGTTATAGATAGGTGTCAAAGAAAACCTTGTATGGTTTGTCCTGCTCCTGCGGCGTTGTGTTCAACCCCAGCTCAGCTCCTCCAACGACAGAAGGGTTCACCACAGTAGGGATCCGCTCTCCAGACTGTCTTTCACCGCTTCAGATCTTCTTCCCCACCGCCGGCAGCCACGGCAACTGCATTACCATCATCAACTAAGCAGATGACCTTGAGGACTACACGGGTCCGCAAGAGAGGTCGCACTCTTCCGTGTCTGCTTACGTTATGCGTCGCTTAATATGATGACATGCTACATTATCGTCGTGTTCACCTATTAGACTCCTAGTCAGGTCCAAACTAATGTTGAAACTTGAGTTTTTAAATGGTTGTGGGGTACATATTGGGGCAGCAATCAGTACTATCTGTCTACTATCTGGTTAATCCCCGGTGTCTACTATGAGTTTCATGTTGGGTGCAAATAAACATTAAAGGAGCCATTATCTGTATTTTTTAACTAAAGCTGTTATCTGCCTGCTATCATTGGTTTTGGGTCTATCCACAGTTTGCTACCATCACTCTGGATTTGTGCATGCACTCCTTACATAATCTCACTATGTTTTATTCCTATACATGCCAGTTATTGTACACAATGGAACTGATCATGTAAAGCAAAAGAGACGAGCCTTGCGTGGCAATAAAATTTCATGCAGATGTCGTTCCATGGTGGGCGCAAAGGCAGCCCCCCTCCACCCATTTCAGATCGTAATCAAGAGGAAGATAACTGTTATGAGGGGGATTCAGAAGGAGAAGACCACTCCTATTTACCCCATGAAGTCTTCGCTCTAACTTGGCATGCTGATGTTGGTAATATCATGCATATGGTGCCTTGCATTGCTTACTGTATACATTAAAGATGTCATCTGCTTAGTTTAGACATGCTTTGTGTCAATGCCATCTGTTTAGTTTCTTTATCGTATATGTGAATCATGCAATGCCATCTTGTCTAGCCAGGCATCATATATGTGAATTTTGCAATGCCACCCTGGTTAGACAGTCATCTTATATGTGAATTATATCATGCCATCATTTTTTATTACGTGTTAAATTTGTCAACAATTTTAGTACATTCAATTACTCTTCTTGTGCATCAGCCATTTGACACGGTCATGGAAAAATCTGGAGCGGAAACAAGGTCTTCAGTGTAGACAATGCTATCTGACGAAGCGCATGTCTTGCTGGTTACCAATAGCTCCTCAGAGGAGGATTCAGAGATAGATGACCAGTCATATTCCCCTCCCCCCCCCCGAGGTGCATGCCCTAACTTGGCTGGGTTATGTTGCTCATACCGTGCGTATGGTATCTTGTATTGCTATGTCATTTGCTTAGTTTAGACATGCTTTGTGTGAATGCCACCTGTTTAGTGTCTAATTACCATATATGTGAATTATGCAATGCCATCTTGTTGCAAGACATTATATATGTGAATTATGCATTGTTATCTTGTTGCAAGGCATTATGTATGTGAATTATGCAATGCCATGCTGTTTAGGCAAGCGTCATATATGTGAATTATATCATGTCGTCCTTTTTTTGTATTTCTCATTGCTTTTGTCGACAATGTTTGTATATTCAACTGCTCTTCCTGTGCATCAGCCATTTGAATTGGTGATGGAGAAATCTGGAGTGAAAACAAGGTCTTCAGAGCAGACAATGCTACCTGCTGAAGCAGATATCTTGCTGGTTATAGATAGCTCTTCAGAGGAGGATTCAGAGGCAGATGACCAGTCCTATTATCCCCCTAAGGTGTATGCTCAAACTTGGCAGGGTTATATTACTCATATAATGCATATGTTGTATTGCAATGCTTAGTTTTTACATCATATACACAATATTGAATGCCATCTCCTTAGTTGACACATCATATATGCGATTGCCCTCTGCTCACTTCCTTAGTATATAAATCATATATTGGAATTATGTCATGCCATGATGTTTACATAGACATCATGTATCTGAATTATGGCATGCCAACCCATTTTCTAAAGACATAATATAGTTATATCATCTCATCCTGTTTACATAGTCATCCTATTTAAATTATGTCATTCTATCCGTGAATTATATCATGCCATCATGTTTCCATCAACGACATGTTTGTGATTTATGGCATGCCAACCACTTTAATAGACACATCATATAGTTATATCATGTCATCCTGTTTACATAGTCATCATATTTTGAAGTATGTCATTCTATCCTGTTTAGTTAGCCATCATACATGTGAAATTGTGTCATGCTATCCTATTTAATTAGCCATCATATATGTGAAATTATGCCCTACTATTCTGTTTGCTTAGACAACATAAATGTGAATTATTTCATGCCCTGTTTTCTTCCCTACTATCCATTGCACCTGTCTATCTTACAATGTCTGTACATTCAATTACTTTTCTTGTTTATCAGCCATTTCAATTGGAGGGAGTGATGGCAGTATCTGTGGGAGTAAAAACACGGTCTTCAGAAAAGATCGTGCTACTTGTCGATGCAGATAGAACCACGGTTGTACTTGCCCAAGAACCAGCCCCACCACACATAACCCACACTCATGCAGATTGTACCCCTACCCAGTTGGACAGAGAACCAGATACACCCCTTCTAACCCCAACCCCAGCAGATAGACACCCAGTTCCCGTTGACACAGCACCGTCTCCACCACAGAGCACCCAAACACGAGCAGTTAGTAAGGCAACTGCAGTGCCCAAATCACGAGGACCACCACTCCGAACCTGAAGTCAACGCTTAAAGCAGAAGAAGAATTGTTCTCAGGTCAGGTTTCATAGCTATGGTTCATACTACTTTGCTCTTGCATCACTGTATTTACTAATACCAACTAATTTCAATTTGAAGGATGCAATTGAAACTCCAATGGCGCAATAGGTATGTTTTAAACCTGTTTCTTCAACGTGTTTGGCTGTTTGCTGTTGTAACTTGCTCTATGTTGATTTCAGTTTCAATTGAATAAACAGTTATGTTCTCATGCCATGCACATTACAAGTTTTGTTATTGTTGTGTAGTTTCCCACACTTATATTCTGTCTATGCTGCTTTGTCTTAAATAGATATGACTCAAACTGTATCTATCTTGATTTGGCAACATAAACTAGAATGATATAGACCATACAGTGACCATACTACATAGATATATGTTTGTTTCCTGCTGTTATCCTGTCCACCTTACTACTGAACTGGTTTACCAAAATGAGTTTCATATACTACATTGTAAACCTGAGATGTGTTTGTTTGTTTCTCTTTTAGAACGCGGATAAAATATTGGAGAAGAGTACCCTGTTATGCAATGGTAAAGGAAGTAATGCAGATAAGGTTCAAGATAGTGAGACATCCCTGTTGGTCTCCAAGAAAGCTGGTAAAAACCATATTGAAGACACTGAGACAACCCCAAAGTCCTGTCTTGATGTAGTGTTCGAGTTACTGGCTACCACTGCTGGCACCAGCTCTTCGAACTCATTGCCTGAATCAGTTCGGCTTCTTGAGTCTCAACTTCAAGTTGAAAGACATCGATCAGATGTTATGCGACAGGAAGCCAAAGGACTGAGGAAGTCCCTGCAGAATTCAGATGCATACTTTCTGGTGCAACAGCAAGCGCTGGAGGACTTAAGCGCCAAACAAGAGAAACTTAATAAGCTTGCTAAGCATCTTGCCAGCATTATGGGTACCCAGGATATTGTTTCTTGAGCTCTTCTGAAGTGGTTTCAGTTCTGGACTTGTTTTGCTGCGGCGTTTATATGCTGCTGTGTTCCCTATATTTGCACTGGTGGCGAACTTTGATGCCCAGTGGATGTAATATGTGTAATAGCCGTGATAGCCTAGTATAAGTTGCTTGCTTATTTATTTCCTTGTTGTCTTGTTTATTTGTTTGCTTGTAGTCAGTGCAGTTCTTTTTCTGCGGTTTGCTAGTGGCTGCAATAACCTATTTTTTAAAACTAGGCCACAATAACCATGGGCTAATATTTACTATAGTGACACTGGGCCTCCTACGGGCCGTAGAAACAGTGGGCCTTCTATGGGCTGTAGAAACAGTGGGCCTTCTACGGGCCGTATCATCAATGTGCCTTCTACGGGCCGTATCATCAATTGGCCTTATACGGGCCGTATGATCGATTGGCCAAACATGGGCCAAACAGACCGCATTCTGGCCGTAAACGGGCTAGAGTTGGAATCGCCCGTTCATGGGCCGACCATAATGGGTCATCGCTAATAGGCCATATTTGATGACGCTATGAAAACGGCCCAACGTATTAACAGGCCACAAACGGGCCGACTGTAACCACGGGCTGAATTTGGCCCACAAGCAGAAAATGACAGTAACAGGGCTGTAAGTAAACGAATGCTAGAAATGAGCCCAAGAATAAATGGGCTATGAGAAGGCCGAAATATAACATGGGCTGGAGACGGCCCAACGGAATAACGGGCTGTTAATGGGTATAAAGTGATACACTGTTCATTACGGGCCAATTTCACCACGGCCCGTTAATGGGTGTAAAGTGATACACTATTCATTACGGGCCAGTTTCAGCACGGGCCGCTAATGGGCCAAGAGTTACAAAGGGCCTCATATGGGCCGAAAGACGTCATGGGCTATACATGGGCCAGAAGTGAAAACGGGCTAGAATCATATTGGATGGCCCAGATGACGCTACTGGGCCTAATTCGGATAGGGCGTAACGGGCCTTGGGTTAGCGGGCTGTAAATGGGCTATATGCGAACAGGCCATTAATAGGCTTTCCATGGGCCGGCCCGCCAACTTTTGACCAAGTCAAATGGGCCGGCCTTTTCACAGGAATGGGCCACTGTTGGGCCATGCCACATGTCGACGTATCATAGGCGCCTACTATCCAGTGAGTGGATGACATCTGTCCCAACGATGAGCCGACACGTGTTTCCTCTAGCCAATGATGATTTTACACGTGGAAAATCCCCATTGGTCGGGGCTGTTAACGGGTTATCGGATCCAAAACCCGACCCGATAGCTTAATGGTGTTCCGTTACGGTGGATGCCACGTGTCGGTCACCCTTGACGAAAGCACTTCTGTGACACGCGATTTATTGTCATGGAAGTGGACACTTCCGTGATGATAATTTTGGTAATGTCATGGAACACTTCTACGACAACATAGGTATGACTATCTTGATTCTGTCATAAATTTGTCATGGATGTACATGCATGACAAAAAAGCGACCTACTGTGACAAACATGTATCATCACGGAAGCGTATTTTTTTGTAGTGACACTCAATACATCTACCAAAGCAGGACTAGGGTTTTATGCATCCTCGTGGCCCGAACCTAGGTAAACGATCTTTGTGCTGACTGTTAATCCTGCTCTTCTCACGACCCCGCGCCCTGGCAACCGTAGTACGGATTCTTGTGATCTCATAGGTGTCGTTTCCCACCGACACTCCGGTATTCGGGAGTTGCATAATCTCATAGTCAAATGAATATGTATAAGTCATGAAGAAATCAATAGCAATAAAACTTAACGATCATTATGCTAAGCTAACGGATGGGTCTTGTACATCACATCATTCTGTTAATGATGTGATCCCGTTCATCAAATGACAATACATGTCTATGGTTAGGAAACTTAACCATCTTTGATTAACGAGCTAGTCTAGTAGAGGCATACTATGGACACTGTGTTTTGTCTATGTATCCACACATGTATCAAGTTTCCGGTTAATACAATTATAGCATGAATAATAAACATTTACCATGATATAAGGAAATATAAATAACAACTTTATTATTGCCTCTAGGGCATATTTCCTTCAGGATGCTCCTATTAAATGCAAGAACAAATTATTATTAGGATCAATGAGTTGCGCAAACTGCATAAGAAGAAGAGAGCTAGCCTTGATAAGTTTATCCCATAATTCTAGTTTAACAATAATCATCCAAAGTTTATCATCCCATCTTGTTCCACTTTGCTTCCTAGCATCTCGCACTGCCCTGTAGTTTCCTTACAAATCGTTATCTTTGTCTTGGATTTGCTGCTTTGTGAAATTAGCTAGTGGAAACTTATGAGTGAACTTATTTGCAATGCTAATCCAGCCTTTAGCCATCCAATCATTTTGACCTCTATAGATGGGCCTGTGGTGGTCAAGCAATATATCTATAAGACCTCGCTCAACCAACAAATGGTAGTAGTTCAATTTCTCTCTACCACTACTTCACCAAAAAAGATGAAAAAAAAATAAAATAAGAATAAAAATTCAT
The DNA here is from genome assembly GCF_003073215.2 of Triticum urartu. NCBI lineage: Eukaryota > Viridiplantae > Streptophyta > Magnoliopsida > Poales > Poaceae > Triticum > Triticum urartu. Next base: position 634,743,985 of record NC_053028.1, on the reverse strand, counting down.
GTCCAACTAGTTGTTATAATCAACCCACATTTGCATTGCAATATAATCTCTGAGAATCTTTCCATTGTTTGACTCATGTGATGATGTTGGTTGACATCGTCTCCCTCTAGAACATCAACATATGTTGTTGGTGGAATTAACAATGGTTGGTGATCCAGCCATGCCTCATCATCACTATGAGCTTTAATGATGTTAAAGAATACAACACAAGACACCGGAATCTTGATTTACGACTCTATACAATATTGATTGCCCACTCTTAAGATAGGGAACCATTTTTTGAGAACACAAATGCCTCTTTCAATATGGTTCCAGATAACAGCATGGTGATGGTTGAACAACTCGTTATGGTCAGCATAGCCCGTCAAAGATGAGCGCCTCCTCCTAAATTCACATAGGTGATACCTAACTTGTCGATATGGGTCGAGAAAAGAAGGTGTGTTTGTATATCCTTAATCTACGGGATAAAAAATTATAGTTGGCACATGAAACCCCTTACTAATAGCAGGCTCAGGAACTCCTGCATCTGATGCAGACCCTTCCCACCCACATGATATAAATGTGAACCAACAAAATTTGTGAGATGATTACTTTCCTATTCCTTATTGCGGGAGCCTTACCTTCAACAACAGTGCTTAGTGTATGGGTTCCATATATAACACCAATGAAGTTCTGCACGTTGAAGAAGAAACAACAAATTTGGTAGGTTTAGTAACCTATGTGGAGAAGTTTTGGAAAATCACATAGATGTGGAGATGTGTGTGAAGTTTCACCTGAAAATAAAGGGCATGATCTTTGGGTGGGGCTGGAGCGAACTTGGAATATTTATAAATCTTTGGGCTGGAGTTGGAATTAAGACGAAAAGTTTGTTTATCTTCCTATGAATTGTTTCAGTGATGTGTTTGAAGTATTTTTGTTGATATTGATTACTAGCATTGTGCGAAATCATGTACAAAAATAATCTGAGATAGCCGTAAAAATCTCAGGGTCCACCTAAAACTCAACCCGATACCAACTCTCATGCCCTTCTAATATTTCCTTAACTTTTGCAGCACGGGATAGAGATGATGTATGTACTTGTTGCTTGTCCTTGTAAAGACAAGAATATAGAGCATGGACCAAAATGAAGAATATTTCATCGTCTTCTTCTTGCTCTTGCAAGATAATCTCAATAATCGTATCCCTCCTAGAATGCATCGCTACTACACAATAAAACAAAATTGTTACAATAATAATAACTAGGAAGTGTATAATGCAATAGAAAATACTAAAGCAATAATAATACCATATTTGTTATGACTACAAAGAACCAATAGCTACGAGCCTCGGAAGCTCATGAGTAAATATAAAGGTAATGATATTCTTACATCTAAGTACATAATTAAGGGCAGCAATTTTTTCATAGACTAAAATAAGACCTCTGCAATACTAGGCACAAAAAAATAACAACACAAGAGTTAATCAATCACAAAGAACATTCTGCATAGATTGCAATGTGTATAAACAGAATTAAGAACATTTTGCATAGCTATAACATAACAAACACATAATTAAGAGCGGGTAGTTTTTTCTCTCTAGAATTTAAGCTTCCTCAGTGACCATGTCAAAGGGATGACTGTGTCACATACCTTTGTTGCTCCGAGTCAAATATTCTCAATGACCAGCAAATCAAAAGGCACCCAACAATTGAATACATCGTCTTCGGATAAAGAAACACCTCTATTGTTAGAGCACCTAAATTTGACACACGCTCAAATATTTATCGGTTTATGATACAAAAATTGGCCAGTTTAACATACGGAAGATACAAATTGATTCTGTTCCTAGCTCAACACAAGGGCAAGATCATAACAGTAAGAGAACAAACACAATACCGTAACTGGCACTGGGATTTGGTCTTTCACTAGTGAGATACATAGATAACTAAATAAAGTACACCCACAAATCAACACCTACTAGATATCAATGATCACTCGCCAACCAGGCAAATCGAACACACTATTGGTATTTTAGTCATTCAACAAGTAATGTAGTTCAAATTCATGCGACGTCATAATTTCATATTTAGGCTATAGTTCTCATAGATGTCCTGGTTCAAATTCAGGAAAGATCTGGTATATAATCCCTAGTTAGCAAAGGATAAGAAACTATATGACAAAGAGTGATGTACTGCAAAACAAGCAAATATAAGATGAATTGTTTACACACAAGAATTTTTTTACAAGGCTTAGAAACAGATGTTAAAGTACACACAATTTCTCAAACAGAGACACAGTAGATCAACCACATCAAATGATACTAAACTACAAGCATATAGCACATTGAAGTGCATCTTTCAGTTGCTATCACTAAGACTAGTCTGATCCAAAATAGTAGGTGCCAAAATTATTTCTATTCAAAAGGCAATGACAAATCATGAAATACATTTGCCCTCTTAATAATATATCCAACACAAATGCATCAATCCTACCTCCTTGAATGAACCCACCCACAAACAAATTTGCCCTCTTCAGAATATACTAGAACATTGCGCTTATAGATTAGCATCTTAAGGAGGTAAAGGTGGTTTTGCTCACTTGTGAGGTCAGGATAGTTAGATGCACTGCAAAACCTTCGATGCTCTTCAATACAGCTGCTAACTTGTGATACAAACTTCAGACGGAGGAGGAGGTTCTTCGATATGTACAGGAACTCATTAGTGCATGTACCGGGGAAGGCATCACCATGGAGAAGAAAAATGGTGAGTGGGAGTGGAGGAGGAGAGGATAACCTTGGTGAAAGAGGAGGGTGATCTCTTGGTTGTCGTCTTCACCAGAGGTGAGTGAAGGTTCGTGGCGGAGACGATATTTGGGAAGGGGGAGGATGACGACCCCTGTCATCATCGCTCCCATCGGAGAGGCAAAGCATGGAGGTGTAGGGAGGGAGTGCATTGTTTCCAGTTGCTGGTCAGATGGCTGAATAGAGGAGGGCAGAGTGTTGTTCTTGGATCCTATCGCCGTCACCTCTCGTTCACGAGACCGAGCGAGCATGGATTTCCTCCCTGACCTCTGCACGCATGGAAGGCTCTCCCGGGGAAAGGCCACGGAAAGGGCGGGGTTACCCCTGTCTCATGGGCCTCCAAATGCATCGGTGGATCATCCAGGGCTAACTTGATTCGTGGTTTCTTGGCCCGGGGTATAGGCTGGGATCCCTGGAGAATCCTGTGAAACCTAGGAGGTTGTAGTATGCACGTTGGTAGGCAGACTACTTGTGGAAGGAATCTTTTGCTTCACACGGTATTTGCTTGCCTGTGTTGCATCGTATTCCTCCATCACACACTATTTAAAGCACCACCATGCCTGGCTGAGGAGGAATGTCCGAATCGAACTTTTCCACTAATGCAGGCTCGCGTGGAACAGGAGGTGGGGAAGATTCTCTCCTTTTCCATGCCAAGCTGCATCCTCCTCTCAGAGCACATGCGAGAAACCGTAACAAACAAACAATACACCATGCATGCGATCAAACCCCACCAACCATCACACAGGGGACCAAACTACATGCTTACGCCTTGTTTGCATCCTTTTTTTTTCTTAATCAGGCCCCGGTCAACCTAACTCGTTTGCCTCATGCAGCATGGCTGAATTCCTGCAGTCTACCAGACATCCCTAAAACGACACCTTAGCCTTCCGTTTCAGCTGCAGGTCAACCAATACTTATCTTTGCACAGAGTCAATCAATACTCAAATACTCTCCAAAATCATTGAAGAGCTCCTCTTTGCCGGTACACTGTCAATGGACATGAGTACATCATGGGATACTATTTGATTGGCGATAGGTTACCTTTGTCAGCACCATCTCTAACCTAGTTCACCAGAAGAAGTCTCACTTTGCCCAAAGACAAGAAGCAACTAGAAAGGATGTCGAGAGGGCATTTGGAGTTCTGCGGACCCGTATTGCAGTTGTTTGTGGACTTGCTAAACATTGAGATCTGAATAACTTGTGGGAGCCGATGACATGCTGTGTGATCATGCACAACATGATCATCGAGGATGAGGGTGAGGATGCTGCGCAACTCTGAAATTTAAGAACATGGGTGATCCTGTCGACAGGGCTGGGCCAGCTAAATCAGGGGCCTGTGCGAAACTAAGAAATGAGGCCCTATCTCATAAAAAAATCATTGCTTCATTAGAGATCGGATCTTATAGAAAATGAGCAATTATAATGTATATATATCTCACAGAAAAAATTATAATGTATATAATATAATGTCTTACATAACAATTGGACATATAAAAAATCATACCTATTCAACTCCCGGTTGCTATTTATTTGAAGAACATTATTCTTTTAGTATTCTTTGAAATGAAATCTTAAATGATATCATCGTAATCAGTCTTTTCCAACACTTCATTCTCAAGTGCTATTGTGGCCAAATCATTGAGTCTTTGTTGTGTCATAGTAGTACACATATAGAACTTCAATAGCTTCAGTTTAGAAAAACTTCTTTCTACTAAGGAAGTAATGGCCGATCTCTAAGGAAGTAACGATCCCTGCCAAAATTAATTAGAAAATTAGGAATTAGAAGTAGGAACCGAAGTTAATCGAAAACAAGGACTCACTAAGCACCTGGAGATTGGACTTGGTCACGGATCGATCCGGTGAGGCGACAAGGCGACGAGTCTGAAATTTGGGAGAGGAAGCCAGGAAGGCAACAACGACAGCGGCCTGAATCCGATCGATCTATTGAGGCGAAGGCGACGAGACGATCTTGTTTCCATCAATAGATCGCAGATTGAGCAATTTATTTTTCATGAGAAAGATCGAGCAAGCGAGAAGCACCAGCGCTCGATTGCCTCGATTCAGCCCGAGCTCCAGCGCACAACGGCCCACTGTGACAGCGCCTAGGTTTATTTTCTCAGAAATACTAGGCCTATATAATTTTTTTGCCCCCTCCCCACCTCAAAAATTATGGGCCCTATGCGGGCCGCAGATTCAGCACCACTATGGGCCCGGCCCTGCCTATCAACCTTCCAAATCAGAATCTGACCACATTTGAAGAGTTTATTCAAATGCATGAACAAATTCAGTATCGACCAACTCACGAGCAACTGTAGAAAGATCTGATTAAGTATCAGTGGACGGTTAAAGGGAACAACAATATTGGAATGTAACATTTTAAAATTTGAACTACTGCTTCATGAGGCTATTTGAACCTCCGCACTCTATGTATGCGGCTATTTGAATGTCTAAACTATATGTAAGCGGCTATTTGAACGTGCGGGATTAAAAAAAAGAGAAAGGTCAAATATATGCGGGTAGAGTTGGACGGCGACCTCCCGCATCCGTGTCCGCGGAATGATCCCCCATGCGCGGACGAATGTGGGAGAAAATCTGCGGGCCACCATTGGTGATGCCCTTAGCCTTCCCTTTCAGCTCCAGGTCAACACATACTATTTTCGCACAAAGTCAACCATTACTCAAATGCTCTCCCAAATCATTGAAGCCAACAACACCAAACCCTTGATTGCAATGTATTGTAATGGAGAAGTATAAACATGAGATGGCCCCAGGCTGCGTGGACCACAAAATGTCAACGGATAACCGAGAGCATATCCCTTTGGGGGGCCACGGATAATCCTCCAACCCCCGCATAACAAAACGATTTCCTCCTGATCGGCGCCTCCCTCCTCCGTCGTCCATCCCCACCACTCCCCGTCCCTCCCCTTTTAAACCCCCCACAAAATCTCCCAATTTGAAGCCATCTCGTACGGACCCCATAGCTCCCACCTCCCAGCACGCCCACCAGCGAGCAGAGTACCCCATGGCAGGCGGCGGCGGGAAGGTGGCCTGCGCGGCGTGGATCCGGCGCCGGGAGGACAAGGCCACCCGCGTCTTCGCGGTGCACGGCCGGCCCTCCCCGCCGGCCCTGGAGGTCCTCGGCTTCGACTCCGGGAGCTGCTCGCTCTCCGAGGAGCCCCTGGTGCGTCGCCGTCGCCGCCCGGCGGCCCTTTTTTTGCCTCGATTTTGGTTCGGCTTCAGATTGGACCGTGGTTGACCGTTGACCTGTGTGTGCCCTCTTTCCCTCTTTGGGTTTTGGGTTTTGCGCTGCAGGCGAGGATTGTGCTCGGGGAGGACCCAGGCGACGCGCCGCTCGCCGTCGCGGTGCACCCCACCGGCGACGAGCTCGTGTGTGCCACGGCCAAGGGGTGCAGGTGCGTGCACGACTCTGTTTCTCTCTGCCTGCTCTGTCTGTGCCCTGCTCCCTAGTTTGGATAGTGCTGAATCGAGCTGATCTGAAGGTCTGTGTTACAATTTGTGGCAAGGCTAATTAGATATTTGGATTATCGTGTGGTCATGGCAATCTAGAGAAGGAAACTGGCTTGGTGCTCTAGAGCCACGTGTGTTTGTGTGAATTGAAGCTAAAACTGGAAGGCCGCTGCACTTTATTTATTTTATCTTTATTAGAGCATCTCCAGCCGTTGCGCCCCCAAGACGCGCCGAAAACCGCCGCTTGGGGGCGAGCCGGCGCTATTTTAGGCTTGGGTGCTAGTGCGTTCCCAGCCGCCGCCCCCCTAGGTCGCCCCCAGGCGCCGATATCGGCCCAGTATCGGCGCTTTCAGCCTATTTTCGGCGCTGGATTGGCCCAATTTCCGGCGCAAAACGGCCCATGCTCGACGTGTTTCAGCGCTCATTCAAATAAAATCATCAATAAAATCATCACAAATAATAAAAACACTCATATTTCATTGCACGTCCAGCTAGGCGTTGCCCTTGAGCCTCCATAGGTGCTCCACTAGATCCTGCTGCAGCTGATGATGCACCTGTGGGTCTCGGCTCTCCTGGCGCATGTTGAGGAAGGCCGTCCATGTTGCAGGGAGCTGGTGATCCACTTGGGCAAGAGGACCCTGCCTGTAATATGGTTCAGTGTCAAACACTGGCTCTTCCTGCTCACTCTCAATGATCATGTTGTGCAAAATGACACAACAAGTCATGATCTCCCACATTTGATCTTTCGACCAAGTCTTAGCGGGGTACCGGACAACAACAAATCGAGATTGGAGCACGCCAAATCGAGGAATGGCGAGATAGCGGCGGCGGCGGCGGAGAGGTGGCTGGCGACATCGGTATCAGCAAGGTGTCGGGGAAGGAGAGGAGAAAACGGGGCGAATCAGTGTGACTTTTCGCCTGACAGTGGGGACCCGGGCGATTTTCCCTTCCGCCGGCGCCCCCAAGCGCCCCCCAGTGCGCCAGGTTCGGCCTGGGCATGCCGGGTCGGAAAACGGGCCGATCCGGCGGATTTCGGCGTCTTGGGGGCGCGACTGGGCCGTTTTTTCGGCGCCGGCGCTAAAAAAAACGGCCTGGGGGGCGTCTTGGGGGCGCGGCTGGAGATGCTCTCACTCTTACTACATATTTGCCCGTGATTTACCTGCCATATTAATGTGATTGTGTAAACAAAATGATTTTATTTAGTAAACACTTATTTTAATGGCTAGTATATTATGAAAAATCTAGTCGTTGTGTTGCATTGGAGACTAAAGTGTCTTATACGGCTTCCTTATCTGGGTGGAGGGAGTATTAGAGTGTTGAATTGATTACTATCGGCAGTATTGATTCAAGTTGTCCTTGCACATACTCTGCAAACCAATATCAGTGGTACAATGTTCCCAAACACCTGAAGAGCTTAAATAGAACCACTATAAATTAATTGAGGGATTTAGATTCTGTTGGATGTGTTAGTTCACTACATGTTTATTAAGTTCTGAAGATCTACGAAACCGTCCAAATGTGCAATGCAAGGCAGTGTAGTGTCCAACAAGAACTTTCTCCTCCTGTTACCAGGATTACAATAACAAACATATGCTTCGCGACTTGTTGAGAGAAGATACTTCTTGCACTTTGAATTTCTCAATAGCTGATGTTATTTATAGATTCATAGAAGTAATGAGAATCATAAATGCATGGGACAATACCTGTGTGAGTTGCAGGTGATGTACAGGTTTATTTCGCGGTTCCTGATATTTTTAGCACTGTTGTTTTTGTTATATTTTCTGATGAACTCAAAGTAAGCTTAATTGCTGTGATAAAATTATCGTGAGAGGCTGAGAGCAATACACATATTCTCTCTTTGTTAAATCTGATTTACTATTACCTTCTGTTTTTCCTTTTCTTCTTACTTTCATGAAGTCCAGTACTTTGTAACGAAAGAATGTTAAAATTGCAGGCTATTTAAACTGATTTTTGAAGAGTTCACCGTTCGCTTTATTGAAAGTAAAGCTCCAGCTATCGAATCTGTTGGACTGCAGAAATGTCTTGCCTACAGCACAGATGGTGCTAAATTTGCTATCGGTGGTGAGGTATTAAATTTTACTATGATATTGCCTCCTTTCTGTTACTTGGTTTCATTTTTCTTCTACTCCCTCCGATCCAAATTAATTGACGCTCACCTTAGTCACCAAGTACAACTTTGGATCGGAGGGAGTATTTTTTTAACTATGACATTTGTTAGCTGTGCAAGCTTTCAACGTTAATAGTTACCGTGATTCCATTCCTTTATGCTATTTCTTGGAGCTTGTTCATTTTTTGTGGTTTGCTTTGCCGATGCATTTTCTTTGATAGCACTATTCTTGTAGCTAAATTTTCGGAGATGTGGCTACTGCGTTTAATTTTCTCAATAGTATCTTTTTTGTACTACTCTAGGATGGGCATCTAAGAATATTTCATTGGCCAAGCATGAAGGTGCTCTTAGATGAACCCAACGCTCATAAATCCTTCAGAGACATGGATATCAGGTTAGGCCAAGTCAAAGAGTATTTTTCCTTAACAGAATGAACTACAGACTTGATGTAAGCACATACAAGTACATTGGCATTATCTCAACTAAAAACACTGATAATGTAATGCTAATCCCAGACATGCAAGTCAAGTGTTATGGTCCTTGGCTATCTTTTCTACACTTTATTCAGTAAACAGCATGTACTGATATTAGGCTGTTGCCTTCTCTCTTGTAGCTTAGATTCAGAGTTTTTAGTTTCATCGTCTACTGATGGTACTGCAAGAATTTGGAAGATAAATGAGGGGGTACCATTGGTCAACTTGACTCGATCTTCGGTACATATTATACGTTTGTACATTTCCTGTTTCCTTGTTTCTACGTCAGAAACTTATTCTCTGATGCTTTTCCTTTTCTATGCAGGACGAGAAGATTGAGTGTTGCCGCTTTTCTAGGGATGGCATGAAACCATTCCTGTTTTGCACAGTTGCAAAAGGTATGCTTTCTATCCAAGTCAAGAAAATAAATGTATGCATCTGCCCAGTTTAACTGGATATGTTTTCATCATTGGACAGGTAGCAAAGCTGTGACTGTTGTTTGGAACATAAGTGATTGGTCTAGAATTGGGTATAAAAGACTACTGGCAAAACCTGTCTCCACACTTTCAGTTAGCTTGGATGGGAAGTTTCTGGCTTTGTAAGTGGATAAAATACTCCTTGTGTTTTTTCTTTCATACAGTGTTGCAGTTGTGAGATTTCCTTTACCAAACCTAGGAAAATCTCGTATTCTATGTTCTCCTATTACTGTCTGGTCGAGTACTTTACTCTGGTTGTTAGGGGCTATCAGGCTATCATATAGGTTAAGCTCAGTGTGTTGCATGCCCTGAAAAGTTCATGAACACTACCCCTTCCATTAAGCTGAATACATAAATAATGACAGCATCAGCTGACATTTTGTTTTATTTGCTAATAGGTTGTTTCCTTGTATCGGTTACCATCTTTGACTTCCATTGCTTCTGAAACCTGACATGCTTCTGTATTTCTTTCAGAGGAAGCCACGATGGTGATTTTTGTGTTGTGGATGTAAAGGAGATGGAGATTTCTCACTGGAGCAAGAAGGTCCATCTTGGTTCCCCTATATGCGGAATTGAATTTTGTCCTACTGAAAGGTAAGGACTTATATATCATAAAGAACTGGGAATAATAGCCATTGCAAGAACAAATTTTCAGAAGTTTCTCCTTGTTTCCGCTATTAATTACATCATGCCTACTGATATTCCAGAGTTGTAATCTCCACATCGCCACAGTGGGGAGCAGAGCTGACAAGACTGAATGTGCCTGCTGACTGGAAAGGTATATTTCTAAGCCAAATTGCTGTCTGGCACTCAAGTGATAGGCTTTACTGACCAACCTGTTACTCTTTCTGTTTTGCAGAATGGCAAATCTGGCTCATACTCTTGGCGCTCTTCCTTGCATCAGCCATCCTGTTCTACGTATTCTACCAGAACTCCGGTTCCTTCTGGAGCGGAACGCCCCGACGGGACGTCATCGACCTACCAAGCCATGCAGAGTTCTGAACGAGCCTCCTCGGTCTCCTGAAAACCAAAACTCCTGGTGAAACTGTTCACCAGTATGATTCCCTTTCAAGCAATCCAGCACTGCAGTGTTATTTATTTCATTCATACCAAGAGCTCTTTCTTTCTTTATTAGTGTAGTCAATGTTGTATCAATCCAGTTGCGCGCCTATCTATCTGGTGACGTCAGTATTTATCGGGGGAACACTGTAAAATGACACTGTAAATGATAATAGTTCGAGAATGTCATCGAGTGTTAGTGGGACATTCAAGATCGCCAACTGAAGTCGACTCCTCGACACAAGTTTTCTCGCCGTCGACTTGGAGTCTTTTCATCCCTGCTGATGATGCAGCGCCATAGTGGCTATCTGGTATATACCCAGTTTGTTGCAGTTTTATTTCTATTGTCTGTTGCACTTTGAACCCCGTTTAATTCTGATCCTTATGATCGCTTGGTCTGTAATGTACTATGCCTTTGGTGGCCTACCCGTAATGCTAGTTTATCTTAATTACTTCTGGTTTGGTGCTCACCTAGTTCATCCATGAAAAACACCACTCTATTGTCTCCTGGGTTTTGTGCCCGGGCTTGGCCAGCCGGGCAAGTGTGCAGACATTTTGTCTGAACTATTGCAGCTCAAACCACATGCTGTTTTTCTTTAGAAGCTGCAATCCCCCAATTAAAGCCAGATCTTTCCTTCGAGATGAATCGTCGGGTGGAATTCTTTCCTCCTTCGCTCAGAGCCATTGGACGATCATCAGCTCAGAGAACGAGACTTCACACTAAGGGCATCTCCAGCCGTTGGCCCCTCAGGAGGGGCAAAAAATCGCCCCCTGGGAGCGCACCGGCGCTAAACCGCGCACTGGGGGCGTGATACCCCCCAGTCGCGGCCCCCCACGGGTTTTTAAAAGTCAAATACGACGCAAACACGACTCAAATTTAACGCAAACATCGACGAGTTCGTTCAAATTTAAACATACTTTACAAAAAAGGGAAAAACTACCGCGGGCTACCCCCGCCGTATCCCTCGCCGCCCGCCCACGCGGTTCTACATGCCGAGGAGGCGGTAGAACCGCGTGTAGTCACCGCCGCCGTCGTCGTCGTTGCCCCCGCCGACGCCTCCGCCGTCCTTGCTGCATCCCTCCCCCGGTTGGCGCGGCGGGTTGGACGGTCCGGGGGCGTCGTCATCGTCGTCGCTGAGGACCACGACGTCGTGCTCGTCCTCGCGCCCACGCTTGCGGGCGGCGATCTCCTCCAGGGCCCGGCGCTACCGGACCATCTCGTCGCGGAGGTAGTCGTCCCGCGCCCACCGCAGGGCGTCCTCGTTGGAGAAGCCACGCCGGGCTATCTCCTCGTACTCCACGGGGAGGCCGGGCTCCGGCTTAGGCTCCGGCTTGGGCTCGCCGAGGACGAAGTGGCCGGTGGGGGAGGCGTTGTCACCGATGCGGACGCCGGAGCTGCGGGTGCGCGCGCTGACAGGCGCGCCCTGGGGCTCCGGCTTGACGGGGCGAAGGTGGAGGCAGGGGGAGCCGCCGGACGAGGAGGAGGACCCCCCGGTCTCCATGCGCCTCGGGGTCCAGGAGCTTCCCCGGCGGCGTGTGAAGGACGGGGGAGCGGGGTACTCGAGGCGCGGTGTGTTGCCGCCCTCGATGTACTCGAGGACGGCCTCCAACGTGCGCCCGGGCACGCCCCACCACCGACGCCGGCCGACGGCGTTGAGCCTGCCGGAGGGCTCGACGCCGTTGGTGGCCTCGAGCTGCTCGGCGTGACGGCGGCGGAAGTAGGGCTCCCAGAGCGGGCTGTCGGGGACGTACCGTGGCCCCTCCCTCGCCGCACGCGGCAGGGACGAGCGGATGCGTGCGATCTCCGCACGCCGCGCCGCGCCGGTGGGTATCGGGGGCACCGGCACGCCGCCGGCGCTGATCCTCCACGCCCCGGGTACCCGCATGTCCGGCGGGACTGGGTACTCGGCCTCGAAAAGGAGGCGAGCCTCGCTCTCGTGAAGATGGCGGCGTCCGAAGCCGTTCGCTGTCGCGCCGTCGCCTGGGAAGCGCTCGGCCATGGGTGCTGGAGACGACGAGAGAGAGGAGAGGGAGGAACGACGACGGCGAGAGAGAGGAGAGGGAGGAACGATGACGGCGAGAGAGTACGAGTCGCCGAGTGCGCTGGGGCACGTCTTATATAGGCCGAGGCGCCGCCCGTGCGCGAGCCGCCGTGAGTACGCGTGGCGGGCGAGGGAGGGCGAGGGACGCGCGTCATCCGGTCTTCACTGCGCCGCCCGTGAGGCATCAATGGCGCAGGTTGACCGGCGCGGCAGCGCGGCAGCTTTGGCATTGATTCGCCGCGGGAAAAAAGGCGATGAGGACGACGAAGGGGCAAGAAGAGGGTAGAGTCGCTGACGCGGCGAGCCCGCGGCTGTTTCGCGCCAAAACAGTTCGCCCCGGCGTCCCCGGGCGCCCCCCAGCGCGCCGGGTTCGGCTTGGGTCCGCCAGCGCTGTTTTCGGCCCAAGCTGATGAAAATCGGGCTCCTGAGACGCGACTGCACCGATTTTTTGACGCCGGTGCAAAAAAAATGTCTGAGTGGGGCGCGGCTGGAGATGCCCTAACCACCACGCTGCACTGTCTGCAGTGTACTGCACCGATCAGTATCACAAAACGTTTATGCCCCATACTGACCACACTCTCAAACCTTCCTTCCTTGCTGAGCTCACCTCAATCCGGCCCACCAAAACTCTCCTTCGCTGATACTTGGTGATTTTAACCCTATGCGGTGGAGGAACAGAAAAATAATCGCTTCAGGCAGGCGGAAGCCGATCTCTTTAACGCTTGGCTCAACTCTCTCGCACTCGTCAAAATCCCGCTACTTGACAGAAAGTTTACTTGGTACAACAAGAGAGACGAAACCACACCTGAGAAGATTGGCAGTCTTCATTAACAATGTGTGGTCCCTAGCTTTTTCCAAACACTACATTAACCTCTCTCACCTGTTTCATTAGCGATCATGCCCCCCTTCAGGCCATTTCCTATTTGGCGCCTTAAGCACGGGTTTTAGGCCATTTGGCAAACCGGTGCATCCCCGCCCAGACTGCACTAGCTTCTATATGGGTCAGCCCAAGTAGTATTTTTCCTTTTTTGTATAAACCTTTGAAAAAAGAGTGCGCCCAATGAGATTAGAACACCAAATCTCTTTGCTTAGTGCAAGCCGAGGTAACCAACTGGGACATTGGGACATCACTTGTGCTGTGCCTAGTCTACTTCTTTTTCCTTTTGTAAATATAACGCTGAAAAATTGCAGCGTGTTATTCTCTATATGTTCTTTCTTTTTCTTGTTTTTTGGACGTTTAAATTCGTTTTTTCGTTAATTGTGTGAAACTTTGTTTTTCAAAATTTGTTAAGTTTTTTCTATATTGATGATTTTTTTTTCAAATTCAATGAACGTTTCCGAAAGCGATGATTTTTTTTTCAAATTTGTGAATTTTTTTCAAAGTTGCTGAACATTTTTCAACGATGAACTTTTCAAAATCAATGATTCTTTCCTACAAATCAATATTTTTTTAAAAAATCAATGAAATGTTCCTAAAATTTGAACTTTTTTCAAAACCCGTGAAGTATTTTAAAAAATCAATGATATTTTTAAAAAATCGAGGAAATTTTCTTAATTTTGTGAGCTTTTTTAAAAGTTGATGAAGTTTTTCCAAAATCGATGATAATTTTTCCCCAAATGGATGAATTTTTTTATAATTTTTTGTAATGCATAAAAAAATCGTAAGTTGTTTTTCTGCAGGCCAACAACAAAAAAACGAAAAGAAAACAAGCCTGCGGCCGAGCAAGCGAAGCGAGCGGGCATGCAGCTGGAGCGAGCGGGAGAGCAAAGTCCCGTTGCTGGGCTGCGACTGGCTTGGGCGCACGTGAGCGCCAGTGGGTTCAAGGGCGCAGAAGGCGCCGTATAGGAGCTCCCCCCTTCAGATACACTCCGTCCTCACGCACTTTTCGGTCTTGAAAATGCATGGGTGGCCCATCCGCAGTGCGGCCCAATAATCAGTGATGCTTGGATTGAACAACCAACATTGCCGTTGATCCGGCAAAAATAGATAACTGTTGCTCTAAAGCGAACAAGGCTGCTCGAAACTTTGTTCCTCTCCTAGTCAGTGAAAACAACTGTAAATTGTTATCTCAATAATTGACACTATTGAATAGCGGCGATTTCTCTTCATGCCCGAATTACACCTGCAAACGTTGGTGATCCAAATTATTGATTGCACAATTACTGAAAAGGTCGCTTACTAGAAGCAAAGGGGCAAAGTGCGAGCAGTACTGATAGGTGACGAAAGCACAAGATTCTTTCGCCTCCACCCATTATCGAAAAAAATAAGATCTCAGCCCTCGAATACGACGACACATAATTCACGGATCATCTACCAAAAACTGCAATCCTCACTTCCTACTACACACAACTTCTTGGACCCGTGCAAAGCACCAACCGGGAATTGTGATCTCCACGAGCTATACCCATGGTTTACTATTTCAGTTAGAGAAAATTTAGCACCAATTGAAATCACCGACATTCAGTGAATTTCGGTGATTTCAGTTTGCATTTCAGCCAAATGATGGAAATATTCACTTGAATTCAAAAAAAAGAAATTTTTTAAAAAATATTTGAATTCCTGTGCACTACTAAAATTACTGAAATATTTTGGCCGAAATGTAATTATTTCAGTGTGAAATTTAGTGAATTTCATTGAAATCTCACAGAAAGTGGAAACCATGGCTATACCCAAACGCGGTTCCATAACTACACTATCTCGATGCTCCCTTTTGCACCCAGGAAATCAACGACTCCATCTAACAAATGAACAAGGATGCAAGCCCTGGGCCTGATGGGTTTAGACCTGGATTTTACCGAAAGTTTTGGCCCATCACCAGACCGCTATTCGAACTACTTTTCACGCGCTTCTATGATCTTTAGATTGACAGTACGTCCATAAACCAATCTTTAATGGTGTACTCCAAAATATATCTTATATATCTTTGCGGAGGAAGTAGCTTCCAAAAACGAAACTACAAGGACTGCTGACGCCTTCCGTCGAGTTTCGTTGCAGAAGTGCCCCATCAAAATCATTGGAAAGGCCCTTACCAACAAACTAAAGCCAATCATTCCACTGCTTGCCTCAGATGATCAAAAAGGTTTTCTATCAGGTAGATCAATATCGAAAAACTTCCTCTATGCAGCTAACCTGCTTAACTGTTGCCACAGATCAGATCATCAGACGCTCATGATGAAACTTGACTTCAGATAAGCCTTTGACTCTGTCAGTTGGGATTCTCTCCTAAAATCCTTTCAATTAGGGACTTTCCTGAATGTTGGTCCAACTGGATCAGTGAATGGATGCCCTGGTCCATGGATAAACTACAAGCAAGGGCTCCCACAAGGGGACCCCTCTCAGTCTATTTACTCATAATCGTGGTAGACCTACTCAAATGCATGATTGAGTTGGCACATTAAAACAATGAGCTTAACCACACGATCAAAATTGATCTCCCACCAATTGTTCTCCAATATGCCGACAACACACTCATTCTGCTCAAAGCCACACCAATGGCGGCCCAAACCTAAATCAAATTCTTGACGATTTCGCTGCATCCACGAATCTCCATCTAAACTACAATAAAACAACCTTTCTAACTTTAAACGTGACCCAAGTCTTGCCAACGCACTAGCCTTTGATCTTCAAACCACATTAACTAATTTCTCTCAAACATATCTTCGCCTCCCACTCTCACCAACTAAACTGACAATCACAACCTTCCAACCTCTACTTGATAATTTTGATAGATACCTTTCTGGTTGGGCTGCTCTGCTCCTGACAAAAGGGGGGCACATAGTGCTACTCTTTGCAGTACTGGACTCTCTTCCAACTTATTTCATGGGCTTCTTTCAGCTGCCAAAAATCCTCATTAATTTGACTGACAAAAATTGTAGGTGCTTCTTTTTGTCAAACAAGGACATATGCACTGGGGCTCAATGTTTGGTGGCATGGGACAAAGCATGTACTCCCAAAACAGCAGGTGGTCTAGGGGTTAAAACATTCGTGCATAAAATTTTCTCTTATGATGAGATTTGCTTACAAATTCTTGCATTCCACAAACCTAATTTGGAAGCATTGGATCCTAATCCTACCTCTGTTAGAATAAATCCGAGGCACTTCGTCGATCATCCGAAGATCAAGCAATCACACGAGCACGACACCGAGATTTGTTAACGAGGTTCACCGATATGGTTACATTCCCGGGACCTGACTACGGGCGCTCCTCCCCGTGACACCGTCACAATACCGTATCCGGTCGCTCTGGACACCGGCACATGCCGTCGGCTTCCCCTACATTCCGGTGCTATTATGTTGGCATAGATTACATCGTGTGTCTACCCCCGATATATATGAGAGGCCTAGGATACAAGTGTCCTATTTTGGACGCAACTCCTACCCTGTCTACACACAGTCCAAAACCAAGTCCAACTGTAACCTACCTTGTACGATGATATTCGACACAACTCTAACAAACTCCACCTTGGCGAATATTCTCCGCCACCTTGGATTCATCCGTGCGTCGAACCTCCATGTACATTGGACTTGAGATACGCCATGAGCACCGCTGCTACTCTCAGACTCCATATGACTCCACCTGCAACTGTAGTCCCTTCTCGTCTTCTTCACAGTCAACACTCGAGCAAAATTAAGTCTCTCATTACTCTACTTTGTCCTCCCAACTTTCGGAGTTTTCGTTCAAACGCCATCACACACCGGTAATTTATGTGCGTGAAAATGAACAACTCATATATTGGATGTCACATACAAGAGTTACCTGAACTCAACATCACCGCTCTTTCTTGATCGTCTATCTGAAACTTGAAGGAATTTCACCGTTGCCCTGTGTCACTCTGAGTCAAATTCATAGTTGTCTCATCCTTTTTTCCGTAAGTCTTTGACATGTCCCATAGCTATAGCAGTCTGCCTCCTTCTGTACTTGTCATCCGCACTTTGCCATGTGCACTGAACATAACAGAATATACGGCCATGTACTCTCTCAGCTTTTGACAATTTTAGACTCTCTGCCACTTTCTCAGATTCTCCATGGTCAACTCCTGTCCATCTTCCGGCACCGATAGACCCAGTCACCAACTTGAATTCGGTACTCATCAACACTGCTTCAGCACCCTCTACACAATTTGTCTGACCACCAGTGCCTTGGCCTGTCGCTGTGTCCCGTGCTTACCGCATGCCTCGCCGCTATCATCGTGTCGAGCCTCTGTTGTCCTGATCGAGTCTCTTAAGGTCGCGAACCCACACCACTCAACCCCCACTGCAGAGAACCACCGGTCATCACCGACCGATGCCGAGTATCACGTCTCCATCAGACCACTGGTACCCAGTCCGATCCACGTGTCTCTCGCTATCCCGCTGAAATAGGCTTCGACTCTCCATGCATTTACGCCGTAGCCCCCCCATCAGCACAGAGTGTAGTCATCCATTATACTCCAACTCCACCTTCAACATGACTCCATGTAGCTGCGCCTTGCTACCCCGTGCCCTGTCGACTTCAATCCCCCTTGTGTGCACCGTCTTGAATCAACCTTGCGCCATAGTCTGTCGAAGCCGCACAAGCCCTCAGGCCTGCACCACGTGTTTCCACGCCTCAGAAGTCGGACACCATCAGCATCACGCTCCTATGTCGTCGTCGCTGAAATCACCGCCGTCTTCTGCTTTGACCGACATCCCAGTCGATCCATCAGACATTCCAGTCTGACCCAGCCGAAATTATCCGACTGCAACCATGCTCCACCCTGCGTCGTGTCCGCCCGCACATCTCCGTGCATCGCTTGACGCATTGTATGCATGATCCTGTCACGACGCGCTCCAGACTGCTCCAAGCCTTGCACACGTTGTCCCGACGTGCTTCCGCAGCTTATCTCCGCGCGGCTCAGGGTCCGCACCTCGCTTGCCTATTTGTGCACCTTCATAGCCTTGTGTGTGTACATGCTTCCATCACCATCCGAGTACGAAAGAAACACCCAAAAAATTCCTTGCTAGCCTTCCTTCTTCACGCGTGTATATCACAGAGCCCAAACAAGTTGATCATTCAACAACTGCACTCCGTCCACTACAAAACACGTTACTAGACTGAACCTTTTTCTTTTCTGTCCATGCTCAGATTGATGAAAGATTAGGCCACACGCCCACAGTGCCTGGTCGTGTGCACACATCGCTGCATCCCGCACCGCATCAGCCTCGTGGCTACACCTGCCACGCCAGCGTCCAGGCAACATCCGGGCTGTCGCGTTCCACTGCCCTGCGCCCCGCCATTGGGCTTCAGCTGGGCCACACGCGTGTCCCGCCTTGCACCGCTGCACGCAAGTAGCTCACGCGATCCTCTGCCTGGCCTCCTGCCGCACTCGGCCGCCGCCCTGAAGACTCCTGCTGCTCCACGTCTCTGTCCGATCTTGCCGAGATCGCTTTTTTCCTTTAACAAATCTCGTTCAGCTCCTGCAGCACGTACCAGCATCCGAGCCACAGCGCGCCTCCGCGTACCTCCGCCTAGGCGTACGGGGACGCCAAGCCTGGCCTACGCCCCCACCGCTCAGCTGAGCCCAACACAGCCTGGTCAGCCATGTGCTCCCCGAGCAATCCGCCTACTGCTGTTTACACGATACACCGCCGCTCTGCCCTCCGATCTTACCGAACTGGCTTTAGCATCAAGCTGTACGTTGTTGCCATGTGATCCGCGGATCTGACGACGTCTCCAGATCACTCCCGTCCGCTGCGACTTCACGCTAACGATGATCATGACATTGAATCTTCCTCCTCTAGATCAACAAAACCACGACCTTCTCGTAACCTTGCTCTGATACCACTTGTTAGAATAAATCCGAGGCACTTCGTCGATCATCTGAAGATCAAGCAATCACACGAGCACGACACCGAGATTTGTTAACGAGGTTCACCGATATGGCTACATCCCCGGGCCTGACTACGGGTGCTCCTCCCCGTGATATCGTCACAATACCGCACCCGGTCGCCCTGGACACCGGCACATGCCGCCGGCTTCCCCTGCGTTCCGGTGCTATTATGTTGGCATAGGTTACATCATGTGTCTACCCCCGATATATATGAGAGGACTAGGATACAAGTGTACTATTAGGACGCAACTCCTACCCTGTCTACACACAGTCCAAAACAAAGTCCAACTGTAACCTACCTTGTACGATAATATTCGACACAACTCTAACAACCTCCTTACCCAATCTCTATGGGTTCAAGAGAAACTTACTTAGCAGAATTAGTCGACAAAAATCTTGAACCTCTCAGAGAATTAACTAAATGCACTGTCAACAGTGGCACCTTCACCTTCTTTTGGTAGATAAATGGGTTACATCAGCTCCACCGGGCACTGCATTTCTAGCAATTTACTCACACCACCTCAAACAACATGCTTTTGTTAAAAAATGCATGAAAAGATCAGCCCACTAACCTATGTTGCAACAAAGGAACTTGCAATGCTTCCGGTCTTTCTACAAGGGGTACTGCTCACAGAATAACCGGATCGAAGAACTCTTGTCGGCAACGCACTCTTCTCCACCAAAACTTCCTACTCCATGTTATACAACACGGTCGGACCCAGCTCTAGGCAAGGTTTGGTCATCAAAAGTGATAGACAAAGGGTTTTGGGGTTATAGGCTTCGACACCTGAGAGGGTCGGCCACGATAACATATATATAACAAGGGGGTACCTCATCGGGTATAGATACATTGTACAGAGATTACAATACGTACAACTCTACAAGTCTAACACCCTCCCTCAATCTTAACCGTGATCTGAAGAATTCAGAAGATTAAGATTGCGACGACATCCCTCAAACTGAGGTAGTGGCAACGGCTTTGTGAATATGTCAGCAAGTTGATCCTTTGATGGGATGAACTTGATCTAAAGCAACTTCTGTGAAACTCGTTCTCTGACAAAGTGATAGTCAACTTCGATGTGTTTCGTTCGGGCATGAAATACCGGATTTGAAGAAAGGTACGTAGCGCCGATGTTGTCACACCAAAGAGCAGGTGGATGATGCTGAGAGACTCTCAACTCTCGAAGCAAGGACTGAACCCAGATAAGTTCAGCGGTGGCATTAGCAACTGCTTTGTATTCCGCTTCAGTACTACTATGAGACACTGTAGCTTGCTTACGAGCACTCCAGGCGATCAAATTAGGACCATAGAACACTGCATATCCCCCCGTGGATCGCCTGTCATCGGGGCTACCAGCCCAATCTGCATCAGAAAACACAGAGAGGGCACCGGAAGGAGCAGATCGCGAAGATGCAGGCCTAGAGCAGCAGTCAAGCGAACATAGCGCAGAATGCGCTTCACAGCAGTCCAGTGAGTATCCCGAGGAGCATGAAGAAACTGGCACACGCTGTTCACCGCATAAGATATATCAGGACGAGTAATCGTCAAATACTGTAAACCGCCAACAATACTGCGATACGTTGTAGCCTCATCCGAAGGAAGAAGGGTACCATCAAGTGCAGAGAGTCTATCAGAAGCTATCATGGGAGTGGTAGCAGGCTTACACTGAAGCATACCAGCACGACGAAGCAAATCCAGAGAGTACTTCTGCTGAGCGAGAGTCAGACCGGCATCAGAATGAGAGACCTCCAAGCCAAGGAAATAATGAAGCCGACCAGGATCTGTAATGGCAAAATCACTACTCAAAGCAGAAACAAGACGATCCGCAGCAAGAGCCGACGAGCTGATCAATATGATGTCATCGACATACACCAACAGGTACATAGTGACCGTAGGACGCTGTAGCATGAACAAGGACATATCAGCTGTGGAAGGAAAAAATCCATGTGCACGGAGGGCAGAAGCTAGGCGCGCATGCCAAGCACGTGGTGCCTGTTTAAGACCATAAAGAGCCTTCACCAAGCGACACAAATGTTGCGGACGAGCAGGATCAACAAAACCAGGCGGCTGACGCATATAGACCTCTTCATCAAGAACACCATGCAGAAAAGCATTCTGAACATCGAGCTGTCGAAGAGACCACCCACGAGTAACCGCAAGAGACAAGAGCAGACGAATAGTCGTAGGCTTGATCACAGGACTGAAGGTATCATCATAATCAAGACCTTGAC
Source organism: Triticum urartu (assembly GCF_003073215.2). Lineage (NCBI taxonomy): Eukaryota > Viridiplantae > Streptophyta > Magnoliopsida > Poales > Poaceae > Triticum > Triticum urartu. The sequence goes on along the minus strand of NC_053028.1, from coordinate 634,722,480 downwards.
GTTGTTTGAACCCACGAGCAATAAGCCGAGCCTTATACCGTTCAATAGAACCATCAACATGTCGCTTAACTTTGAATACCCACTTAGAATCAATAATATTGACACCACTATGCGGAGGAACAAGACGCCACGTACCATTTTTGAGCAATGCCTGATACTCTTGTTCCATTGCAGATCGCCAGTGAGGAATACCCAGAGCTGCTTGATAATGACGGGGTTCAGCAGAAGGATCAGTTGCAGAATGAGCTATACAGGCCGCGAGCCAGGCAACCGTGCCATCGGTGCGTTGGAGCGGTCAAAAAATACCACTCTTGCTGCGACGACGTCGCCCCGGAAAACAAGGCTCCTGTCGATCTTCCTCCTTGGAGCAGGTTGGACAGGAATGGCGAGGCGAAGACGGACGCGCCCGCCCCGATCGGATCGGTGAGCGACGCAGGGGCCGAGTAGGGATCGGCGAGCAAGGTGGTGGCGGCGGACATAGTCGCCGCGCCGGAGAGGGCAGCGGCGGCGGCCTCGGAGGAAGCAGCGGAAGACGACATGGCTAGGTCAGGATCGCTAGATCGCATCTGATACCATGATAGACAAAGGGTTTTGGGGTTATAGGCTTCGACACCTGAGAGGGTCGGCCACGATAACATATATATAACAAGGGGGTACCTCATCGGGTACAGATACATTGTACAGAGATTACAATACGTACAACTCTACAAGTCTAACAAAAAGTACCAAACAAAATAAAGGTTTTTAGATGGCTACTCTTTTATGAGAACTAAACACCTGCAAAAATCTAATAAAGAAAAATATTGTCGACTTAGAGGAATGCCCCCTGTGCATGCAAGCATCTGAAGAAAACACTCACCTCTTCTTGATCTGCCCCAATGTGAGAGCCATCTGGTGAGCCACTGGTATCAACCATAACTGCAGAGACATCAAGGACCTATGGTGCTTCAAGCTACAAGCTTGCCTTCCATCATCTCAACAAACTTTTATGATGTTGTAAATTCTTTGGGGAACCGGGACTCTGGGAATGCCTGGGTTTTATGGAAAATTTGCCTGTATCCGGCAGATATAACTAAAAACATTGTTGGCGAGCTGATCCTTTGGACACACAGACTAAGAAAAATAGAGCAAAAGGAAGACGGTGTCCAGTGCCATGTGTTCTTCTCCTCTCGGTAAATGATTGTCCTATAAACTCCACTGAAAATTCAGGTGGTGACCAAGGGGGGTGGGGGGCGTTTACAAAAAAGGTCATTTTCCCCTACTTTTATCAAAATGTTTATTGTATTTGTGGTGCAGTAACCATGGTAAATATGCAAGTTTAATTTGTTGGATTGTGATTTTGGATTCTGGTTTTGTTGCGAGCTAGAGTTTATTAGTCGAACCTGTGTTGTAGTTATGTGGAGAATCAGTGTGATACAAAAGCAAAGATAATTATCAAAATCCCTCCTAAGATTGTTAAGCAAACATGCATGCATGTGCGTGAACGGGAACAAAAAAAGTTTCACGTGGTCGTAATCGTAAGCCCCCAACACATGGAAATTACACATCCTCTATTTCAACACGTCACCCCATCTGTGTCGCCGTTTATCTTCCTGTCCATCCTCTCTCTCCTCCCTCTATGTATGTGTGCTATAATTGCAATGAATGGCCAAATATCAAGAGCTAAAGTGATAATTAAAAACCTATCATCCACAAATATTATCATGATTTGCAGCAGTTGAAAAGTTCATGAAAACAAACAAATAATTGTTTGGTTGAAAATTATAATTCCCTTCGAAACTAAAAGAACGGATATGAAGAATCATGATTATCTAACGAAATAATTACGGAAATACTAATCGGAGAACGTTTCCTCCGTAGTTTTAGAAGAAAAATGTCTTCCCCTGAAGAAAAATTTCTTTCTTTGAAGAAACTGTCATGCTCTTGAAGAAAATGTCATGCGAATCTAAAGAAACTGCCAACAAAAATATTCGCAAATACCATCCCTCCCAGCAAATGTTCGCCAATTAGGCTAACATTGATGCTGGGATCTATGTAAAAAGGCCTTAAGGTACTCTAAAGTTCAAAAGGTAAATATTTGAAACATACATACTTTGCTACATTGATTTGCCGAAAAGTTATGTATTGTGCACCAACTAAAGGAGAAACTCAGAGTCCTACAAACATATTGAGAGGCAAATCAGTTACATGGCGACGGAGGCAGGATTACCTAAAAAGTAATGTAATGCCTGTGCATTGTCACTGGACAAAAAATTGCATTGTTGAGCATGCGACTGATATGCTGCAGTGTCCATAGTTGACTGTAGAAGAAACCTATCGATGCATTTGTTCTTCTATCATAACCAAAATTATTTACAACACATTACACATGCACAACTCAAACATGCAGTTTGCTGGAAAAAAACACATGAAATGCTTGCTCTTGCAATTTGCTATGAAGTCCTCTCTAATGAACTGCAATCGCCACATTTCCTATAATACGAAAATTGTTCCGCTCAGATAGTTGTAACCGAACAAACCAACCAACACCACTCCCCCATCTCATCTTTCTCACTCTCGGCCAGTCTCCCAAAATGAGTAAAATAGTGACCAGCACCACCGCGGCAGGCCAGTAGCAAGGGATAAGGGCGGCGGTTGAATTCCTTACACTTTGTTTCCCTCGGTATCCTTTATCAAGTATCTCTTCATTTCTCCTCATCCATGTTTCGGTCACATAAAGTGCTAGCTACTTTCGTATATCCAACATGCAGTTCCAAATAGTGTACCCAGATAGTACAAACACATTGTGCAATTGTGCATATATGGTCACCAGTTAGAAGTATGCCTTTCGAGGACTCCATGCCACGAGATAAGAGACATGGAGCTGAACTTAACCCACCACATCAAGAGTCGGCATGGGAGGTATTAGGAGGTGCAAGTGTGCCTCAGCTAAGTTGGTGAGGAGCGGTGAACCTTGCCGTGGTACGAGTAACCCTGAGGTGTCAACAAAGCTCACCCATGAAGGAAGAAAAATTCGGATCCAATGATACTGCTCCACCGGGTTATGGGCGCCTCGTCTTGCCTCTCAAAGCAAAGCGTTGGGACACCAACGCAAACTCTGTTCCATCGACATTTGGGTGGATCAAAGGTGTGGGGTGCGCCTTCTTTGCTAGGCTTGTGCTTTGATTGGCAGATATACGTGAGCCGGTCGATCCCAAACCATGCTCAACAAGCTGTAGAACCATTTGGTCGTACTATGAGCCTTCTCAACTAAAATATCATTACTTCTTACAGGACCTGTTGACACCTGATTTTGGCAAGATACAGATTGCAATGAAGATGGTCTCGAGTGAATGGGTTTTCAACATGAAAAGATTCACGTCGCCGAGTGGAACCACTTTGATGTTTCGGTTATATTCATTCGACTTTATCTTACATACCGAAACTATACTCCGAGTGGCATAATTCAATGTTCCGAGTGGTTTTTGGCCAATCACGTCTTCAAGATGACCTCGGATGAAGGAGCACTCTTAAGGAATTGTCTTCGTCTCGTCGAGGCAATCGATTTTGATATATAAATCATCTCAATCCGAGTTCATATGCAAAAGTTAGAGGCAATACACTGCAGACCGAACTTCAACGGAAATATGGCGCGAGGTGCCAGACACTTGTCTGATAGGTTGCGCGAGTAATTCGGCCATCAAGACGGCCTTGAATCGAAAAACCTTCAACACGAAAAAGTTTTGTCTCGTCGAGCCGATCGTTTTTCATATAAAAATTGTCTCAATCCGAGGTCGTATGCAACCTGGAGAGGCAAATCAAGATCAGGCTGTGTTTTCAGTCGGGAAATCCGAGTGAAAAGTTTACCATCCGAGTGAAAATCTACCGATCGAGTAAAAGGTCGAGTGAAAAACTTATCGATCGAGTAAAAGATTGGCTTCCGAGTGAAAATATAGTAATCCGAGTGAAATTATCACCCGAGTGAAGTTATTCCGAGTGGAAAGATTACCATCGGAATGAAAACTTGACGTTCGAGTAAGATATTGCCTTCCGAGAGAAATATAGTCATCCGAGTGAAAGATTGTCTTCCGAGTGAAATTATAGTCATCCGAGTGAAAGATTGTCTTCCGAGTGAAAGACTCTAACATCCGAGTGAAAAGGTTCAGTCGGACGAAAAACTCTAATATCTGAGTGGATGAGCTCGGATCCGAGTGAAACTGAAGATGTGCCCGAAAGGTAATCCAGATGACCTCGGATGGAAAAGTGATCAACAGGGAAGTTGTGTGCATCGTCAAAACGGTGAACTTTGGTTTTGGAGTCATTATCATATAAGATAGTATACGGCCTGTAGGTTCACTACGAGACTCGGACAATCCAGTCCGTTACATGACCGAGTCCGACTGGATATTAAAGATGGCTTCGTAGAATATTCAAGATGGTCTTATTTGGAAAAGTGTTCAACATAAGGATTGTTCGTCTCGTCGAGGCACACAAGTTTCATATTTGGTCCGTCTTGATCGGAGGTCATATGCAAGCTTGGCGGCCCGCGCAAGGAGGAAGACAGAAGTTGGGCCAGATTCAGACTGAATCCGAGTTGGAATAGAACTAGGACTCTAGGACGTGAATTGATGTAATTTTTTGTAAGGAAAGCCTAGATGAATCCTTTGCTTGTACGGGAAGTCCAGCCGCCTCTTATATATGTTGCGGGTGATGGCCGATTGAACAACACACAATCGAACAAATCAATATACTACTTTTTCATCTACGTTTTATCTCTCCGCCGTTTTTCTATCTCGTTCTTCGCTGTTCTTCGTGTTTGAGAGCTGTGAATCCCGAGGCTCTAGGGGCGAGCGAATCGACCTAGGGCAGCCCATAGCCGCCGCATTCCCAGACGGGGTCCCTCCCGGGGGTGTGGGGTTTTCGGGTCTGCAAAAGCGCCTGTCGACTGTCTTGCGTATCGCGCTGTCGGTCGGGTTTCCTTCGACGTGAGCTGTGGTGCATCACCCACGGCGTCGAGGGTGAAGGAAATATGCCCTAGAGGCAATAATAAAGTTATTATTTATTTCCTTATATCATGATAAATGTTTATTATTCATGCTAGAATTGTATTAACCGGAAGCATAATACATGTGTGAATACATAGACAAACAGAGTGTCACTAGTATGCCTCTACTTGACTAGCTCGTTAATCAAAGATGGTTATGTTTCCTAACCATGAACAATGAGTTGTTATTTGATTAACGGGATCACATCATTAAGTGAATGATCTGATTGACATGACCCATTCCATTAGCTTAGCACCCGATCGTTTAGTATGTTGCTATTGCTTTCTTCATGACTTATACATGTTCCTATGACTATGAGATTATGCAACTCCCGTTTGCTGGAGGAACACTTTGTGTGCTACCAAACGTCACAACATAACTGGGTGATTATAAAGGAGCTCTACAGGTGTCTCCAAAGGAAAATGTTGGGTTGGCGTATTTCGAGATTAGGATTTGTCACTCCGATTGTCGGAGAGGTATCTCTGGGCCCTCTCGGTAATGCACATCACTTAAGTCTTGCAAGCATTGCAACTAATGAGTTAGTTGCGGGATGATGTATTACAGAACGAGTAAAGAGACTTGCCGGTAACGAGATTGAACTAGGTATTGGAATACCGACGATCGAATCTCGGGCAAGTAACATACCGATGACAAAGGGAACAACGTATGTTGTTATGCGGTCTGACCGATAAAGATCTTCGTAGAATATGTAGGAGCCAATATGGGCATCCAGGTCCCGCTATTGGTTATTGACCGGAGACGTGTCTCGATCATGTCTACATTGTTCTCGAACCCGTAGGGTCCGCACGCTTAAGGTTTCGATGACAGTTATATTATGAGTTTATGAGTTTTGATGTACTGAAGGAGTTCGGAGTCCCGGATGAGATCGGGGACATGACGAGGAGTCTCGAAATGGTCGAGACGTAAAGATCGATATATTGGACGACTATATTCAGACATCGGAAAGGTTCCGAGTGATTCGGGTATTTTTCGGAGTACCGGGTAGTTACGGGAGAAGCAATGGGCCTTGATGGGCTTTAGTGGGAAGAGAAGAAAGGGCCAAGGGGCTGCTGCGCCCCCTCCCCTCTGGTCCGAATTGGACTAGGGAAAAGGGGGCCGGCCACCTCTCCTTCTCCTCCACTTCCTTCTCCCTTCCTCCCCTCTTGGTGGACTCCTACTAGGACTTGGAGTCGTCCTAGTAGGACTCCACATCCTGGCCACACCAATTGCCTTGGCGGGCCTCCTCCTCCTCCATCCTTTATATACTGAGGCAAGGGGCACCCCATAGACAGAAGTTGATCCACGTGATCATATTCTTAGCCGTGTGCGGTGCCCCCTTCCACCATAATCCTCGATAATATTGTAGCGGAGTTTAGGCGAAGCCCTGCTGCAGTAGTACGTCAAGATCGTCACCACGCCGTCGTGCTGACGGAACTCTTCCCCGACACTTTGCTGGATCGGAGTCCGGGGATCGTCATCGAGCTGAACGTGTGCTAAAACTCGAAGGTGCCGTAGTTTCGGTGCTTGATCGGTCGGGCCGTGAAGACGTACGACTACATCAACCAAACGCTTCCGTTGTCGATCTACAAGGTACGTAGATCACACTCTCCCCTCGTTGCTATGCATCACCTGTTGGAAATATGCCCTAGAGGCAATAATAAAAGCATTATTATTATATTTCCTTGTTCATGATAATTGTCTTTATTCATGCTATAATTGTGTTATCCGGAAATCGTAATACATGTGTGAATAACAGACACCAACATGTCCCTAGTAAGCCTCTAGTTGACTAGCTCGTTGATCAATAGATAGTCATGGTTTCCTGACTATGGACATTGGATGTCATTGATAACGAGATCACATCATTAGGAGAATGATGTGATGGACAAGACCCAATCCTAAACATAGCATAAAGATCGTATAGTTCGTTTGCTAGAGTTTTTCCAATGTCAAGTATCTTTTCCTTAGACCATGAGATCGTGTAACTCCCGGATACCGTAGGAGTGCTTTGGGTATACCAAACGTCACAACGTAACTGGGTGACTATAAAGGTAGACTACGGGTATCTCCGAAAGTATCTGTTGGGTTGACACGGATCAAGACTGGGATTTGTCACTCCGTATGACGGAGAGGTATCACTGGGCCCACTCAGTAATGCATCATCATAATGATCTCAAAGTAACCAAGTGTCTGGTCACGGGATCAGGCATTACGGTACGAGTAAAGTGACTTGCCGGTAACGAGATTGAACGAGGTATTGGGATACCGACGATCGAATCTCGGGCAAGTAACATATCAATTGACAAAGGGAATTGCATACGGGGTTGCTTGAATCCTCGACATCATGGTTCATCCGATGAGATCATCGTGGAGCATGTGGGAGCCAACATGGGTATCCAGATCCCGCTGTTGGTTATTGACCGGAGAGTCGTCTCGGTCATGTCTGCCTGTCTCCCGAACCCGTAGGGTCTACACACTTAAGGTTCGGTGACGCTAGGGTTGTGAAGATATGTATATGCAGTAACCCGAATGTTGTTCGGAGTCCCGGATGAGATCCCGGACATCACGAGGAGTTCCGGAATGGTCCGGAGGTAAAGAATTATATATAGGAAGTGCTATTTCAGCCATCGGGACAAGTTTTGGGGTCACCGGTATTGTACCGGGACCACCGGAAGGGTCCCGGGGGTCCACCGGGTGGGGCCACCTGCCCCAGGGGCCACATGGGCTGTAGGGGGTGCGCCTTGGCCTATATGGGCCAAGGGCACCAGCCCTAAAAGGGCCCATGCACCTAGGGTTTGGGGGAAACCCTAAAGGGGGGCGCCCCCTTGCTTGGGGGGCAAGCCCCCCACCCCTTGGCCGCCGCCCCCTAGGAGATTGGATCTCCTAGGGCCGGATCCCCCCCTAGACACCCCTATATATAGTGGGGGAGATGGAGGACATCACACCTCAGCCTTTTGGCGCCTCCCTCTCCCCTGTTACATCTCTCTCTCGTAGTATAGGCGAAGCCCTGCTACTGTGACGCCCTGCATCCACCACCACGCCGTCGTGCTGTTGGATCTTCATCAACTTCTCCTTTCCCCTTGCTGGATCAAGAAGAAGGAGACGTTACGCTGACCGTACGTGTGTTGAACGCGGGAGGTGCCGTCCGTTCGGTGCTAGGATCTCCGGTGATTTGGATCACGTCGTGTTCGACTACCTCATCCCCGTTCTTTGAACGCTTCCGCTCGCGATCTACAAAGGTATGTAGATGCATCCGATCACTCGTTGCTAGATGAACTCCTAGATGGATCTTGGTGAAACCGTAGAAATTTTTTTGTTTTCTGCAACGTTCCCTAACAGTGGCATCATGAGCTAGGTCTATGCGTAGTTCTTCTTGCTCGAGTAGAACACAATTTGTTGTGGGCGTAGATGTTTTCAACTTTCTTGCCGCTACTAGTCTTATCTTGCTTCAACGGAATTGTGGGATGAAGCGGCCCGGACCAACCTTACACGTATGCTTACGTGAGACCGGTTCCACCGACAAACATGCACAAGTTGCATAAGGTGGCTGGCGGGTGTCTGTCTCTCCTACTTTAGTTGGAGCAGATTCGATGAACAGGGTCCTTATGAAGGGTAAATAGAAGTTGACAAATCACGTTGTGGCTTTCACGTAGGTAAGAAAACGTTCTTGCTAGAACCCTACTTCAGCCACGTAAAACCTGCAACAACAATTAGAGGACGTCTAACTTGTTTTTGCAGCAAGTGCTTTGTGATATGATATGGCCAAAGTTGTGATGAATGATGAATGATCGATACGTGATGTATGAGATGTTCATGCTATTATACAAGGAATCACAACTTACATGTCGATGAGTATGACAACCGGCAGGAGCCATAGGAGTTGTCTTTATTTTTTGTATGACCTGCGTGTCATTGAGAAACGCCATGTAAATTACTTTACTTTATTGCTAAACGCGTTAGCCATAGTAGTAGAAGTAATAGTTGGCGAGCAACTTCATGGAGACACGATGAGATGGAGATCATGATGATGGAGATCATGGTGTCATGCCGGTGACAAGATGATCATGGAGCCCCAAGATGGAGATCAAAGGAGCTATGTGATATTGGCCATATCATGTCACTATTATTATTTGATTGCATGTGATGTTTATCATGTTTTTGCATCTTGTTTACTTAGAACGACGGTATAAATAAGATGATCCCTCATAATAATTTCAAGAAAGTGTTCCCCCTAACTGTGCACCGTTGCGACAGTTCGTTGTTTCGAAGCACCACGTGATGATCGGGTGTGATAGATTCAACGTTCACATACAACGGGTGTAAGACAGATTTACACATGCAAACACTTAGGTTGACTTGACGAGCCTAGCATGTACAGACATGGCCTCGGAACACAGAAGACCGAAAGGTCGAGCATGAGTCGTATAGAAGATACGATCAACATGAAGATGTTCACCGATGTTGACTAGTCCGTCTCACGTGATGATCGGACACGGCCTAGTTAACTCGGATCATGTTATACTTAGATGACTGGAGGGATGTCTATCTGAGTGGGAGTTCATTGAATAATTTGATTAGATGAACTTAATTATCATGAACTTAGTCTAAAATCTTTACAATATGTCTTGTAGATCAAATGGCCAACGTTATCCTCAACTTCAACGCGTTCCTAGAGAAAACCAAGCTGAAAGACGATGGCAGCAACTATACGGACTGGGTCCGGAACCTGAGGATCATCCTCATAGCTGCCAAGAAAGATTATGTCCTAAGCACCGCTAGGTGACCCGTTCCCACAGAACCAAGACGTTATGAACGCTTGGCAGACACGTGCTGATGACTACTCCCTCGTTCAGTGCGGCATGCTTTATAGCTTTAGAGCCGGGGCTCCAAAAGCGTTTTGAGAGACATGGAGCATATGAGATGTTCGAAGAGCTGAAAATGGTTTTTCAAGCTCATGCCCGGGTCGAGAGATATGAAGTCTCCGACAAATTCTTTAGCTGTAAGATGGAGGAAAATAGTTCTGTCAGTGAGCACATACTCACTATGTCTGGGTTACATAACCGCTTGACTCAGCTGGGAGTTAATCTCCCGGATGATGCGGTCATTGACAGAATCCTCCAGTCGCTTCCACCAAGCTACAAGAGCTTTGTGATGAACTTCAATATGCAGGGGATGGAAAAGACCATTCCTGAAGTATTTGCAATGCTGAAATCAGCAGAGGTAGAAGTCAAGAAGGAACATCAAGTGTTGATGGTAAATAAAACCACTAGTTCAAGAAGGGCAAGGGTAAAAAGAACTTCAAGAAGGACGGCAAAGGGGTTGCCGCGCCCGGCAGCAAGCTGCTGGAAGAAAGCCAAAGAAATGGACCCAAGCCCGAGACTGAGTGCTTTTATTGCAAGGGAAAGTGGTCACTGGAAGCGGAACTGCCCCAAATACTTAGCGGACAAGAAGGCCGGCAAAACAAAAGGTATATGTGATATACATGTAATTGATGTGTACCTTACTAGTACTCGTAGTAGCTCCTGGGTATTTGATACCGGTGCAGTTTCTCACATTTGTAACTCAAAGCAGGAGCTGCGGAATAAGCGGAGACTGGCGAAGGACGAGGTGACGATGCGCGTCGGGAATGGTTCCAAGGTCGATGTGATCACCGTCGGCATGCTACCTCTACATTTACCTATGGGATTAGTTTTAAACCTCAATAATTGTTATTTAGTGCCAAGTTTGAGCATGAACATTGTATCAGGATCTCGTTTAATACGAGATGGCTACTCATTTAAATCCGAGAATAATGGTTGTTCTATTTATATGAGAGATATATTTTATGGTCATGCTCCTATGGTGAATGGTTTATTCTTAATGAATCTCGAGCGTAATGCTACACATATTCATAGTGTGAGTACCAAAAGATGTAAGGTTGATAATGATAGTCCCACATACTTGTGGCACTGCCGCCTTGGTCACATAGGTGTCAAACACATGAAGAAGCTCCATGCAGATGGACTTTTAGAGTCTCTTGATTACGAATCATTTGACACGTGCGACCATGCCTCATGGGTAAAATGACCAAGACTCCGTTCTCAGGAACAATGGAGCGAGCAACCAACTTATTGGAAATCATACATACTGATGTGTGCGGTCCAATGAGTGTTGAGGCTCGTGGTGGCTATCGTTATGTTCTCACCCTCACTGATGACTTGAGTAGATATGGGTATGTCTACTTAATGAAACACAAGTCTGAGACCTTTGAAAAGTTCAAGGAATTTCAGAGTGAGGTTGAGAATCAACGTGACAGGAAAATCAAGTTCTTACGATCAGATCATGGAGGAGAATACTTGAGTCACGAATTTGGCACACACTTAAGAAAATGTGGAATAGTTTCACAACTCACGCCGCCTGGAACACCTCAGCGTAATGGTGTGTCCGAACGTCGTAATCGCACTCTATTTGGATATGGTGCGATCTATGATGTCTCTTACCGATTTACCGCTATCATTTTGGGGCTATGCTTTAGAGACTGCCGCATTCACTTTAAATAGGGCTCCGTAAATCCGTTGAGACGACACCGTATGAATTATGGTTTGGGAAGAAACCTAAGCTGTCGTTTCTAAAAGTTTGGGGATGCGATGCTTATGTCAAGAAACTTCAACCTGAAAAGCTCGAACCCAATCGGAAAAATGCGTCTTCATAGGATACCCTAAAGAAACTATTGGGTATACCTTCTACCTCAGATCGAAGGCAAGATCTTTGTTGCCAAGAATGGATCCTTTCTAGAGAAAGAGTTTCTCTCGAAAGAAGTAAGTGGGAGGAAAGTAGAACTTGATGAAGTATTGCCTCTTGAACCGGTAAATGGCGCAACTCAAGAAAATGTTCCTGAGGTGCCTGCACCGACTAGAGAGGAAGTTATTGATGATGATCAAGATACTTCTGATCAAGCTCCTACTGAAATTCGAAGGTCCACAAGGACACGTTCCGCACCAGAGTGGTACGGCAACCCTGTCTTGGAAATCATGTTGTTAGACAACGGTGAACCTTCGAACTATGAAGAAGCGATGGCGGGCCCGGATTCCGACAAATGGCTAGAAGCCATGAAATCCGAGATAGGATCCATGTATGAAAACGAAGTATGGACTTTGACTGACTTGCCCGTTGAACGGCGAGCCATAGAAAATAAATGGATCTTTAAGAAGAAGACAGACGCGGATGGTAATGTGACCATCTATAAAGCTCGGCTTGTCGCTAAGGGTTATCGACAAGTTCAAGGGGTTGACTACGATGAGACTTTCTCACCGGTAGCGAAGCTAAAGTCCGTCCGAATCATGTTAGCAATTGCCGCATTCTACGATTATGAGATATGGCAAATGGACGTCAAAACGAGCATTCCTTAATGGTTTCCTTAAGGAAGAATTGTATATGATGCAGCCGGAAGGTTTTGTCGATCCTAAGAATGCTGACAAGGTGTGCAAGCTCCAACGCTCGATTTATGGGCTGGTGCAAGCATCTCGGAGTTGGAACATTCGCTTTGATGAGATGATCAAAGCGTTTGGGTTTACGCAGACTTATGGAGAAGCCTGTGTTTACAAGAAAGTGAGTGGGAGCTCTGTAGCATTTCTCATATTATATGTAGATGACATACTTTTGATGGGAAATGATATAGAACTCTTGGACAGCATCAAGGCCTACTTGAATAAGAGTTTTTCAATGAAGGACCTTGGATATGGCAAGCTGCTTATATATTAGGCATCAAGATCTATAGAGATAGATCAAGACGCCTCATAGGTCTTTCACAAAGCACATACCTTGATAAGATATTGAAGAAGTTCAATATGGATCAATCTAAGAAGGGGTTCTTGCCTGTGTTACAAGGTATGAAATTGAGCTCAGCTCAATGTCCGACCACGGCAGAAGATATAGAAGAGATGAGTGTCATCCCCTATGCCTCAGCCATAGGTTCTATTATGTATGCCATGCTGTGTACCAGACCTGATGTAAACCTTGCCGTAAGTTTGGTAGGAAGGTACCAAAGTAATCCCGGCAAGGAACACTGGACAGCGGTCAAGAATATCCTGAAGTACCTGAAAAGGACTAAGGAAATGTTTCTCGTTTATGGAGGTGACGAAGAGCTCGTCGTAAAGGGTTACGTCGACGCTAGCTTCGACACAGATCTGGATGACTCTAAGTCACAAACCGGATACGTGTATATTTTGAATGGTGGGGCAGTAAGCTGGTGCAGTTGCAAGCAAAGCGTCGTGGCGGGATCTACATGTGAAGCGGAGTACATGGCAGCCTCGGAGGCAGCACATGAAGCAATATGGGTGAAGGAGTTCATCACCGACCTAGGAGTCATACCCAATGCGTCGGGGCCAATCAAACTCTTTTGTGACAACACTGGAGCTATTGCACTTGCCAAGGAGCCCAGGTTTCACAAGAAGACAAGGCACATCAAGCGTCGCTTCAACTCCATTCGTGAAAATGTTCAAGATGGAGACATAGAGATTTGTAAAGTACATACGGACCTGAATGTAGCAGATCCAGTTGACTAAACCTCTCCCTAGGGCAAAACATGATCAACACCAGAATTCCATGGGTGTTCGATTCATCACAATGTAACTAGATTATTGACTCTAGTGCAAGTGGGAGACTGTTGGAAATATGCCCTAGAGGCAATAATAAAAGCATTATTATTATATTTCCTTGTTCATGATAATTGTCTTTTATTCATGCTATAATTGTATTATCCGGAAATTGTAATACATGTGTGAATAATAGACACCAACATGTCCCTAATAAGCCTCTAGTTGACTAGCTCGTTGATCAACAGATGGTCATGGTTTCCTGACTATGGACATTGGATGTCATTGATAACGAGATCACATCATTAGGAGAATGATGTGATGGACAAGACCCAATCCTAAACATAGCACAAGATCGTATAGTTCGTTTGCTAGAGTTTTTCCAATGTCAAGTATCTTTTCCTTAGACCATGAGATCGTGTAACTCCCGGATACCGTAGGAGTACTTTGGGTATACCAAACGTCACAACGTAACTGGGTGACTATAAAGGTATACTACGGGTATCTCCGAAAGTGTCTGTTGGGTTGACACGGATCAAGACTGGGATTTGTCACTCCGTATGACGGAGAGGTATCACTGGGCCCACTCGGTAATGCATCATCATTATGAGGTCAAAGTGACCAAGTGTCTGGTCACGGGATCATGCATTACGGTATGAGTAAAGTGACTTGCCGGTAACGAGATTGAACGAGGTATTGGGATACCGACGATCGAATCTCGGGCAAGTAACATACCGATTGACAAAGGGAATTGTATACGGGGTTGCTTGAATCCTCGACATCGTGGTTCATCCAATGAGATCATCGAGGAGCATGTGGGAGCCAACATGGGTATCCAGATCCCGCTGTTGGTTATTGGCCGGAGAGTCGTCTCGGTCATGTCTGCATGGTCTCCCGAACCCGTAGGGTCTACACACTTAAGGTTCGGTGACGCTAGGGTTGTGAGATATGTATATGCAGTAACCCGAATGTTGTTCGGAGTCCCGGATGAGATCCCGGACGTCACGAGGAGTTCCGGAATGGTCCGGAGGTAAAGAATTATATATAGGAAGTGCTATTTCGGCCATCGGGACAAGTTTCGGGGTCACCGGTATTGTACCGGGACCACCGGAAGGGTCCCGGGGGTCCATCGGGTGGGGCCACCTGCCCCGGGGGCCACATGGGCTGTAGGGGGTGCGCCTTGGCCTATATGGGCCAAGGGCACCAGCCCCAAAAGGGCCCATGCGCCTAGGGTTTTGGGGAAACCCTAAAGGGGGGCGCCCCCTTGCTTGGGGGGGAAGCCCCCCAACCCTTGGCCGCCGCCCCCTAGGAGGGGCCGGCTCCCCCCTTAGACACCCCTATATATAGTGGAGGAGATGGAGGACATCATACCTCAGCCTTTTGGCGCCTCCCTCTCCCCTGTTACATCTCTCTCTCGTAGTATAGGCGAAGCCCTGCTACTGTGACGCCCTGCATCCACCACCACGCCGTCGTGCTGTTGGATCTTCATCAACTTCTCCTTTCCCCTTGCTGGATCAAGAAGAAGGAGACGTTACGCTGACCGTACGTGTGTTGAACGCGGAGGTACCGGCCGTTCGGTGCTAGGATCTCCGGTGATTTGGATCACGTCGTGTTCGACTACCTCATCCCCGTTCTTTGAACGCTTCCGCTCGCGATCTACAAAGGTATGTAGATGCATCCGATCACTCGTTGCTAGATGAACTCATAGATGGATCTTGGTGAAGCCGTAGGAAAATTTTTGTTTTCTGCAACGTTCCCCAACATCACCATGATCTTGCGTGTGCGTAGGAATTTTTTTGAAATTGCTACGTTCCCCAACAGTGGTATCAGAGCCTAGGTTTTTATGGTTTGATGTTATATGCACGAGTAGAACACAAGTGAGTTGTGGGCGATATAAGTCATGCTGCTTACCAGCATGTCATACTTTGGTTCGGCGGTATTGTTGGATGAAGCGGCCCGGACCGACATTACGCGTACGCTTACGCGAGACCGGTTCTCCCGACGTGCTTTGCACACAGGTGGCTTGCGGGTGACAGTTTCTCCAACTTTAGTTGAACCGAGTGTGGCTATGCCCGGTCCTTGCGAAGGTTAAAACAGCACCAACTTGACAAACTACCGTTGTGGTTTTGATGCATAGGTAACATTGGTTCTTGCTTAAGCCCGTAGCAGCCACGTAAAACTTGCAACAACAAAGTTGAGGACGTCTAACTTGTTTTTGCAGGGCATGTTGTGATGTGATATGGTCAAAACGTGATGAGATATAAGTTGTTGTATGAGATGATCATGTTTTGTTAAAGTTATCGGCAACTGGCAAAAGCCTTATGGTTGTCTCTTTATTGCATAAGATGCAAGCGCCAAATAATTGCTTTACTTTATCGCTATGCGATAGCAATAGTTGCAAGAGCAATAGTTGGCGAGACGACCGTGTGACGACACATTGATATAGATCAAGATGATGGAGATCATGGTGTCATGCCGGTGACGATAGAGATCATGACAGTACTTTGGAGATGGAGATCAAAGGCGCAAGATGATGATGGCCATATCATGTCACATATTTTGATTGCATATGATGTTTATCTTTTATGCATCTTATCTTGCTTTAATTGACGGTAGCATTATAAGATGATCTCTCACTAATTATCAAGAAGTGTTCTCCCTGAGTATGCACCGTTGCGAAAGTTCTTCGTGCTGAGACACCACGTGATGATCGGGTGTGATAGGCTCTACGTTCAAATACAACGGGTACAAAACAGTTGCACACGCGGAATACTCAGGTTATACTTGACGAGCCATGCATATACAGATATGGCCTCGAAACACGGAGACCGAAAGGTCGAGCGTGAATCATATAGTAGATATGATCAACATAATGATGTTCACCAATGAAACTACTCCATCTCACGTGATGATCGGACATGGTTTAGTTGATTTGGATCACGTAATCACTTAGAGGATTAGAGGGATGTCTATCTAAGTGGGAGTTCTTAAGTAATATGATTAATTGAACTTAAATTTATCATGAACTTAGTCCTGGTAGTATTTTGCAAATTATGTTGTAGATCAATAGCTCGCATTGTTTCTTCCCTGTGTTTATTTTGATATGTTCCTAGAGAAAATTGTGTTGAAAGATGTTAGTAGCAATGATGCGGATTGGATCCGTGATCTGAGGTTTATCCTCATTGCTGCACAGAAGAATTATGTCCTTGATGCACCGCTAGGTGACGGACCTAGTGCAGGAGCAGATGCAGACGTTATGAACGTTTGGCTAGCTCAATATGATGACTACTTGATAGTTTAGTGCACCATGCTTAATAGCTTAGAATCGGGACTTCAAAGACGTTTTGAACGTCATGGAGCATATGAGATGTTCCAGGAGTTGAAGTTAATATTTCAAGCAAATACCCGAGTTGAGAGATATGAAGTCTCCAACAAGTTCTATAGCTAAAAGATGGAGGAGAATCGCTCAACTAGTGAGCATGTGCCCAGATTGTCTGAGTACTACAATCGCTTGAATCAAGTGGGAGTTAATCTTCCAGATAAGATAGTGATTGACAGAATTCTCTAGTCACCATCACCAAGTTAGTAGAACTTCGTGATGAACTATGATATGCAAGGGATAACGGAAACAATTCCCAAGCTCTTCGTAATGCGGAAATTGACGAAGGTAGAAATCGAGAAAATCATCAAGTGTTGATGGTAGACAAGACCACTAGTTTCAAGAAAAGGGCAGAGGGAAGAAGGGGAACTTCAAGAAGAACAGCAAGCAAGTTGCTGATCAAGTGAAGAAGCCCTAGTCTGGTCCTAAACCTGAGAGTAAGTGTTTCTA
The DNA here is from genome assembly GCF_003073215.2 of Triticum urartu. NCBI lineage: Eukaryota > Viridiplantae > Streptophyta > Magnoliopsida > Poales > Poaceae > Triticum > Triticum urartu. The sequence goes on along the minus strand of NC_053028.1, from coordinate 634,705,054 downwards.
CTGCAAAGGGACTGGTCACTGGAAGCGGAACTACCCCAAGTGATTGGCAGATAAGAAGGATGGCAAAGTGAACATAAGTATATTTGATATACATGTTATTGATGTGTACTTTACTAGTGTTTATAGCAACCCCTCAGTATTTGATACTAGTTCAGTTGCTAAGATTAGTAACTCGAAACAGGAGTTGCAGAATAAACAAAGACTAGTTAAGGGTGAAGTGACGATGTGTGTTGGAAGTGGTTCCAAGATTGATATGATCATCATCGCACACTCCCTATACTTTCGGGATTAGTGTTGAACCTGAATAAGTGTTATTTGGTGTTTGCGTTAAGCATGAATATGATTTGATCATGTTTATTGTAATACGGTTGTTCATTTAAGTAAGAGAATAAATTGTTGTTCTGTTTACATGAATAAAACCTTATATGGTTACACACCCAATGAAAATAGTTCATTGGATCTCGATCGTAGTGATACACATAATCATAATATTGAAACCGAAAGATGCAAAGTTAATAATGATAGTGCAACTTATTTGTGGCACTACCGTTTAGGTCATATTGGTGTAAAGCGCATGAAGAAACTCCATGCTGATGGGCTTTTGGAATCACTTGATTATGAATCAGTTGATGCTTGCGAACCATGCCTCATGGGCAAGATGACTAAGACTCTGTTCTTCGGAACAATGGAGCGAGCAACAGATTTGTTGGAAATCATACATACTAATGTATGTGGTCCGATAAATATTGAGGCTCGCGACAAGTATCATTATTTTCTGATCTTCACAGATGATTTGAGCAGATATGAGTATATCTACTTGATGAAACATAAGTCTGAAACATTTGAAAAGTTCAAAGAATTTCAAAGTGAAGTGAAAAATCATCGTAACAAGAAAATAAAGTTTCTACGATCTGATCGTAGAGAAGAGTATTTGAGTTAGGAGTTTGGCCTTCAGTTTAAAACAATGTGAAATAGTTTCACTACTCACGCCACCTGGAACACCACAATGTAATGGTGTGTCCGAACGTCATAACCGTACTTTATTAGATATGGTGCGATCTATGATGTCTCTTACCGATCTACCACTATCATTTTGGGGTTATGCATTAGAGACAGCTGCATTCACGTTAAATAGGGCACCATCTAAGTCCGTTGAGACGACACAATCTGAACTGTGGTTTGGCAAGAAACCAAAGTTGTCATTTCTTAAAGTTTGGGGTTGCGATGCTTATATGAAAAAGTTTCATCCTGATAAGCTCAAACTCAAATCAGAGAAGTGCGTCTTCATAGGATACCCAAAAGAAAATTTTGGGTACACCTTCTATCATAGATCCGAAGGCAAGATATTCGTTGTTTTGAATGGATCCTTTCCAAAGAAGGAGTTTCTCTCGAAAGAAGTGAGTGGGAGGAAAGTAGAACTTGATGAGGTAACTGTACCTGCTCCCTTATTGGAAAGTAGTTCATCACAGAAATCTGTTCCTGTGACTACTACACCAATTAGTGAGGAAGCTAATGATGATGATCATGTAACTTCAGATCAAGTTACTACCAAATCTCGTAGGTAAACCAGAGTGAGATCCACACCAGAGTGGTACGGTAATCCTATTCTGGAAGTCATGTTACTAGACCATGACGAACTTGCGAACTATGAGGAAGCGATGATGAGCCCAGATTCCGCGAAATGGTTTGAGGCCATGAAATCTGAGATATGATCCATGTATGAGAACAAAGTATGGACTTTTATGGATTTGCCCGATGATCGGCAAGCCATAGAAAATAAATGGATCTTCAAGAGGAAGACGGACGCTGATAGTAGTGTTACTATCTACAAAGCTAGAATTGTCGCAAAAGGTTTTCGACAAAGTTCAAGGTGTTGACTACGATGAGAGTTTCTCACTCGTATCTATGCTTAAGTCTGTCCGAATCATGTTAGCAATTTCCGCATTTTATGAAATCTGGCAAATGGATAAACAAAACTGCATTCCTTAATAGATTTATTAAAGAAGAGTTGTATATGATACAACCAGAAGGTTTTGTCAATCCTAAAGGTGCTAACAAAATAAGCAAGCTCCAGCGATCCATCTATGGACTGGTGCAAGCATCTCGGAGTTGGAATATACGCTTTGATAAGATGATCAAAGCATATAGTTTTATACAGAGTTACGGTGAAGCCTGTATTTACAAGAAAGTGAGTGGGAGCACTACAACGTTTCTGATAAGTATATGTGAATGCAATATTGTTGATCGGAAATAATGTAGAATTATTCTGCAAAGCATAAAGGAGTGTTTGAAAGGAATTATTCAAAGAAAGACCTCGGTGAAGCTGCTTACATATTGAGCATCAAGATCTATAGAGATAGATCAAGACGCTTGATAAGTTTTTTTTTCAATGAGTACATACCTTGACAAGATTTTGAAGTAGTTCAAAGTGGAACAGTCAAAGAAAAGGTTTCTTGCCTGTGTTACAAGGTGTGAAGTTGAGTAAGACTCAAAGCCCGACCACGACAGAAGATAGAAAATGAAAGTCATTCCCTATGCCTCAGCCATAGGTTCTATAAAGTATGCCATGCTGTGTACCAGATCTATTGTATACCCTACACTGTGTTAAGCAAGGGAGTACAATAGTGATCTAAGAGTAGATCACTGGACAGCGGTCAAAATTATCCTTAGTAGAATAAGGAAATATTTCTCAATTATGGAGGTAACAAAAAGGTTCGTCGTAAAAAGTTACGTCAATGCAAGTTTTGACACAGATCTGGATGACTCTAAGTCTCGATCTAGATACATATTGAAAGTGGGAGCAATAAGCTAGAGTAGCTCCGTGCAGAGCATTGTTGACATAGAAATTCGCAAAATACTTACGGATCTGAATGTGACAGACCCGTTGACTAAAATTATATCACAAGCAAAACATGATCACACCTTAGTACTCTTTGGGTGTTAATCACATAGCGATGTGAACTAGATTATTGACTCTAGTAAACCCTTTGGGTGTTTATCACATATCGATGTAAACTATGGGTGTTAATCACATGGTGATGTGAACTATTGCTGTTAAATCACATGGCGATGTGAACTAGATTATTGGCTCTAGTGCAAGTGGGAGACTGAAGGAAATATGCCCTAGAGGCAATAATAAAGTTATTATTTATTTCCTTATATCATGATAAATGTTTATTATTCATGCTACAATTGTATTAACCGGAAACATAATACATGTGTGAATACATAGACAAACAGAGTGTCACTAGTATGCCTCTACTTGACTAGATCGTTAATCAAAGATGGCTATGTTGCCTAACCATGAACAATGAGTTGTTATTTGATTAACGGGATCACATCATTAAGTGAATGATCTGATTGACATGACCCATTCCATTAGCTTAGCACCCGATCGTTTAGTATGTTGCTATTGCTTTCTTCATGACTTATACATGTTCCTATGACTATGAGATTATGCAACTCCCGTTTGCCGGAGGAACACTTTGTGTGCTACCAAACGTCACAATGTAACTGGATGATTATAAAGGAGCTCTACAGGTGTCTCCAAAGGTAAATGTTGGGTTGGCGTATTTCGAGATTAGGATTTGTCACTCCGATTGTCGGAGAGGTATCTCTGGGCCCTCTCGGTAATGCACATCACTTAAGCCTTGCAAGCATTGTAACTAATGAGTTAGTTGCGGGATGATGTATTACAGAACGAGTAAATAGACTTGCCGGTAACGAGATTGAACTAGGTATTGGAATACCGATGATCGAATCTCGGGCAAGTAACATACCGATGACAAAGGGAACAACGTATGTTGTTATGCGGTCTGACCGATAAAGATCTTGTAGAATATGTAGGAGCCAATATGGGAATCCAGGTCCCGCTATTGGTTATTGACCGGAGACGTGTCTCGGTCATGTCTACATTGTTCTCAAACCCGTAGGGTCCGCACGCTTAAGGTTTCGATGACAGTTATATTATGAGTTTATGAGTTTTGATGTACCGAAGGAGTTCGGAGTCCCGGATGAGATCGGGGACATGACGAGGAGTCTCGAAATGGTTGAGACGTAAAGATCGATATATTGGACGACTATATTCGGACATCGGAAAGGTTCCGAGTGATTTGAGTATTTTTCGGAGTACCGGGTAGTTACGGGAGAAGCAATGGGCCTTGATCGGCTTTAGTGGGAAGAGGAGAAAGGGCCAAGGGGCTGCTGCGCCCCCCCCCTCTGGTCTGAATTGGACTAGGGAAAAGGGGGCCGGCCACCTCTCCTTCTCCTCCACTTCCTTCTCCCTTCCTCCCCTCTTGGTGGACTCCTACTAGGACTTGGAGTCCTAGTAGGACTCCACATCCTGGCCGCACCAATTGCCTTGGCGGGCCTCCTCCTCCTCCATCCTTTATATACTGAGGCAAGGGGCACCCCATAGACAGAAGTTGATCCACGTGATCATATCCTTAGCCGTGTGCGGTGCCCCCTTCCACCATAATCCTCGATAATATTGTAGCGGAGTTTAGGCGAAGCCCTGCTGCAGTAGTACATCAAGATCGTCACCACGCCGTCGTGCTGACGGAACTCTTCCCCGACACTTTGCTGGATCGGAGTCCGGGGATCGTCATCGAGCTGAACGTGTGCTAAAACTCGGAGGTGCCGTAGTTTCGGTGCTTGATCGGTCGGGCCGTGAAGACGTACGACTACATCAACCAAACGCTTCCGTTGTCGATCTACAAGGTACGTAGATCACACTCTCCCCTCGTTGCTGTGCATCACCATGATCTTGCGTGTGCATAGGATTTTTTTTGAAATTGCTACGTTCCCCAACAGAGGGTACACGTGATGTGTTCGTGTGTCAACACACTTTTTGGCGACTCCGCTGGGGATCGAAGATCAATCATCATCATCCACCATGTCCGATCTTCCCAAGCCATCTGAGGTAGATGCCGATAACATCATTAAGCCCAGTCTTGATGAGATATCGGCTGATCATCGCCAAGTCTATGAGGAGTACAAGAAGGCGCGCGAGGAGAAGGACCTGCAGGAGTTCCTTGCAAAATTCAAGAAAGATCGCCAAGGCAACATCACTCCGATTGAAGAAATCAAGTTCCCTCCTCTTCAAACTGAACAGGTTAAACCCTCTGTAAGTACTGCCTTTTCTCCTGAGCAGTGGGCTGAGATTGAAAGTCGTATTGCTGATGGTAACAATCTAGTCTATCAAACTTTTATAGAAAATACTAATGCTCAGAAGAATATATCTCAATCGTCTAGTGGTAATAATGGTGCAGCTGCTAGTGTGCAAAACCCTAATCTGGCTTTACCTATTGCATCGGCGCCTCCCGTGCCGATGACTTATTATCCTACCCAAACAAATCAGATTGTGGCTACACCCATTAATCCTGTTATTTGCATAACAGGTTCGGTGGCAACGCCGAACCAAACTCTACCTACAGCTACAACCACTCGACCACTACCAAATTATGGGTCGACATACATGCCACAATTCCTACCTACAACTAGTAACCATACTCTTCCTATGTCACTGCCACAAGCTTCATCGTCCACTACAGATGATGGTCTAGCTAATCTTAGAGAGGAGATGGCTAAGATGCTTAGAGAGAATTTTGGAGTTGAGTTACCTCGGAATCGGATTTACCAAAAGTCGTACCCCGAGTACTTTGATGCCATCCAGTGCCCTCCGGGATATAAGATTCCAGATTTTGTTAAGTTCAATGGAGAGGGCACAAAAAACACATGGGAGCATGTTAGCCAATACTTAGCACAACTAGGTGAAGCAGGCTCACTAAATGAGTTGAAAGTGCGTTTGTTTCCTTTATCTTTAACTGGTACTGCATTTTCATGGTTTTCTTCTTTACCACATGGTTCCATTCGGGTTTGGTCGCAGCTAGAGCAGAAATTTCATGATCACTTTTATAGCGGCGACAATGTACTCAAGTTATCACATCTAACATCGGTTAAACAGAAGCATGATGAATCGGTCTCTGATTACGTCAAGAGATTCAGAGAAACAAAAAACCGGTGTTTTAGTTTGGTGATAACCGAGAGAGACTTGGCAGACCTAGTGCTGAGTGGTTTGAGAACTCCCATTAGAGAAAAACTAGAAGGTTATGAGTTCTTAAATATCAACCAAGTCTTACAAAGGGCTTTGGCTCAGGAAAGCCGAAGCAAAGATCTCAAAGAAGTGCATAGATACAAAGCCGATCGTCCAAAGATGAATATGGTGGAATATGATAGTGATCACTCAGACGATGAGGGTGATGTTTTTGCTACTGAATTTGTTTGGCCATCTAAGGCCAAACCCTTTACTTGCAATGATCTGAAACCGATTCATAAGAATCGTGATGAAGAGATGAAGTTTACTTTTAACATTGCTAAGTGTGATAGAATATTTGATGCTTTGTTGCAGGCTAATATTATTAGAATATCTCATACTTTACCGCCATTTGAAGAGCTAAAACGGCGTGCTTATTGCAAGTATCATAATTCTTTTTCTCATGCTACTAACGATTGCAATGTTTTTCGACGACAGATACAATCGGCCATTAATGACGGACGATTCAATTTTTCCGAGATGCAAGTTGATAAACAACCTTTTCCAATGAATACCATGGATTTGGAGGGAAAGAAGCAACTCATTCGGCCTGAGGTAGCCGAATCTGCTAATAAAGCTAATATCATTATTGGTGAGCCCAGGAAAGACAAGGAAGGCAACACGGTCTTGGGGAGACATATTGTGCTTGATAAGCAGCCCGATGGCAAGGAAGTAATCAAAATCACCATCAAGAATCCTACACTCGGGGGGCAACCGCAAGTGCAAGAAAATACTCGAGTTAAATTTGTCAAACCCAAGAGTCCAGAAGTTGGCAAGTGGAAGAGGAATGAAGCTAAAGTGCAACGCAAGCGGATCAAGCCAACTTTTGATATGTTGCTATCCAAATATGCTAATCAGTCGGCTGGTCCCAGCTCTAACCGGCCATCATACTTGAAGCGACCAAGGTCACCATCAGATGATATGTTCAGTCAGTATATGAAACTGAGTGGACCAAAGGCGTTGTTTCCAGAAGAGCAAAGACAAACTGTTTGGGATCGACTTGAATACTCATATAATGGCCGACTGAACATCGGTAACTATCGGTCGGCTGGTCAAAAAATGTGACCGGATGGAAATTATCCGAGTGTAAGAATGCACCTAGGTGGTAGCTATCCGAGTGAAAAAAATGTGGTCGAGTAGATTCCATCCGAGTGATATCCATCTGAGTGGATTCCATCAGAGTAAAAAGGTGCGCCCGAGTGGAAATTTCATGCATTTGGAAAGTCGAAAAGAATGGCGTGTTAAATCACCAAGTGTTGCAGCAGTTGAGTCGGGAAAAGGCAAGGAGAAAATGGATGTCGACTCACTTATCTTGGGCACCGAAGCATTCACCATACAGCAGCCGATTGTGCATAGCAATCCGACTGAGTCGATACTTGCTATCGCGCCAAAGCACTCGGCTAATGACCATGAGGAAAGCACCAGCTAGGTAAAAACGAGAAATCATAAATACACTCAGCCCAAGCAAGTGGTGTCCTCCAGGGCTAACAAAGACACAAAAGAGGAAACTACAAAGGTTAAGGAGTCAAGAGATGGCAGAACAGGAGGCCGAGAAACAAAGGGATAAGTTGTTCAATGACACTCGACCCATGGTTCCACCAAAACAAGTGTGGAGGCCTAAACAAATACAAGATACAGCAGCTTCTACATCTATCACATCAATACCTACATCACCAAAGGAGGACGATGCAACAGATATGACATCGTCTGCGACACTTCTTACTTCTCCTTCACTCGGACAAATTTCAGAATTGGTGGATGCACTCGAGGAGGAGGCTGATATGTTGGACTATGAGTCTATGCCGGTTCATGAAGGTATGGATATCAATATGGTGTATTACTTACCTGCTGAGTTTCGTGCTGTAGATGAAGAAGGGGAGGTCGCTCAGCTGGATTTTGTCCCTAAAAACGCAATATTCGAGAAGTCAAAAGAACCAGTAACGCATCTTAAACCATTATATCTCAGAGGTCATATCAATGGGTCGCCGCTCACTCGGATGCTTGTTGATGGTGGTGATGTGGTAAATCTTATGCCCTATTCGGTCTTCAAGAAATTGGGTTTGCCTGATGAAGAATTGATCAAGACCAATATGGTGCTCAACGGATTTGAAGGCAAAGAGAAAACTGAAGCCAAAGGTGTGATGTATGTGGAGCTTACAGTCGGAAGCAAAACTTTGGCTACTGCATTCTTTGTCGCTGAGGTGCAAGGTAACTACAACGTCATACTAGGCCGCGATTGGGTTCATGCAAACCAGTGCGTGCCATCCACTATGCACCAGTTTTTGATTCAGTGGGTTGATGATGAAGTGGAAGTTATTCATGCGGATAACTCGGCCTGTGTTGCTTTGGCCGATGCATCGGTGGATTGGCAACATCCCAATGCTACTTGCTTGACGGGACGTGACTTATCAGAATTTGATTTTCTCAGTGCGACCAAGAATGGTTTTGTGCCCGTCTCTTTAAAGCCGAGTGAATGCAATCGGCTCCAAGGTATGATATGTTTAAATGGATCCTAATTCTGAGTGGTTACAAAAACGTCTTGTAAAGTATCGGTCCAATGAGAACGATATGTATGAGTCTATAGAGGAGTTGGATGACATGGATAAACTTGGACAAGGTTTTACATCAGCCCATCTGTTAGAAGAGGTAGATATTGGAGATGGTTCAGTCACTCGACCGACATTTATAAACAAAAATTTGAAAGCCGATTGTAAGGCTAAGGTAATCGAGCTATTGAAAGAATATGTTTGTTGCTTTGCATGGGAATATCATGAGATGCCAGGGTTAAGCCGAGAGCTAGTGAAACATCGGTTGCCTATAAAGGCCGGTTTTAGACCTTATAAACAGTCGGCCAGAAAATTTAATCTGAAAACATATGACCGGATCAAGGAAGAGATCGGTCGACTGCTTGAAGCTAATTTCATTCGACCTTGCAGGTATGCCGAGTGGATTTCTAACATTGTCCCAGTAGAGAAGAAAGGATCTGGCAAGTTGAGGGTGTGCATTGATTTCAGAGATTTGAATAGGGCTACACCCAAAGATGAGTATCCTATGCCAATAGCCGATATGCTTATTAATGATGCTTCTGGACATAAGGTTATTAGCTTTCCAGATGGTAATGCCGGATACAATCGAATTTTTATGGCCGAAGAGGACATGTACAAAACAGCTTTCCGATGTCCTGGTTTCCTTGGTTTATTCGAGTGGACAGTGATGACATTCGGATTAAAAAATGCTGGAGCCACGTATCAAAGGGCTATGAATTTAATTTTTCATGATTTACTCGGTGTCATACTTGAAGTTTATATTGATGATATTGTTGTCAAATCGGATGCTTTTGAATCTCACTTGGCCGATTTGCGTTTAGCTTTCGAAAGAATGAAAAAGTATGGACTGAAGATGAATCCTTTAAAGTGTGCATTTGGTGTATCAGCTGGCAAGTTTTTGGGTTTTATTATTCATGAAGATGGCATAGAGATTGATCCCAAAAGGATAGAGGCCATACATAAAGTGGAGGCTCCAACATGCAAGAGAGATATGCAAAAGTTTCTTGGCAAGGTCAATTATTTGAGAAGGTTCATAGCTAATCTGTCAGGGAAAGTTGATGCATTTACTCCTATCCTTCGGTTAAAGAATGATGCTGATTTCACTTGGGGGGGCAAAACAGCAAGAAGCATTTGATATGATCAAGAATTATTTGTGCATTCCTCCGGTGATGAAAGCACCCAAGCATAGGGAACCCTTCAGACTTTACATTGCAGCAGAGGAAGGAGTTATTGGTGCTGTTCTAACTCAAGAGACCGAAGGAAAAGAGCATGCCATCACTTATTTGAGCAGCCGCCTATTGGACGCAGAGACAAGGTATACATTTATTGAAAAATTATGTCTATGTTTATATTATGCTTGCACAAAATTGAGACATTATTTAGTACCGAGTGCTTGCATAGTAGCTTGTCAGACCGATGTCATTAAATACATGTTGCATAGACCAATTCTTAGTGGTAGAATTGGCAAGTGGGCTTATGCTTTGATTGAATATGATTTGGCCTATGAATCTCTAAAATCCATGAAAGGCTAAATCGTTGCTAATTTTATTGTTGAACATCGGATTGATGACAAGCATGATGTTGATATAAACCTTGTCTCAATAGTACCGTGGAGATTATATTTTGATGGTTTAGTTTGTACCAATGGCCAAGGTGTTGGTATTGTTTACATATCTCCTCATGGTGCTGTTTTTGAAGCCTCATGCCGCTTAGAATATTTTTGTACAAACAATCAAGCCGAATATGAAGCATTATTATTCGGCCTAGAGATGTTACTTGCTATAGCTGTTACACATATTGAGGCTTATGGTGATTCGTTACTAGTGGTGCAACAAATATCCAAAGTCTTTCAGTGTTTGGACGAATCACTTAATGTTTATCTTGATAAATGTCTAGATATAATTTCTACTTTGGATTGCTTTAGCATTGCTCATATATCTAGACATGACAATTGGAAAGCAAGTAAATTGGCACAACAAGCATCCGGATATCATGTTGATCATGGCATGTTTCATATCTCTCAAAGACCGATGTCTTGTCTTGCCAATATGGGAGAGGCCGAACCTGAACCCATTGATTCGGCCATTAACAAAAAGTCTAGTGTAGGTGACAATCCCAACTGGAGGAAGCCCATTGTTGATTACTTGTGCAATCCGAGTGAAAGGGTGGATAGGGCTGTTCGGCGTATGGCTTTCAAGTATACAATGAGAGATGATGGTCTTTATCGCCGAACAGTCGATGATGTTCTTCTAAAGTATTTGGATGAGGACCAGGCAAGAGTTGCTATGGGAGAGGTACATGAAGGCATTTGTGGCACTCACCAGTCGGCTCCCAAGATGAAATGGTTATTGCGACGTGCTGGATTTTATTGGCCGACTATGATTAATGATTGCTTCAGATATTATAAAGGGTGCGAAGCTTGTCAAAATTTTGGTGATATTCAATTGGCTCCTGCTGCTATGTTGCATCCTATTATCAAGCCATGGCCTTTCAGAGGATGGGGTTTAGACTTTATTGGGAAAATTCATCCATCTTCCTCGAAGGGGCATTGGTTCGTATTGGTGGTAACTGATTATTTCACTAAATGGTCTGAAGCAGTACCTCTCAAGAACATGACACATACAGAGGTAATTCAATTCATAACCGAGCACATTATTCATAGATTTGGTATTCCTCAAACGTTAACAACAGATCAAGGTTCATCTTTCATGTCACACCAAGTTAGAGAGTTTGCCGGATCTTATAACATAAAGTTGCTCAATTCCTCTCCATATTATGCCCAAGCTAATGGACAAGCTGAGTCTAGCAATAAAATTTTAATCAAACTCATCAAGAAAAAGATTGAAGATAATCCAAGAAGATGGCATGAGTTGTTGTCTGAAGCTTTGTGGGCACATAGAATTTCAAGGCATGGTGCTACGAAGGTGACCCCATATGAGCTAGTATATGGTCAAGAGGCCGTTTTACCAGTGGAAGTAAATTTGAATGCTTTGAGAATAGCCAAACAAAATGATTTATTGGCAGTAGACTTTTATAACTTGATGATGGACAATATTGATGAGGTTGCCGATAAACCTTTGGTTGCTTTGAAGTCCATAGAGAGAGACAAGTTGAGGGTTGCAAGAGCTTACAATAAGAAAGTTAAGTTGAAGAATTTTCAAGTTGGTGATCTCGTCTGGAAAGTGATTCTGCCGATTGGTTCAAGAGATAGAAAATTCGGGAAGTGGTCTCCAAGTTGGGAAGGTCCTTTTAGAATTACAAGAGTTGTTCCCGGAAATTCATATTTTGTGGAATCAATACAAGGGGCATTGTTACCTCGAGCTCTCAATGGCAAATATTTGAAGAAGTACCACCCGAGTGTGTGGCAGGAAGCCTAAGTAGGCAATGACCGATATACGATTATCGCCCTTAGCACAAACATGGCCGATACATAATTATCGCCCTGAGAAAATAAATGGCCGATGGAGTGTTGATATCGTCCTTAGAACAAACACTATGCATATTATTTTTCGGCGTGCAAGCTTTGCCGAAAAACAGGGGGGCATGTATTGACACCTGATTTTGGCAAGATACAGATTGCAATGAAGATGGTCTCGAGTGAACGGGTTTTCAACATGAAAAGATTCACGTCTCCGAGTGGAATCACTTTGATGTTTCGGTTATATTCATTCGACTTTATCTTACGGACCGAAACTATACTCCGAGTGGCATAATTCAATGTTCCGAGTGGTTTTTGGCCAATAACGTCTTCAAGATGACCTCGGATGAAGGAGCACTCTTAAGGAATTGTCTTCGTCTCGTCGAGGCAATCGATTTTGATATATAAATCATCTCAATCTGAGTTCATATGCAAAAGTTAGAGGCAATACACTGCAGACCGAACTTCAACGGAAATATGGCGCGAGGTGCCAAACACTTGTCTGATAGGTTGCGCGAGTATTTCAGCCATCAAGACGGCCTTTAATCAAAAAACCTTCAACACGAAAAAGTTTTGTCTCGTCGAGCCGATTGTTTTTCATATAAAAATTGTCTTAATCTGAGGTCGTATGCAACCTGGAGAGGCAAATCAAGATCAGGCTGTGTTTTCAGTCGGGAAATCCGAGTGAAAAGTTTACCATCCGAGTGAAAACCTACCGATCGAGTAAAAGGTCGAGTGAAAAACTTATCGATCGAGTAAAAGATTGGCTTCCGAGTGAAAATATAGTAATCCGAGTGAAATTATCATCTGAGTGAAAAGATTACCATCGGAATGAAAACTTGACGTTCGAGTAAGATATTGCCTTCCGAGCGAAATATAGTCATCCGAGTGAAAGATTGTCTTCCGAGTGAAATTATAGTCATCCGAGTGAAAGATTGTCTTCCGAGTGAAAGACTCTAACATCCGAGTGAAAAGGTCCAGTCGGACAAAAAACTCTAATATCCGAGTGGATGAGCTCGGATCAGAGTGAAACTGAAGATGTGCCCGAAAGGTAATCCAGATGATCTCGGATGGAAAAGTGATCAACACGGAAGTTGTGCGCATCGTCAAAACAGTGAACTTTGGTTTTGGAGTCATTATTGAGATAGTACATGGCCTGTAAGTTCACTACGAGACTCGGACAATCCAGTTCGTCACATGACCGAGTCCGACTGGATATTAAAGATGGCTTTGTAGAATATTCAAGATGGTCTTATTTGGAAAAGTGTTCAACATAAGGATTGTTCGTCTCGTCGAGGCACACACGTTTTATATTTGGTCCATCTTGATCGGAGGTCATATGCAAGCTCGGCGGCCCGCGCAAGGAGGAAGACAGAAGTTGGGCCAGATTCAGACTGAATCCGAGTTGGAATAGAATTAGGACTCTAGGACGTGAATTGATGTAATTTTTTGTAAGGAAAGCCTAGATGAATCCTTTGCTTGTACGGGAAGTCTAGCCGCCTCTTATATATGTTGCGGGTGATAGCCGATTGAACAACACACAATCGAACAAATCAATATACTATTTTTTCATCTATGTTTTATCTCTTCACTGTTTTTCTATCTCGTTCTTCGCTGTTCTTCGTGTTTGATAGCTGCGAATCCCGAGGCTCTAGGGGCGAGCGAATCGACCTAGGGCGGCCCATAGCCGCGGCACTCCCTGACGGGGTCCCTCCCGGGGGTGTGGGGTTTTCGGGTCTGCAAAAGCGCCTGTCGACTGTCTTGCGTATTGCGCTGTCGGTCGGCTCTCCTTCGACGTGAGCTGCGGTGCATCACCCCCGGCGTCGAGGGTACACGTGACGTGTTCGTGTGTCAACAGGACCCTTCTCAACTAAAATATCCCTAGCCTATCATTCAGGCGCCCGCGTTGTCCTCCCCTAGGGCGACCCGGGCGGCCAGAAACCTAGCCGCCGCCGCAAGCTCCCTCCTTCCCTCCCTCCGCCGCCGCCGGAAGACGCCGCCGGGCTAAGCCCAGGGGCCGACGGCAGTGGCGGGGGATCTCCTCTCCCGCGCGTCTCCAGGGTAGGGCGGATCCCAAGGCGTGTGGTGGCGCGACCGATCTGGGATCTACGGCGCGGCGGATGGCGGCAGGCGGCGGGAGGCCGGCCCATCCTCGGACGGCGACGGCTTGGCGCGGCTGAGGCCAGGGCTGCGGGCACTGTGGATGGCCCTTTGGGAGGTGGCGGCGGCTGCGGTTGGCGGCGACCAGCTTGGCTGCGGTGGAGTGCATGATGTCTTCAGATCGGCGACAGCGGCGTGGAGGGCCTGGTGGTCACGTCGGCGGCACGTCCGATCAGATTTGTTCTGACCGGTGCAGCCGGCGGTGGTGGTCATCTCTTTCGTCAGAGGTGGTCGGCCTGAGGCTGGGTGTTCGGATCTCGGGATCCGTCATCTGACACTAGCTGTGAGTCGGGGAGACGTAGTTGCCGGTGAAAACTGAGCCGATTGCGGGCGATGGCGGTGTTCCACGTCGTTACCTTAATGAAGGCATCGTCATGTGACTTCTGTCGACCCACTCATATTGCTCCTGGGGAAACCCTAGGATCTGGTGTTCCAGACCGGACGATGACGGCACTATGGTGTCGTTTCTCTCTTGGGAGCATCGTTTTGTGGAGCAGCGTTGGAAGTCAGAGGCAGGAGGTGGAGTGGCTTCGTCTTGCACGGAGCTTCGGTGGAGATGTCAAGTCATGCCTGACCGACATGTGCTACGCTTGGTCATGCCTGGTCGGCAGGTGCTACGCACGACAGATCCTCCAAGGGCTTCAAGCTGTGTCGGCTGGTGGTACGTGGCAGCATGGCTCTGAGGTGTATCAGTGGCGACCTCGACGTGTACAACTGTTTGCACGCAGGGAGGAGGTGCCGTTGGGCGCCGTGGTGGCGTCGACGATAGCTGGACCGAGCACGGTTGATGCATCAGTACAGTTCTGAAGATGGAGCGATGGCAGTTGGCGGCGGCGGCCTCTGAGAGCACGCCGGACCAGTGCGTGTCCCGGACCCGGCAAGTAGCTAGGTTGGGGTCTCGGGTCTTAGATGTTAGGATTGGCTGCGATGTCTGTTTGGTATTAGGCCCAGGCTATCTGCGCCCCTTCATCAACTGGATAGGTGTAGCGACAGTTTGTTGCTTAGACGGCGGCTTTAGTCTTAACTTTATAAAGTCTTGTGAGAATAATTAATAAAGTGGCCGCATGCATCGCCCAAATGCAGGGTCATCCTCCTTTTCTAAAAAAAGCCTATCATTCAGATTGTCCTAGTTTCGTGGATCCTACTGAATTTGGTGAATAAATTAGGTTTTTATGCTAGCTGGGCAATCACCCTCGTTCATCATACCACCATTAGCAGCATCTGTATTCATAGTCTGCTGCTCTTCAACACTTACTATGGCCAGTTCTAGGGGATCTCTAGAAGAATTACTAGTTCTGAAAATTTTGTCACTTATCCTTTTTGGGATTCTACCAGTTCATCTTCCTGCCCTTTTCTTTTCCTTCTATTACTACCAGATGAATACTTTCTAGATGATATGTCACTAAACAAGAATAAGCAGTATACAATGACTAATACAGGGGAAAAATCACCTGAATATGGATGTAGGTGGCCAGATCCATATGTTGCAGTAGTCAGCGCTAACAAGAAGACAACATCATGAACTGAATAATTTCCCCCAATTCTCCTGTTCTCCTGATCTCCTTTCTCTCTCACACTTAGATCCAATGAAAGCAGAACAAGACCTATGCAGGTAGATGTGGACTTGTCAGAGCCGGAGTAATAGAGGAGGAACGGGATTATGGAAACGAGCAGAACATTGATAAAGGAAGGAGCGCCGATTGGGGAATGAATTTTCTCCTTTAGTCTCCATTAATGGCCGGTGGCGACCTTGGAATTGGAAACACACAGGAACAATGGCGCTGGGATTCTGGATTTTGGGAAGTGGAGTAGTCGATGAGAAGAAAAAGGAGAAAGATTAACGATGGTTTTTGCCTCACGGCTGAATGGGCCCTCTGTTTTCTCACCATGTTTCTTGGGCTTGTTACGTACCTGGGTTGGGGCTCCTATCTTCGGGGGGCCAGGGCGAGCGCCTCGTTTGCCCGAGCTATTGGCCGGGCCTGACTACTTGCTAGAGATGAGACTAGAGAAACACAATGTCCAAGTTTGATGAGGCGGAGAAGAAGAAAGTGTACAAACTCGAGATGCCAACAGAGAAAAGCAGCAATGTAGGCGACGAAGAAGCAGAGAAAGCATTGATCGAACTAGTAGGAGCAGCTCGGGAGATTGTGTTTCTATTGAAGTGTGTATTTTTTTTTGGAGTTTTCTTTGGATCGGTTCTTTTAGCGAAGAATTGGTTAACTATGTGATCAAGATGTCATTTAATGAAATACCCCCTTTGTCCTATAATATAAGAGCACTTTTTACACTAGTGTAGTGTCAAAAATGCTTTTATAGTATGGGGCGGAGGGAGTAATATAGTAGTGAAGTTTATGTCGGTGGCCCAAAATTAAACGAATAGGATTTCGTTAAGTTTAAGAAATCAGTTAGAAACAAAGCTTTTTTAGAGGAACAAATACACTCCTCAAAAGATACTTGGCCGTATCCTATTCCAAAATATAGAGATCTCTTGTTTGCTTCCATGTGCATGCACTGTATTTCGGCTGACGGGAAGTAGATTGTGAGGCATATGCTGCAAGAGAGGATACACATGTGCATCCATTTTGCCATTAAAACATGCACACATGCATTTCGTGCCTACAGAAAAAAAAACCATTGAATTCCTTGCCGTCCCTTTCCCTCATTGTCTTCTATATATACTATCCGTTCCTTTCCTTTCCTCCATCTTTCCCGTGCGAGCTACTTTTGTGCTTCCAAGATGCACTCTCAAATATCTTGTGCCTAAGCTATCGTCAACATATTTTCTTGTAGGATGTGCAATTTGGAATATATACTCGCCAAATAGAAGTACTTATTTAGAGAATTACGTGCCTCTCCTCCCTCCCTATGTTTCTAATGGGCTTTTATCTCCTATCGGCTGGCATTCATGCCGGTTTTGACAAGCACAGGGGTGCGTTCTATTGAAATGTTGCTGACAACAAAGGGAAGTATAGGCTGGTTAAATGGAAGCTCATGTGCAAGCCTAAAAACCTTGGGGGGTTACGGATTATTAACACGATGGTCATGAACAAATGTCTTTTAATCAAATGGTGGTGGAAAATCATGACTAGTGGGGCTGCTTCCTTATGGTACTCTATTCTTAAAGCTAAATATTTCCCACACTTTAGCCTGATGTTTGCAGTGGCCCGGCATGGATCCCAATTCTGGAAAGACCTTATTAAAGTCAGACCCTTGTTCCTGGATCATGTTAAGTTCAATGTCGGTAACGGTACCTCGGTTCGTTTTTGGCGTGATTGGTGGTGTGGTGATACCCCTCTGGCTGTTAGCTTTCCGGTTCTTTTTTCTTATTGTCCTAAACCGGATATCTCCATCGCGGAGGTGGCGGCTAATAGTTGGGATCTGGCTTTTCGCCGTTCTCTGTCTTCTGAAGAGTTGGATGACTGGCAAAGACTCTCTGCCTTCTTCCCCTTGCTCTCGGAGACACCGGATACGGTGGTCTGGCCTCATTCTCCCTCGGGTCGGTTTTCAGTTAAATCTTTGTACTCTAGTCTCATCGGAGGTGCCCCTTCGAATAGATTCTCTTGCATTTGGCGGTCCAGAGTTCCTCCTAAGATTAAAATCTTCCTTTGGCAGGCCTTCAGAGGCCGTCTCCCTGCGGTCGACCAAATTCGTAAGCGGAACGGGCTGGGCTCGGAATTCTGTGCTCTATGCGGTGCCGTAGAAGATACGAACCATATTTTTTTTTCATTATGTGTTGGCTTAGCTGGTCTGGAGTTGCGTTCGTTCCTGGCTCTAGGTTACTTGGAATCCCTCCTCCTTTCCTGAGCTGAGAAACCTTGCCAACTCGCTGGTTGGGGTGACTAAGAGGGTTTTTTGGGTTGACCTGGGTGCAATTTGCTGGTCTTTGTGGACGATTAGGAACAAATTTACGATCGAGCACGTCTTCCCATCTAAGGCTGCTGACGCTCTTTTCAAATCTTGTATCTTCTTACAGCAGTGGAGATCATTGACTAAGGAGGACGACCGGGGAGTGCTGGACCTGCTCATCTCTAAAGTTCGGGCCTGGGCGTCTTCTATTTCTGGGCAGGCCCCTGGAGCCTGACCTTTCCTGTCGATGCTTCTTCGTCTTCGATGCTGGCGGTGTCTATTTTTCTTCCGGCCTGCGTGTCGTGTCTGGCAGGTTGCCATGTACCCCTAATACTTTCGTGATCCTGGTCCCTAGTACTGTTTTCGTGAATTATTGCTGGCTTCGCCTTATGTTGGTGTTTGGGCTTGTGACTCTGCCTTGTGGCTTTATTTATAAAGTCGGGCTATGGCCTTTCCTCTAAAAAAAAAGAATTACGTGCCACGATACAAGCCTATGTTGTTGAACTTAAACCTACTGTTAGTTGAGTTGGCATGAGAGGTATTAGGACGTGCAAATGTTCATCACCTAAGTTGGTGTGGAGAGCCAAACTTAATCATAGTGCAGCAATCCTGCGTGTGCTAGCGATACACCAAATTGCCAGTGAGAAGAAGTCGGATGATAAGCATGGAGATTCCGGCTATAATCCTATTCTGCCGCGTCTAGATTCAGGTGGACCGAAAGCGTGGAGCTAAGAGCAACTCTAGCAGACCCCACGTCCCGCCCGGCCCGTAAAATAACCGTCAAAATACGGATCGGGGAGGGAAAACATGCCCGATCAGACCCCGCATCCCGCCCCGGCCCCGCATCCCGCCCCACCCCGTAAATATTTTTGCGGGGCGTGACAAATCTTCTCCCTCAACCTCTATCTTCACGGGCTGGGAGGTCGACCCGAGTTCAACCCCTATCCGCAGCGAGATTTGACGGGAGGGACATTTCCGCGGACCCTTTCCCGCTCCCCCACCCTCCACCACCATTGCCCCGCCTCCGCACGCTCCGGTGCTTCCTCCCCGGCCGTCCCTCGCCGCCATGGACGACCCCATGCTGCCCCCCGTCACCGTCGAGGTCGCGCACGCTTCTTCCCCACGGGCGGATCTCGTCGCCGGCCATGTTGGCCCCGCCGCCGTCACCCAAGCAAACGCCGCGCCTGCCTGCAAGCGGCAGGGCAACGTGGTCGTGCAGGGCGGGAATCCGGCTGCCCCCGCCGCAATGGCCCGCGCTCCGGGCGCTAACGCGGCAGCGCGATCCCGACCGGCGACAGAGAAGGTCGGCAAGGTCGCGGGCGTAAAGCGAAGGAAGATTCCGGTTACAAATAAGCGACCTTCTTCATCGTCTCACTCCATCCCACCGCAAGGAGGTGCTCCAGCGATGCCGTTCAACGGTGCCGCTCCCCCCGCAAGCGAGGTGTTCAACGAAATGGCCGGAAGGTATGCGTCTTCGGCCATGGCGATTTCCTTTCATTTTTCGCCATTATCCTTGATAGCTCGTGACTTGTTATTGTTCTCTATAGCGGTGGTTCAAACAATGCAACAACCGAGTTCGTGAACTTGTTGGACACGAATGTGGTTGACATTGATCAAGCCCCATTCGCCGCATTCGACTACAATGAAACGGAGGCCGGCGTGGATGATCATGGTTGTGATGATGAATTGGAGGAGATCGAAGCGGAAGCGTATGCGCAATCGCAAACAAAAATTGAGAAAAGCATAAGATCGAAGAACTACACTATCTTGGAAGATCAAGTTTTGATCAAAGTATGGAGTGCGGTGCCTCTTGATGCATGCACGGGATCTTCTCAAACCGCCAAGAGATATTGGCAAAGGATCGAAGATCAATATTTCGGCATTATGGCGAAGCATCCCAATAAGACTCCACGCACATTTCGGTCGCTCCAAGGGCGTTGGGAGAATATCAAACCAATGTGGAGCCGTTGGGCAGCTTGCTTGGAGCAAGTACGCAATGCACCTTGAAGTGGCACCGTGGAGTCCGACCACGTGAGTTTGTTTTGCCTTTGTTCAAGTTGTGCATCATCATATTTGCATCATGGGACGTTATTGCATCACTTTGTTTACATTTTGTAGGACAAGATTGCTCAACATAGATACAAGGATATGGAAGCTTCGAAAGGAAAATTCTTCAAACTAGAGCATTGTTGGGAGTTACTCCAAAATTGCGAGAAGTGGAAGTTGATCGACAAAGAGTCCCCACCAAAGAGAGGCTCGCTTACAAACATGGATGAAGATGAGGATGATGATGGCCCAAGAAATTTGCACAAGCCCGATGGCGACATGAAGACCAATGAGAAGATGAAGAGAGAGCAAGAAGCATCGAGTTTGAGGGAGAAGATTGATGCCATGGTGCAATCAAATGAGTCGATGTTGTTGAAGTCGTTGGAGATCAAGAAAGAGTTGACCGAGAAGAAGGCAAAGGATAAGCAAGAAAAGTGGCAATTGCTCAAAGAAGAGGGGCTGCGCAAAGCTGCCGTTGAGGAGAGAAGAGCACGCGCTGCAGAAAACAAAGCCATGTCCAAGCTGCTCGCCGAAGAGAACAAGATCATGTCAATGAACCGCAATGTCATGGACGATCTCACCAAAACATGGCATGATATGGAAAGGAGAGAAATCTTGAAGAGAAGAATGGTGGCGTTGGACGGTGCGTGCTACAGTTCCGGAGATGTTTTCTCTGCTCCATATGGTGGCAATGTTGATGATTTTGGTGCGGGAGTTGGAACAAGCGCAGGAGGTGGCTTTGGTGGTGGCGATGAACTTCAAGGTGGACTCGATTGGCGCAGAGTAGAGGTCGACCAAGATGATGCCGGACATGGGCGCAAACTTTTGCAGGGCCCTCTTTTTGCGTTTGTCGTAATGAACTTGGCTTTTATTTGCATGTAAAACTGTGTTATGTCATTTAAATTTGAACTTGTTTGTGAAATCCTATGTCAAATGTGAGATTTGCAGTTTTTCTGTTTGCGGGTCGTCGCGATGGTGCACGAGCAGAACCCGCACAAATCGACCCGTAAAAAAGCATATTCCGCGAATATACTTTTATGCGAGTCTGTTTGAGGGGTCTGCATCTGTGGCTGTCCATGCCGGCCCGCAAAAGTGGTGTTGCACGAACTGCAAAAGCGTTTTGCAGGCCGATAAGATGCGGGATCTGCTAGAATTGCTCTAACCTTGTTACAAGTGCTCGTGTAGTCGTGTTACGGAGCTCAAGTGTAACCACTTACGTGAATTGACACCAGTTTGTTTCAGTTTTCCCACCAGTTTTTTTTAGGCTAGTGTGCTTAATAGAAGTTGCCTCTGACCCCAGTCATACAATATGATTGACCCCAACCCAGCTAACACGCAGCTGAACAAGCCAGAAATGCCAGCCCAACTAGAATCGTAAACTCGAAAAATGACAAAGTGGTGTATGGATATACTTCTCACTGAGAGGAGCGGATAGACTTGTATCAAACGTATCTAGGTAGCAGGGTACAAATAAAACCTTCTCGTGCAAATCACAACATTGGCTATAGATACACCAGTAACATACACATATCCATAGACTATATTACTACCTTTATAGTGGGTAGTAACATAAGTGCAGTGTCATGCAAAACTTCATTTATTAGGTTATAGACTCATATTGCATTGGGACATGTGATGTTACAGTAACTAGTTAAGTTACTGAAACTATCTCTCTCCTCGTTAACTTATTGCCACATAAGAAAGTTTGCTGAGTTGGAGTTGATATTACTGCTGAAGTTACTCTCACTGTGGCTAGTCGTAGACAGACGGTGTTTTCTACTTTCTCCGTAACAAAATGTAATATATTTTTTATGCTCTATGCAAAATAAAAAAGAACATCTTACATTTTTGTACAGAAAGGATACATGGCTGTCTGGCTGTCCCAGACCGGGAGACAAAATGGCAGCGACCATGCTTCTTGACCGTGCCAGAGCATGTCACATGAGGTAGAACTGCAGATTTGCAAAAGGGGGGAGATTGCAGGAAAACCGATCTGATTTGAGGATGGAAATCCGATTTACAAGTCAGGAGCACACAGAAAAAAGAAACTGTTTGGAGGGTGGATGGTTGCAGCAAGTACTTCCCCGGTGATGATTTGTCTACAATGGTAGTGACAGGTCCTGCTGAGATGGGAATCAATTGGATGTATCGAAACATAAGGATCCTGCACAAGATAGAGAAACTTCCGTTAGACAAGGCATCCAACTTACAAAAAAAAAGTTTCAGATAGTGGTATTTTTGTCGCTGGCCGGGGTGGTCCGCTATTAGGTAATCCAAACATAAGTTATGATGAATTAGGTAAGTTTGAGATTACCAATACATATAGTCATGTTTGAGTCCTATTTAGATTAGTATGAAGTGCGATCAGCGTTGCTGGTTGATTAGTTTAGGAAAGTGACTTCGCGTGTCCTAGTAGTAGTGTTCCTATTAGGCTAGGAGTTTGCCTTTGTTGGGCTGTCTCCGTGTTGCTTCTGGAGTCCAAAGTAAGTACGAGTAAGGTCTCGAGTCGGTCAATGTTATGGCTGGTATGTGTATATATATACACAGCCAGGTCATGAGATTTGTAACGTGAAAAGAAAAACAAGAAAAAGAAATAAAGAGGAAAACAAAAGGCACGATACGGGCCCTTGGCTATCAATTTTTGTGCGCGTGTGTTCATCGTAATTTGATGTGATCGATTCTGTGGGCGAAGTTTTAACAATTGGTATCTAAAGCAAGGTCGATTTCAAGCCGCGCGCTTGCCCCGGGGTGGCGACCCGACTAGCACCTCGGGGCGGGCGATATAGTCGCTGGGTGGTGCAGCGACGAGGAGCGGGCGATTCAGTCATTGGGGGTGCAACGATGTGGAGGAATTGGGCGGTTGTCGTTCGGCGGAGCGACGACGAGAAGACAGGTGATTGTCGTTCAACGGAACTACCTGGAGGAGGGAGACAGGGCTGTCGTCGGAAGGGCGTTGGTGATCGTTGATGGTTATGGAGATGCCGAAGTTGCGACACCTAGAAAATCATCGAGATCATCGTTCGGAGGAGCGAGGAAGAGGCGACAAAGTTGCGAGCTGTCGTCTAGGTGTGTACATGAGTTCTTGTAAGGTGCGTCCAAGAGCTCAGGTGTGTGAGTCTTCTGCTACAGTTCAGATGATTCATTGGCGAAGGAGAATTGCGAGCGAGAGCGGGCGGAAAAAAGAATTCGTGCCTTGCTTTTCCGTTCGTGATCAAGGAGTTCCGGCGAGTTCATATACGGTGAAGTTGAGTTGCACATATATGGCGAGTTGTGATGCCGTCGGACATGAAGCGTCATTTGGTAAGTTGTGTCACCAACGACAAAGGAAAGATGTAAAGATATGGCGGGTGAAGAGTTGTGTCTCTCCGTGTGCGAGCAACCGATGAGAAGACGAAGATCAACGTGAAGATGGACACGGACCAGTTAAGTTGAGTTCCTACATGAGGCTATGTGTTTAGTCTGCATGTAGCACGCTAAGATGTGACAGCGTGGCTGGTAGTCCAGGTAATCGTTGGTCCAATCTACAAGTCGGCATGAACAAAAAAGATGATGTTGCAGTGGTGATCATCATTGCAAGAAGAGCGAAGTTGTGATCCGGTAAGTCGCGTCACCGGAGGCAATTAGTGGGACAAGATGAAGAGGTGATCATCTGCGTGTCTCGTCAAGTAAAAAGTCGGATGTTTGGATTAGAGGGTGATTGTCAGGTGTACAATATGTGAATTGCACGATGTATTACTCTTCATGCATAGGCACGTATATATGATGTACAAAGGTGGGCCAGAGACCTCAACTCTACAAAGAACTAGGAGGCGGGCCCAATACACAATATGCACATAACACATATACTCAACATCCCCCCGCAGTCGAAGCGGCACCGCGGCTGACGCAAAGACTGGACCAGAACTCCTCAAATGACGCTGTAGGCAAGCCCTTGGTCATGATATCGGCAAATTGTTGGGAAGTAGGGACGTGCAAAACGCGAATATGGCCAAGGGCCACCTGTTCCCGAACAAAATGAATATCCAACTCAATATGCTTGGTCCGTCGATGATGCACCGGGTTAGCGGAGAGGTAGACCGCCGAGACGTTGTCGCAGTAGACCACTGTGGCACGGTCAATAGGGCAAGAGAGCTCCTGAAGCAGCTGGCGAAGCCACGAATACTCGGCGACGGCGTTGGCCACCGCACGATACTCAGCCTCAGCACTGAAAAGAGAGACCGTAGGCTGCTGCTTGGACGACGACGACAACCCAGTGAACATCTCGAGGAGCATGCATATGAAGATACACCTGCTGCACGGCATACTGGATCTCCGGTCGAGTCAGAGTGAGGTACTGGAGAGCACCAACGATAGACCGATAGAAAGCAACATCCGAAGCAGGAGAACCGTCCGTGGCCGAAAGCTTGGCCTTCGTATCGATAGGCATAGCGGCGGGCTTGCAGTTAAGCATGCCGGCACGCTCGAGGAGCTCGTGAGCATACTTCATCTGATGAAGGAAGAAGCCATCCGGATGGCGCACCACCTCGACACCGAGGAAGTAGCGCAAAGGACCCAAGTCCTTGATGGCGAACTCAGCGCGAAGACGAGCCGTGAGCTGACTGAGGAGATCAGCCATACATGCCGTCAGGATGATGTCGTTGACATAGAGCAACAAGTAGGCCGTGTCAGAGCCCTGATGATAGACGAAGAGCGAGGCATCCGAGCAGGTAGAGCGGAACCCAAGCTGGTGGAGAAACGCCGCGATGCGCTGGTACCAAGCGCGCGGAGCCTGCTTGAGTTCGTACAAGGACCGCGAAAGCATGCACACGTGGTCGGGAAGCGCCGGGTCAACAAACCCGGTGGGCTGCTGGCAGAAGACATGCTCCTCAAGGTGGCCATGGAGGAAGGCGTTGGAGACGTCCATCTGGTGCACCGGCCAAGCACGGGAGGCCGCAAGGTGGAGAACCGTGCGTATCGTGTCGGGCTTGACGACCGGAGCGAAGGTGTCGGTGAAGTCGATGCCAGCACGCTGTCGGAAGCCACGAACGACCCATCGTGCTTTGTAGCGATCAAGGGTACCATCAGGACGGAGCTTGTGTTTAAACACCCACTTCCCGGTAATCACGTTGGCGTGCCGGGGACGGGGAACAAGCTGCCACATCCGGTTGCGCAACAGGGCGTCAAACTCCTCTTGCATTGTAGCCATCCAGAGCGGGTCACGAAGAGCGGCTTGAACGGAGGACAGCAACGGCGAAAACTCAGTGGTGGACGCCGCATGGACGTAGTCATCCGAGGCGTAGCGCGAGCTCGGGCGAAAAATGCCCGTACGAACGCGGGTGACCGGACCGACCACAGGCACTGGGAGGGGGGGGGCAGGGGCGCCGAGAGGGCACCGGGGGCACCTGGGGGGCTGTGGGCGCCGATGGGGCCAACATCGGGGGCGTCGGGGGGGCCGCGGGCACCGGGGGACGCCGCGGGAGCCGCGCGCGCCAGAGGAGCCGCGGGGGCCGCGGGCGCCAATGTCGGGGGCGCCAGTGCCGCGGCTGTAGGAGGCGCCTCATGCAGGGGGGGCTCAAAGCCAGGGGCAGGCCAAGACAGGCGCGCGAGCGCCCTAGAAGAGGCGTCGAGGAGCCCGCGTTACCAGTGACGGGAGGAACAACCGGGGGTACCTGGTGAAACGGAAACACATGCTCATCAAAGTAAACGTGCCGGGAAGTGAACACACGGTGGGAGACGGGATCGTAGCACCGATATCCCTTGGTGTTGGAGGGGTAGCCGATGAAGATGCAAGCGACAAATCGATGTGCAAGCTTGTGAGAAGCAGTGTCGGCAGTGCTGGGATAGCAAAGGCACCAAAAAATACGCAAGTCGTCATAAGACGGGGGCATACCAAAAAGAAGATGGTGAGGTGCGTAGTCACACTGTGGGCGGCAGGGTCTAATGTTAAGAAGAACTGATGTAGTGGCGAGTGCGTCCGGCCAGAAATGAGGCGACACGTTGGCATGAAACAGGAGCGTGCGAACGCAGTCATTCAGAGTGCGAAGGACGCGTTCGGCTCGACCGTTCTGCTGTGAAGTGTACGGGCATGTGAGGCGGAAAACCATGCCGTGATGCGACAAAAAGGTGCGGAAAGCAAGATTGTCGAACTCTTTTCCATTGTCCGTCTGAAGCACAATGATGGGATGCCCAAACTGCGTGCGGACATATGAGAAAAAGGACGCCAAGGTAGAGAGTGCATCCGACTTTCTACGCAAACGAAAAGTCCACACATAATGAGAATAATCATCAAGAATGACCAGATAATATAAATAACCTGAGTTACTGGGAACCGGAGAAGTCCACACATCGCTATGAATCAACTGAAAAGGAAAAGAAGCAATGGTGGTGGAATTAGTAAACGGCAGACGAACATGTTTGCCGACTCGACATGCATGACAAGTGTGATTCTTGATTTTATTGCAACTGAAACTGAAACTCCTAAGAATATGACGAAGTGTGACGGGGTTGGGATGACCCAAGCGAGCGTTCCAGAGATCGATGCCAGCGGAGAGAGCAACCGGTGCGATGGTGGTGGATGAAGGCGAGTGCACCAGATAGAACTTGTCGGGGCCGTGACATCGGCGAAGTACCATCCTGGTGCGAGCGTCTTTGACACAAAAACCAAACTCGTCAAATTCAACGATAACAGGATTTTCACGAGTGAAACAACGAACGAAAATGAGATTCTTAATAAGATGAGGTGACACAAGTATGTTAGACAAAGATAATGAAGTAGAAGTAGAAGGAAAAGAAGTGTGCCCAACATGTGTGATAGGAAGTGTGGAACCGTCGCCGACAATGATGCGGCGGTCGGTGGAGACAGGAGTGAAGGAGGCAAGGTTACCAGGATGAGTAAACATGTGAGCCGTTGCACTGGTGTCCATGTACCAATCACCACCTCCAGTGTAGTTCGTCGGCGTATGAGCGGCATGCAGCCCGGTGAGGAGCACCGGGTCCCAGGGCACCGACAGTAGGGCCGGCGAGGGGGATGAAGATGCCATGGGGAAGCCGTAGCCGCCGTTCAACTGCGGCGGTGGGTACGCTCCATACAGCCTCGGCCGCCCTAGCTGCAACCGCGGTACCGCTGACGACCCCCACCAGTACCCGGGAGACACGTACGCAGGCGGAGCCCCGTACGTCCCGTACGTGGGAACGAGCGCGTGGGGGGGGGGGGAGGGGGCGCCGAAGGGCACCGGCGGCGGGGCGACGGCGGACGTGCCGTAGGTGGCGGCCGCCCCGTACGGCGACGGGGCTGCGCCGTAGGGCGCCGGCGGCGGAGCCGCGCCAGAGGGTGCCGGCGGCGGGACGACAGAGGCGGCGGTGGACGGGCCAGTTGACGCCATCACTGGTCCGACGACGGAGATTCGTATGGCGGCTCTGGATGGATCGCGCGGCGGCAGCAGCAACTCGGGAACGCGCGGCTTGGATGGATCGCGCGGCGGCAGCAGCAGCTCGGGCACACAGCAGATCGAGCGATGCGGCAGCGAAGCAACTTGGTGGCTGGCGCGATGGATCGGGCAACGCGGCGTGCGGCTGCCAGCTCCTATATCAAGCCACTAGATGGAGACCGCCCGATCTTCATGTTATAGATAATGGCTAGCATACCTTTGACTTTTGAATATATAAGAGGATGAGAAATCCACGTATGAAAGTGGCTAGCAGCGGGCAGCGGACGTGCTAGTAGCGCGCGAGGCTAGCGGCGGCTGAAGGAGCACGCATGCGAAAGGGTAGTGGCGGCCGGCGCGGTTGACGCGCGGGCGGTGGCGGTGGATGGGAGGCGGCGGCGGCGCGGAGAAGGTGCGCGGCAGCGGCAGCAGCGGAAAACTAGGGTTTAGAACCTAAAAACTGATATCATGTAATATGTGAATTGCACGATGTATTGCTTTTCGTGCATAGATACGTATATATGATGTACAAAGGTGGATCACAGACCTCAACTATACAAGGAATTAGGAGGCGGGCTTAATACACAATATGCACATAACACATATACTCAACATTAGGTAATCCAAACATAAGTTAAGATAAATTAGGTAAGTTTGAGATTACCAGTACGTATAGTCATGTTTGAGTCCTATTCGGATTAGTATGAAGTGCGATCAGCGTTGCCGGTTGATTAGTTTAGAAAAGTGACTTCGCGTGTCCTAGTAGTAGTGTTCCTATTAGGCTAGGAGTTTGCCTTTGTTGAGTTTTGTCCGTGTTGCTTCTGGAGTCCAAAGCAAGTACGAGTAAG
This sequence comes from Triticum urartu, assembly GCF_003073215.2. NCBI lineage: Eukaryota > Viridiplantae > Streptophyta > Magnoliopsida > Poales > Poaceae > Triticum > Triticum urartu. Next base: position 634,676,693 of record NC_053028.1, on the reverse strand, counting down.
GTCTCGAGTCGGTCAATGTTATGGCTGGTATGTGTATATATATACACAGCCAATTCATGAGATTTGTAACGTGAAGAGAAAAACAAGAAAAAGAAATAAAGAGGAAAACAAAAGGCACGATACGAGCCCTTGGCTATCAATTTTTTGTGCGCGTGTGTTCATTGTAATTTGATGTGATCGATCCTGTGGGCGAAGTTCCAACATCCGCCGCCTGCTAGGCACGGGCCGCCGTCCGCCGCGGGGGCGGGGCGTGGGGTCCGCCACCGAGGCAGGGGCCGCCGCCCGCTACGGCGACGCCCACCTTGGGGCCTCCGGCAAAGACGGCTACTGGCCGAGCTAATGTACGACAGCAGGAGGAGCCTGCTCCGCCGCCGGCAGCCAAGGCGCAGGCAGTGGGATGTGGCCGCGACGTCTGTCCGGGATGGGCTGAGCACGGCGGCACTGTGCAGAGATAACCGCTACAACCGGTACAGGCAATTGGGTGATGATGGTTACGACGTTTATGTAGAAGGTCAGCATCGAGGGTCGTCTTCTAGTGGCGGCCAAGGTTTCAATGGGTACAATGGCGGCGGACCGGGACGCGGTTTCCAGGGACCGCCAGGAAATTTTGTGGAAGGTGTTGCTGGCCTCAACGACAAGTTCTGGGTGGGCATCGTTTCCGCAGCGGGAGAGGGGGACGGCAGTGCCCGCCCCCACCGCGCCCACCTCCACCACCGCCGGCTGCCCAGGTAGTGCAGACGCCCCAAGTGGTGATGATGGATATCATAGCAGCGACGGCTTCACCAGCTTTACACGAGGTGGCTGCGGACACGGTCCGGGCTATTGCAGCGGTTAACATCCCGGTATCCACTTCTGGAGCTGACAAGGGTCCGGACAAAACTGAGGGTGAAAAGCTTTCGAGGTGGGCTATGAAGAAGAAGAAGCTGCCTTGCTATAGATGTGACGAGCCAGACATTTTGTCGCAGAGTGTACTAATGAGCTTTGTGATTACTGCCTCAGATCGCAGCATGTGTCCGGTGAATGCCCGCTTCTTTGGGTCTTAAGCCATGGGTTAACATATATGGAGTTTGCTGTCAGGAATTGATGTTCTTTGAGTCACTTGATGTCACCTATGACTCATGTGGTGGAGAGTTCTTTTCTAGTAGTGGTTAAGGTTACCAGTGGGTCCATGACAGAGACTCGGATGGTGAGACAGTTGAGAGAGTTGGTACCAGGCAACTATCAGTGGCATCTTGATAAGCTGGAGAACCAAACTTACAAGGTTGATTTCCCCACTAAGGAAGATCAGTTGCATATTCTTAAATTTTTCATGTGCAGGGTACCGAGTACTAACGTTATTATGGCTTTTGACGAGTGGAAGCAGAAGGAGCCCGAGGGTACACCTTTAGAGAAGGTCTGGGTACGGTTCTATGGTGCACCTCGCAAACCGATTAATCACTTTTTGGTAGCTTGGAGCTTGGTATCACTCATTGGTAAGACGGAACAGGTGGACATGCCTTTCACTCGCGCACAAGGAGCGGCGAGGTTACTGGTGAGTGTGGTCAGTCTTGAGTTCGTGCCAGATGTAGTTAAGTGGACCCATGTCGGGGTCACGTATGTACCAGAGATTGAGATTGAGGATACCCCGATACTTCAGGAGGGGGATGAGCATTAGGATATGGATACGACTGAGGGGGATGGAGCCCCTAGGAATTAGGACAAGGGGCCTGAGAGTACAGCACGTGAGCCGGCTAAAGGGCCGAATTCAAAGTTGGATAAGGAGGATAAGTCTGCCAAGGAGACGTCATCTTTGACGACTCCAATGAACATGCTTCGGTTTGGTTCTTTTGGAGCGCGGTCTGCACCTAGCCGCTTATGGAGTAGCCGAGTTGCGGCGGATGATCCGGCGGAACATGAGCTACCGTCGGTGCCTGACTGTGTGTCACCGTCAGTACCTTCATCTCAGCAGGTAGACTTCGGGGTGTCGGTTTCACCCAGACATGAGACGGTGGAGATCGGAGGGACGGTCGACGAGGAGGTTCATTGCCGCTCTCCTCCTACTTCACCCACCCCGGGCGGTGTAGGGAGGAGCGCTCCGAGTACCTCGCCGATGGCTGTTTCGGCGGCCACCGTTTTGCCGCGCGCGGGTGGGAGGGGAAGTGGGCAGGAGGCCCGCACCATCTTCTCCCATGTGGCGGTCCCGACACACCTTGGAGAGGGGCACGAGCAGGAGGCTCACGCCGCCCTCTCCCCGCGGAGCAGCACCGGCAGGCACAGTCAGGAGGCCCGCAGCCCGTCCACGGTCGTGACGAGTCGACGCCATGATGACAGGTTGGCGGGGAGTGCGACTGTTGAGCAGGTGGCTCCATGGTCTCGCTCTCCCGTCACTACTGGTGGTGGCTCCCACTCAACCACGCCCTTCCCATCTTCAATGGCATCAAGGGATGGGCGTGGGAACGGGGCACAGACGCCTCGGGAGAGGACTTCAGAGGAGTTGATCGCTTTTGGTGGGATCATGGATCCGGTGACGGCTGGCAGGCGTGTCAGTGACCGGATCCAGGGTCAACCAGATGCCGACGATCTACAGTTAAGGCGCGCCATGAGGGCGGCCAAGCTTCGAGATGTCGAGGCAACTACAAGTATGTCCTTCGATAAGAGTTGTTCAATTTTGCATTTTACCGATCATGAAATTATCGATAAAGCAAACGAGTTAGGAATTTCCTTGGGTTCGAATGAGAAGGAGGTGGCAAATTCGGTAAATGGTCTTTTAGATTTAGAAGCGGAGAGAGCTTCTGAAATAATTCGGAACCTCGCATCAGTCAGACCTATGAATGATGATGACATGAAAATTTTAGGAATGGCCGCTCTTGCAAACATATGTAATAATCTATTGCCTAGTACGGAGGTCGAAGATGAGGTTGGGTTGGAGAATGCGGACATTGTAGAGCCTCTAATGACGGAGGGTAATGTCTCGAGTTTTGCCGATCATGCATTCCCAAAGGGTGATGGGGAGAATCCCAAGAGACCCTGGAAACGGAAAATATATCCGACTTCGGCGGTTCGTAGGAGTGCTAGGGTTAAGCTTAAGAAAAAATTTCACGATGATCTATGAAAGGAATCTTTTGGAATAGCAGAGGTCTAGCTGACCTGGCTAAAGGAAGATGCTTGGCAGAGACAACGATAGAGAAAAAGTTAGATTTCATTGCGCTACTTGAAATAGGACGGGATAATTTCACCTCGCAATTCCTTGGAACTTTGTCTAGAGGAATTGATTTTGACTGGCACTGTTTACCTCGTAGGGGAAGATCCGGTGGGAGTTTGCTAGGGGTTCGATGCGAAATGCTTGAGGTAATTAATGTGGTTTGGGGGGACTTTGTGGTCAAGTTTCGGGTGATATCGAAATTGGATGGCTTCCGATGGTCTCTCGTAGAGGTCTATGTGGCAGCACAACCCGAACTTAAACCAGATTTTTTAGCAGACTTGGTACGGATTTGTCGGGATGAGACCCTTCCAATCCTAGTCGGAGGGGATTTTAACATAATTTAGAGGAGAGATGAAAAGAATAATGATAACTTGATGGTCCTTGGTCTATGATGTTTAACATGATTATTGAAAGTCTTAGCTTGAGAGAAATAGAGCTCACAGGTAGACAATATACATGGGCCAATTCATTGCCCAATCCAACTTATGAGAAGCTGGATAGGGTGCTTGCTAGTGTGGAATTGGAACAAAAATACCCATTGCGATGTAGAGGGCGATCTCTGACCACACACCATGAAGGAAATATACCCTAGAGGCAATAATAAATTTGTTATTTATATTTCCTTATATCATGATAAATGTTTATTATTCATCATAGAATTGTATTAACCGGAAACTTAGTACATGTGTGAATACATAGACAAACAGAGTGTCACTAGTATGCCTCTACTTGACTAGCTCGTTAATCAAAGATGGTTAAGTTTCCTAGCCATGGGCAAGAGTTGTCATTTGATGAACGGGATCACATCATTATAGAATGATGTGATTGACTTGACCTATCCGTTAGCTTAGCACTATGATCGTTTAGTTTGTTGCTATTGCTTTCTTCATAACTTATACATGTTCCTATGACTATGAGATTATGCAACTCCCGAATACCGGAGGAACACTTAGTGTGCTATCAAACGTCACAACGTAACTGGGTGATTATAAAGATGCTTTACAGGTGTCTCCGATGGTGTTTGTTGAGTTGGCATAGATCGAGATTAGGATTTTTCACTCCAATTGTCAGAGAGGTATCTCTGGGCCCTCTCTGTAATGCACATCACTATAATCCTTGCAAGCAATGTTACTAATGAGTTAGTTACAAGATGATGCATTACGGAACGAGTAAAGAGACTTGCCGGTAACAAGATTGAACTAGGTATTGAGATACCGACGATCAAATCTCGGGCAAGTAACATACCGATGACAAAGGGAATAACGTATGTTGTTGTGCGGTTTGACCGATAAAGCTCTTTGTAGAATATGTAGGAACCAATATGAGCATCCAGGTTTCGCTATTGGTTATTGACCAGAAGTAAGTCTCGGTCATGTCTACATAGTTGTCGAACCCGCAGGGTCCGCATGCTTAACGTTCAATGATGATTGGTATTATGAGTTTATGTGTTTTGATGTACCAAAGGTTGTTCGGAGTCCCGGATGTGATCACGGACATGATGAGGAGTCTCGAAATGGTCGAGACATAAAGATTGATATATTGGATGACTATATTCGGACACCGGATGAGTTCTGGGTCTCAATGGATATATATGGGAGTGCCGGAAGGGTTATCGGAACCACCGGAGAAGTAATGGGCCTTAATGGGCCTAGGGGAGAGAGAGAGGGGCTGCCAAGGGCTGGTCGCACACCCCCCATGGGCCTAGTCCGAATTGGACTAGGGGGAGGGGTGCTACCTCTTGAGCACTACGTTGGATTTCCTTGAAGAGGAAAGGATGATGCAACAAAGTAGCATAAGTATTTCCCTCAGTTTTTGAGAACCAAGGTATCAATCCAGTAGGATGCTACGCGCGAGTCCCTCGTACCTGCACAAAGCAAATAACTCCTCGCAACCAACGTGATAAGGGGTTGTCAATCCCTTCACGGTCACTTACGAGAGTGAGATCTGATAGATATGATAAGATAATATTTTTTGGTATTTTTATGATAAATATACAAAGTAAAATAAAAGCAAAGTAAAAAAGCAAAGGAAATAACTAAGTATTGGAAGATTAATATGATGAAGATAGACCCGGGGGCCATAGGTTTCACTAGTGGCTTCTCTCAAGAGCATAAGTATTTTACGGTGGGTGAACGAATTACTGTTGAGCAATTGACAGAATTGAGCATAGTTATGAGAGTATCTAGGTATGATCATGTATATAGGCATCACATCCAAGACAAGTAGACCGACTCCTTCCTGCATCTACTACTATTACTCCACTCATCGACCGCTATCCAGCATGTATCTAGAGTATTAAGTTCATGAAAACAGAGTAACGCCTTAAGCAAGATGACATGATGTAGAGGGACAAATTCATGCAATACGATAAAAACCCCATCTTGTTATCCTTGATGGCAAAAATACAATACGTGCCTTACTGCCCCTACTGTCACTAGGGAAGGACACCGCAAGATTCAACCCAAAGCTAAGCACTTCTCCCATTGCAAGAAAGATCAACCTAGTAGGCCAAACCAAACTGTTAATTCGAAGAGACTTGCAAAGATAACCAATCATACATAAAAGAATTCAGAGAAGATTCAAATATTGTTCATAGATAGTCTTGATCATAAACCCACAATTCATCGGTCTCAACAAACACACCGCAAAAAGAAGATTACATCGAATAGATCTCCACAAGAGAGGGGGAGAACATTGTATTGAGATCCAAAAAGAGAGAAGAAGTCATCTAGCTAATAACTATGGACCCGAAGGTCTGAGGTAAACTACTCACACTTCATCGGAGGGGCTATGGTGTTGATGTAGAAGCCCTCCGTGATGGATGCCCACTCCGGCGGAGCTCCGGAACAGGCCCCAAGATGGGATCTCGTGGATACAGAAAGTTACGGCGGTAGAATTAGGGGTTTGGCTCCGTATCTGATCGTTTGGGGGTACGTAGGTATATACAGGAGGAAGGAGTATGTCGGTGGAGCAACAGGGGGCCCACGAGGGTGGAGGGCACGCTTGGGGGGGGGGGTAGGTGCGCCCCCTACCTCGTGGCCTCCTCCTTTGTTTCTTGATGTAGGGTCCAAGTCTCCTGGATCATGTTCGGTGAGAAAATCACGTTGCCGAAGGTTTCATTCCGTTTGGACTCCGTTTGATATTCCTTTTCTTCGAAACCCTAAAATAGGCAAAAAACAACAATTCTGGGCTGGGCCTCCGGTTAATAGGTTAGTCCCCAAAATAATATAAAAGTGGATAATAAAGCCCAATAATGTCCAAAACAGTAGATAATATAGCATGGAGCAATCAAAAATTATAGATACGTTGGAGACGTATCAAGCATCCCCAAGCTTAATTCCTGCTCGTCCTCGAGTAGGTAAATGATAAAAACAGAATTTTTGATGCGGAGTGCTACTTGGCATAATTTTAATGTAATTCTTCATAATTGTGGTATGAATATTCAGATCCGAAAGATTCAAGATAAAAGTTCATATTGACATAAAAATAATAATACTTCAAGCATACTAACTAAGCAATTATGTCTTCTCAAAATAACATGGCCAAAGAAAGTTCATCCCTACAAAATCATATAGTTTAGTCATGCTCCATTTTCGTCACACAAGAATGCTCTCATCATTCACAACCCCGATGACAAGCCAAGCAATTGTTTCATACTTTAGTAATCTCAAACCTATAAACTTTCACGCAATATATGAGCGCGAGCCATGGACATAGCACTATGGGTGGAATAGAATATGATGATCGGGGTTATGTGGAGAAGACAAAAAATGAGAAAGTCTCACATCAACGAGGCTAATCAATGGGCTATGGAGATGCCCATCGATTGATGTTAATGCAAGGAGTAGGGATTGCCATGCAACAGATGCACTAGAGCTATAAATGTATGAAAGCTCAACAAAAGAAACTAAGTGGGTGTGCATCCAACTTGCTTCCTCATGAAGACCTAGGGCACTTGAGGAGGCCCATTGTTGGAATATACAAGCCAAGTTCTATAATGAAAAATTCCACTAGTATATGAAAGTTACAAAAGAAAAAGACTCTCTATCATGAAGATTATGGTGCTACTTTGAAGCAAAAGTGTGGCAAAGGATAGTAACATTGCCCCTTCTCTCTTTTTCTCTCATTTTTTTGGGCCTTCTCTTTTATGGCCTTTCTCTCTCTCTCTCTCTTTTATTTAATTCCTCACTTGGGACAATGCTCTAGAAAATGATGATCATCACACTTCTATTTATTTACAACTCAATGATTACAACTCGATGCTAGAACAAAAGATGACTCTATATGAATGCCTCCGGCGGTGTACCGGGATATGCAATGAACCAAGAGTGACATGTATGAAAGAATTATGAACGGTGGCTTTGCCACAAATACTATGTCAACTACATGATCATGCTAAGCAATATGACAATGATGAATGTGTCATGATGAACGAAATGGTGGAAAGTTGCATGGCAATATATCTCGGAATGGCTATGGAAATGCCATAATAGGTAGGTATGGTGGCTGTTTTGAGGAAGATATAAGGAGGTTTATGTGTGAAAGAGCGTATCATATCACGGGGTTTGGATGCACCCGCGAAGTTTGCACCAACTCTCAATGTGAGAAAGGGCAATGCACGGTACCGAAGAGGCTAGCAATGATGGAAGGGTGAGAGTGCATATAATCCATGGACTCAACATTAGTCATAAAGAACTCACATGCTTATTACAGAAATCTACAAGTCATCAAAAACCAAGCACTACGCGCATGCTCCTAGGAGGATAGATTGGTAAGAAAAGACCATCGCTCGTCCCCGACCACCACTCATAAGGAGAACAATCAAAGAACACCTCATGTTTCAAATTTGTTACATGACGTTTACCATACGTGCATGCTACGGGACTTGCAAACTTCAACACAAGCATTTCTCAAATTCACAACTACTCGACTAGCATGACTTTGATATTATTACCACCATATCTCAAAACAATCATCAAGCATCAAACTTCTCTTAGTATTCAAAACACTCATAAGATTTTTTTACTAATCTTGAATACCTAGCATATTAGGATTATTTAAGCAAATTACCATGCTATTTAAGACTCTCAAAATAATCTAGGTGAATCATGAGAGATCAATAGTTTCTATAAAACAAATCCACCACCGTGCTCTAAAAGATATAAGTGAAGTACTAGAGCAAGACTATATAACTCAAAAGATATAAGTGAAGCACATAGAGTATTATAACAAATTCCAAAACATGTATGGCTCTCTTAAAAGGTGTGTACAGCAAGGATGATTGTGGTAAACTAAAAATCAAAGACTCAAATCATACAAGATGCTCCAAGAAAAACACATATCATGTGGTGAATAAAAATATAGCTCCAAGTAAAGTTACCGATAGAAGTAGACGAAAGAGGGGATGCCTTCCGGGGCATCCCCAAGCTTTGGATTTTAGGTTTCCTTAGGTTATCTTGGGGTTGCCATGGGAATCCCCAAGATTAGGCTCTTGCCACTCCTTGTTCCATAATCCATCAAATCTTTACCCAAAACTTGAAAACTTCACGACACAAAACTTAAAGTAGAAAATCTCGTGAGCTCCGTTAGTGAAAGAAAACAAAAGACCACTTCAAGGTACTGTAATGAACTCATTCTTTATTTATATTGGTGTTAAACCTACTATATTCCAACTTTCTATGGTTTATAAACTATTTTACTAGCCATAGATTCATCAAAATAAGCAAACAACACATGAAAAACAGAATCTGTCAAAAACAGAACAGTCTGTAGTAATCTGTAGCTAGCGCAAGATCTGGAACCCCAAAAATTCTAAAATAAATTGCTGGACGTGAGGAATTTATCTATTAATCATCTTAAAAAATAATTAACTAAAGATCACTTTCCAAATAAAAATGGCAGCAGTTCTCGTGAGCGCTAAAGTTTCTGTTTTTTTACAGCAAGATATCAAGACTTTCCCCAAGTTTTCCCAACAGTTCTACTTGGCACAAACACTAATTAAACACAAAAAACACAACCAAAACAGAGTCTAGGTAAATTATTTATTACTAAACAGGAGCGAAAAGCAAGGAATAAAAATAAAATTGGGTTGCCTCCCAACAAGCGCTATCGTTTAACGCCCCTAGCTAGGCATAAAAAGCAAGGATAGATCTAGGTATTGCCGTCTTTGGTGGGCAATCCATAAGTGACTCTCATAATAGATTCATAAGGTAATTTAATTTTCTTTCTAGGAAAGTGTTCCGTGCCTTTCCTTAATGGAAATTGGAATCTAATATTTCCTTCCTTCATATCAATAATTGCACCAATCATTCTAAGGAAAGGTCTACCAAGGATAATAGGACATGAAGGATTGCAATCTATGTCAAGAACAATAAAATCTACGGACACATAATTCCTATTTGCGAAAATAAGAACATCATTGATTCTTCCCATTGGTTTCTTAATAGTGGAATCCGCAAGGTGCAAGTTTAAAGAGCAATCATCAAAATCACGGAAACCTAACAAATCACACAAAGTTTTTGGAATCGTGGAAACACTAGCACCCAAATCACATAAAGCATATAACTAATGATCTTTAATCTTAATTTTAATAGTTGGTTCCCACTCATCATAAAGTTTTCTAGGGATAGAAACTTCCAACTCAAGTTTTTATTCATAAGATTGCATCAAGGCATCAACGATATGTTTAGTAAACGCTTTATTTTGACTATAAGCATGAGGAGAATTTAGCACGGATTGCAACAAGGAAATACAATCAATCAAAGATCAATTTTCATAATTAAATTCCTTGAAATCCAAAACAGTGGGTTTAGCAACATCTAGGGTTTTAATTTCTTCAGTCCTACTTTCATTAAATTTAGCATCAAGATCTAAAAACTCCGAATTTTTGGAACGCCTTCTAGGTAAAGGTGGATCATATTAAGTCCCATCATTATCAAGATTCATATTGCAAAACAAAGATTTAATAGGGGACACATTAATAACTTTTAGATCTTCATATTTATTTTCATAGGAACTAGAAGAACACGCTCTTATAAAGGCATCTTTCTTAACACGCATCCTAGCGGTTCTTTATTTGCACTGATCAATGGAAATTCTCATGGCTTTGAGAGACTCATTGATATCATGCTTAGGAGGAATAGATCTAAGTTTCAAAGAATCAACATCAAGAGAAATTCTATCAACGTTCCTAGCCAACTCATCAATCTTAAGCAATTTTTCTTCAATCAAAGCATTGAAATTCTTTTGCGAAGTAATAAATTCTTTAATATTAGATTCAAAATCAGAGGGCATCTTATTATAATTTACATAAGAATTGTTGTAGGAATTACCATAATTATTAGAGGGATTACTAGGATAAGGCCTAGGATTAAAATTTCCTCTATAGGCATTGTTACGAAAATTGTTCCGACCAACAAAATTCACATCCATAGATTCATTATTATTGTAAATCAAAGTAGACAAGGGCATATCATTAGGATCAGAAGAAACACTTTTACTAGCAAATAATTTCATAAGTTCATCCATCTTTCCACTCAAAACATTAATTTCTTCTATCGCATGCACCTTTTTATTAGTAGATCTTTCTGTATGCCATTGAGAATAATTAACCATAATATTATCTAGGAGTTTAGTGGCTTCTCCTAAAGTGATTTCCATAAAAGTGCCTCCCGCGGCCGAATCTAAAAGATTTCTAGAAGAAAAATTCAATCCGGCATAATTTTTTGTATAATCATCCACAAATTCAAATCAAGAGTAGGGCAATTACGTATCATTAATTTCATCCTCTCCCAAGATTGTGCAACATGTTCATGATCAAGTTGCTTAAAATTCATAATATCGTTTCTAAGGGAGATGATCTAGCGGGAGGAAAATACTTAGAGATAAAAGCATCTTTGCACTTGTTCCAAGAATCAATACTATTTTTAGGCAAAGACGAAAACCAAGCTTTAGCACGATCTCTAAGCGAAAAAGGGAATAGCTTCAATTTAACAATATCATTATCCACATCTTTCTTATTTTGCATATCACACAAATCAACAAAGCTATTTAGATGGGTAGCGGCATCTTCACTAGGAAGGCCGAAAAACGGATTTTTCATGACAAGATTCAGCAAAGCGGCATTAATTTCACAAGATTTAGCATCAGTAAGAGGAGCAATCGGAGTGCTAATAAAATCATTGTTGTTGGTATTGGTAAAGTCACACAATTTAGTGTTATCTTGAGCCATCGTGACAAGCAAGCAATCCAACACACAAGCAAACAAAAAGTAAGCGGGTAAAAAGAGGCAAATAGAGAAAGAGAGGGAGGATAGAGAGAGAGAGAGAGGGAAAATAAAATGGCAAGGGTGAAGTGGGGGAGAGGAAAACGAGAGGCAAATGGCAAATAATGTAATGCGGGAGATAAGGGTTGTGATGGGTACTTGGTATGTTGACTTTTGTGTAGACTCCCCGGCAACGGCGCCAGAAATCTTCGTGCTACCTCTTGAGCAATGTGTTGGATTTCCTTGAAGAGGAAAGGATGATGCAGCAAAGTAGCGTAAGTATTTCCCTCAGTTTTTGAGAACCAAGGTATCAATCTAGTAGGAGGCTACGCGCGAGTCCCTCGTACCTGCACAAAGCAAATAACTCCTCGCAACCAACACGATAAGGGGTTGTCAATCCCTTCACGGTCACTTACGAGAGTGAGATCTGATAGATATGATAAGATAATATTTTTTGGTATTTTTATGATAAAGATGCAAAGTAAAATAAAAGCAAAGTAAAAATCAAAGGAAATAATTAAGTACTGGAAGATTAATATGATGAAGATAGACCCAGGGCCATAGGTTTCACTAGTGGCTTCTCTCAAGAGCATAAATATTTTACGGTGGGTGAATGAATTACTGTTGAGCAATTGACAGAATTGAGCATAGTTATGAGAGTATCTAGGTATGATCATGTATATAGGAATCACGTCCAACACAAGTAGACCGACTCCTGCCTGCATCTACTACTATTACTCCACTCATCGACCGCTATGCAGCATGCATCTAGAGTATTAAGTTCATGAAAACAGAGTAACGCCTTAAGCAAGATGACATGATGTAGAGGGATAAATTCATGCAATATGATAAAAACCCCATCTTGTTATCCTCGATGGCAATAATACAATACGTGCCTTGCTGCCCCTACTGCCACTGGGAAAGGACACTGCAAGATTGAACCCAAAGCTAAGCATTTCTCCCATTGCAAGAAAGATCAATCTAGTAGCCCAAACAAAACTAATAATTCGAAGAGACTTGCAAAGATAACCAATCATACATAAAAGAATTCATAGAAGATTCAAATATTGTTCATAGATAGTCTTGATCATAAACCCACAATTCATCGGTCTCAACAAACACACCGCAAAAAGAAGATTACATCGAATAGATCTCCACAAGAGAGGGGGAGAACATTGTATTGAGATCCAAAAAGAGAGAAGAAGCCATCTAGCTAATAACTATGGACCCGAAGGTCTGAGGTAAACTACTCACATTTCATCGAAGGGGCTATGGTGTTGATGTAGAAGCCCTCCGTGATGGATGCCCCCTCCGGCAGAGCTCCGGAACAGGCCCCAAGATGGGATCTCGTGGATACAGAAAGTTACAGCGGTGGAATTAGGGTTTTGGCTCCGTATCTGATCGTTTGGGGGTACGTAGGTATATACAGGAGGAAGGAGTATGTCGGTGGAGCAACAGGGGGCCCACGAGGGTGGAGGGCACGCTTGGGGGGGGGGGTAGGTGCGCCCCCTACCTCGTGGCCTCCTCCTTTGTTTCTTGATGTAGGGTCCAAGTCTCCTGGATCATGTTCGGTGAGAAAATCACGTTCCCAAGGTTTCATTCCATTTGGACTCTGTTTGATATTCCTTTTCTTCGAAATCCTAAAATAGGCAAAAAAAAAACAACAATTCTGGCATGGGCCTCCGGTTAATAGGTTAGTCCAAAAAAATATAAAAGTGGATAATAAAGCCCAATAATGTCCAAAACAGTTGATAATATAGCATGGAGCAATCAAAAATTATATATACGTTGGAGACGTATCAAGGGGTTGCGCCCCCTCCTTCCTTCTTCTCCTAGTAGGACTAGGAAAGGGGGGAGTCCTACTCCTACTAGGAGGAGGATTCCTCCCCCTTGGCGCGCCTATGAGGGTCGGCCGACCTCCCCCTTGCTCCTTTATATACGGAGGCAGGGGGCACCCTAGAACACACAAGTTGATTGTTTACCTGTGTGCGGTGCCCCCTCCACAGAATTCCACCTCGGTCATATCATTGTAGTGCTTAGGAGAAGCCCTGCGTCGGTAACTTCATCATAACCGTCATCACGCCATCGTGCTGACGAAACTCTCCCTCGGCCTCAACTAGTCAAGAGTACGAGGGACGTCACCGAGCTGAACGTGTGCAGATCGCGAAGGTGCCATGTGTTTGGTACTTGACCAGTTGGATCGCGAAGACGTTCGAGTACATCAACCATGTTATTTAAACGCTTCCGCTTTCGGTCTACGAGGGTACGTAGACATACTCTTCCCCTCTCATTGCTATGCATCCCCTAGATAGATCTTGCGTGATCGTAGGAATTTTTTTGAAATACTGTGTTCCCCAACACACCATTACTAGTAGACTTGGGAGTTGCGAAACATATTGCAAACAAGAATGATTTCTCTTTTGAACTAGGTTGGTTCGAGAGATAAAACTTTATGGGGATTATCACACGCGAATGGGCAAAAACCTGTTAGGGGAAGATCCAGTGTTGATAGATGGCAAAACAAAATTAGACATTTAAAACCGTTTTTACGAGCTTGGGCCAGAAACGAGAGTGGGATATACAGACAAGAAAAAGAGTGACTCACCCAATTAATAGATGCTCTAGATTTAAAAGCTGAAGTCAACCTTCTTACTGTAGCTGAGCAGAGCTCGAAATCCGAAGCCTAGCAATGCCTACGAGTTCTTCTTAGAGAACAAGAACTCAAGTGGGCATTGTGTGCTAAGGTGCTCAAGGTTGTCCAAGGGGATGACAATACACAATTCTTTCATATTATTGGGAAGGGTAAACATAGAACGAAGAAAATAATTCAGCTTGAACAGGATAAAGGGACAATTGTCGGCCATGAGAATCATAAAGCGTATATCTCTAATTATTATAAACAATTTTTTGGGCCTCCGGAGGCAAGCGCGGTGTCCCTTAATGAATCTGTTATTGGAGATGTACCTCAGCTTCGGGCAGAGGAGAACGATATTCTATCTGCACCGTTTACTGAGAAAGAGGTGTTGGATGCAATTTCACAAATGAAACCAAACAAAGCACCGGGACCAGATGGGTTTCCCTCGGAATTCTATAAGAAATGTTGGCATATTATTAAGGAAGATCTTATGCCTATGTTTCATGATTTTTTTACGGACATTTAGAACTGTTCCATCTTAACTTTAACATGATTATGTTGTTACCAAAGAAGGAGAAGGCAGTTCGAATCGAACAATTCAGGCCAATATGTCTTCTTAACGTGAGTTTCAAAATATTCATGAAAGTGGGCACGAATAGATTGACACAGATTGCTCACTCGGTAGTGCAACCGAGCTAGACAACTTTCATGCCTGGGAGACACATTCTTGAAGGGATTGTTGTCCTGCATGAAATGTTGCATGAAATTCATTCGAAGAAGCTAGATGGGGTTATATTCAAAGTGGATTTTGAGAAGGCATATGATAAAGTAAAATGGCCATTTCTTCAATAGGCAATGCGCAAGAAAGGATTTAGTGAGACTTGGCGGAAACAAGTGAGTTCTCAAGTCCAGAAGGGTAGTGTCGGCATTAAGGTTAACGATGATATCGGTCACTACTTTCAGACACGCAGGGGATTGAGACAAGGGGATTCAATGTCCCCTCTCCTATTTAATATAGTGGTCGATATGGACCATTCTGATAGGCAGAGCCAAGCAATAAAGTCAAGTGGAGGGGTTAGTCCCTCATCTGGTGGACGGGGGAGTCTCCATTTTACAATATGCTGACGACACTGTCCTGTTTATGGATCATGACATTGCAAAAGCGCGAAATATGAAACTCATACTATGTCTCTTCGAACAATTGTCTGGATTAAAAATAAACTTTCACAAGAGCGAGTTGTTCTGCTTTGGTAAGGCCAAAGATGAGCAAGACACATACATGCAATTGTTTGGGTGTGAATTAGGTTCTTTGCCTTTCAATTATTTGGACATATCGATCCATCATCGTAAGTTATCTAATAAAGAATGGAAGTGCATCGAAGATCGAATTGAAAAAAGGTTAGTTGCTGGAAGAGCAAACTAATGGCTTATGGAGGTCGGGTACTATTGATAAATTCAATACTTACTAGTATGTCGATGTTCCTGCTATATTTCTTCGAGATACTGAAAGGGGTGTGGAAAAGACTTGATTTCTTTAGATCTTGGTTCTTTCTGGCAGTCAGATGAGGCCAAGAAGAAATACCGTCTCGCTCGTTGGGATATCCTTTGCCGACCCAAGGACCAGGGGGCTCGGTAAGCTGATTGATCACTCGGTAGTGCAACCGAGCCAGACAACTTTCATGCCTGGGAGACACATTCTTGAAGGGGTTGTTGTCCTGCATGAAACATTGCATGAAATTCTTTCGCAGAAGCTAGATGGGGTTATATTCAAAGTGGATTTTGAGAAGGCATATGATAAAGTAAAATGGACATTTCTTGAACACGCAATGCGCATGAAAGGATTTAGTGAGACTTGGCGGAAACAAGTGAGTTCTCAAGTCCATAAGGGTACTGTCGGCATTAAGGTTAACGATGATATCGGTCACTACTTTGAGACACGCAGGGGATTGAGACAAGGGGACGGATTCAATGTCTCCTCTCCTATTTAATATAGTGGCCAATATGTTGACCATTCTGATAGGCAGAGCCAAGCAAAATGGTCAAGTGGAGGGGTTAGTACCTCATCTGGTGGATGGGGGAGTCTCCATTTTACAATATGCTGACGACACTGTCCTGTTTATGGATCATGACATTGCAAAAGCGTGAAATATGAAACTCTTACTATGTCTCTTCGAACAATTGTCTGGATTAAAAATAAACTTTCACAAGAGCGAGTTGTTCTGCTTTGGTAAGGCCAAAGATGAGCAAGACACATACATGCAATTGTTTGGGTGTGAATTAGGTTCTTTGCCTTTCGATTATTTGGGCATACCGATCCATCACCGTAAGTTATCTAATAAAGAATGGAAGTGCATCGAAGATCGAATTTAAAAAATCTTAGTTGCTGCAAGAGCAAACTAATGTCTTATGGAGGTCAGGTAGTATTGATAAATTCAATACTTACTAGTATGTCGATGTTCCTGCTATCTTTCTTCGAGATACCGAAAGGGGTGAGGAAAAGACTTGATTTCTTTAGATCTCGGTTCTTCTGGCAGTCAGATGAGGCCAAGAAGAAATACCGTCTCGCTCGTTGGGATATCCTTTGCCGACCCAAGGACCAGGGGGCTCGGTAAGCTGATTGCTCACTCGGTAGTGCAACCGAGCCATGCAGCTTTCATGCCTGGGAGACACATTCTTGAAGGGGTTGTCGTCCTGCATGAAACGCTGCATGAAATTCATTCGAAGAAGCTAGATGGGGTTATATTCAAAGTGGATTTTGAGAAGGCATATGATAAAGTAAAATGGACATTTCTTGAACATGCAATGCGCATGAAAGGATTTAGTGAGACTTGGCGGAAACAAGTGAGTTCTCAAGTCCAGAAGGGTAGTGTCGGCATTAAGGTTAACGATGATACCGGTCACTGCTTTCAGACACGCAGGGGATTGAGACAAGGGGATTCAATGTCTCCTCTCCTATTTAATATAGTGGCCGATATGTTGACCATTCTAATATGCAGAGCCAAGCAAAATGGTCAAGCGGGCGTGTTAGTACCTCATCTGGTGGACGGGGGAGTCTCCATTTTATAATATGCTGACGACACTGTCTTGTTTATGGATCATGACATTGCAAAAGCGCGAAATATGAAACTCATACTATGTCTCTTCGAACAATTGTCTGGATTAAAAATAAACTTTCACAAGAGCGAGTTGTTCTTCTTTGGTAAGGCCAAAGATGAGCAAGACACATACATGCAATTGTTTGGGTGTGAATTAGGTTCTTTGCCTTTCAATTATTTGGGCATACCGATCCATCACTGTAAGTTATGTAATAAAGAATGGAAGTACATCGAAGATCGAATTGAAAAAAAGCTTAGTTGCTGGAAGAGCAAACTAATGTCTTATGGAGGTCAGGTAGTATTGAAAAATTCAATACTTACTAGCATGTCGATGTTCCTGCTATCTTTCTTCGAGATACCGGAAGGGGTGCGGAAAAGACTTGATTTCTTTAGATCTCGGTTCTTCTGGAAGTTAGATGAGGCCAAGAAGAAATACCGTCTCGCTCATTGGGATATCCTTTGCCGAACCAAGGACTAGGGGGGCTCGGTGTTGAGAACTTGGAAATCAAGAATAAATGCCTTATGAGTAAATGGCTCTATAGGTTAGAGACTGAGTCGGAAGGTAAGTGGGCTCAGATTCTACGCAATAAGTATTTACGTTCGAAAATGCTTGCCCAGGTCACTATGATACCAACTGATTCGCCATTTTGGAAGGGACTCATGCGAACAGAAGAATGTTTCTTTCATAGAGTCAAATTCTTGGTTTGCAATGGGATGTCAACCAGATTTTGGGAAGACACGTGGTTAGGAGAGACACCCCTAGCCATACAATATCCCACCCTATATGACATTGTGCAACGTAAGGAGGACTACGTAGGGACAATCTTTCAAACGACTCCCTTGAATATTCAGTTCAGACGTGCATTAGTTGGTGAACGATGGACAACATGGATGCACATGGTCCGACGATTGATAGAAGTTCATTTATTAGACCTACCTGATTCATTGCACTGGAAGTTATCCAAAAACAGGGTGTTTACGGTGAAATCTTTCTACATGTATCTGATTAGTTCTGGCCCAATCTTGAGATCGTTACATATTTGGAAGGTTAAGGTTCCCTTGTGTATTAAAATCTTTATGTTGTTCGTCCACAAGCAAGTGATCCTCACTAAAGATAACTTAATAAAGAGGCGGTGGGTAGGTAGTTCACGTTGTTGTTTTTGTGATCATGATGAAATGATACAACACTTATTCTTAGAATGTCCACTTGCCAAATTGTTTTGGCGAACGATTCATATAGCCTCTAACATTACTCCTCCAGTTGACATTGAATCGTTGTTTGGAACGTGGTTAGCTGGGGTTGAGACTATCACCACGGCTCGTATCCGGATTCGAATATGTGCACTCATGTGGGCTATATGGAATTGCAGGAACGATATGATTTTTAACAGACAACATACTTTAACTTTCTTGCAGGTTATCTCCAGAGCTACCGCGTGGATCTGTACGTGGTCCTTACTCACTCCTATGGACTCCAGGGAGCCTTTGGTTAATGGGTGCAACCAGTGGGAGATGGTAGCACGGGCTATATTCAACCGGTTTGGATGGTGGTCGCATAACATGATAGGAGTCTAGGGAGCTTGTCCTATACATTGCCATACCGGTTGCGATCTTGAGCATGCATTTTACTTTTATTTTTCCACTCCTTTTGCGAGCTGTAATACTTTAAGACTTTGTGCTACTTCGAGACTTTTTAATAAGAGGGCTGTATGCATCGTCATGATGCAGAGGTCGGGGCATGCCTTCATTTCCAAAGAAACTTATACAACATGCAAAAGTAACTGAAATAGAAAAGAAAATTAATAGGATGAACAAGAAAAAAAATGTGATTTTAACAACAACCAGTTGTACAAAATAAGGGTCTGAATATGAAAATAGCACTATGTTATACTGTAAGAAGTTAGTCATCACTGTAACCATCAATAATCAGTCTTCTTCTGGATCTTCTGGGCGGTGTAAAAAGATAAGATCAAATGAGCAGGGGGGCTTCTCTGGAGCAAATGACAAACAATAGTATATAGTTCTCATTGTTCCAATCACAGTTACAACCAAGAAGTTGTAGACATCAATGTAACATCCATTGGATCTATGTATCAACTCAACCCGAAAATTCTGGTGCTTCTGAAACATTGTCTAGTTCAACCTATCGAATAGCAGAAAAGCGAAATTTAACAGTAAAAAACTAACACTAAAGAGCAAAAGTCAAAATTTAAAACCTTGTCCATGGGGCTATTCGAAACAAAATCATACTAACAAAGAAAGAAAGAAAGAGACAAGCTATTTACAGAACCAGAGCCTTAGGATCTCTGTGGATGTTCGAATTGAATTCGTATATTAAAATTAGAGACCCAATTAAATTTCAAGTGGAAATGGAAATGATGTATGATTCAAAATTTTGTGTTCGGTTGCTTACTAAATTATTGTTAGAAATGAAACAATGGCCCAATTCCATTTTCTGTTTGGTTGCTGGCACCCATGTTACCTGGAAACCTCATAGAGCCATCTTTCCTCTTCTTACATACTCCATGTTACTCTCTTCTGGAGTTCCCAATGCCAGGTTCCCATCCATGACTGTGGGTGCCATACAACTATATCATTGAGTCCAGCAATTCCAGCAACCTCGCAGGACCTGGATGGGTCTCCAGCTACCTCACCTTCTACTAATATAGACAGACAACTTTTTTCTTCCTCAACAGAGTTCAAAAGATGGATACAGGGGTCCCTCAATACCAACAATCTTGAAGGACCCGTACGGCACAGATCCTGGTACGAGACTTCAAAATCCAATACTCTCACCACCCAAACAACAGAATTCGCAAAGATACAATTCTGATTCCTCAGCCCGACTCCAACATCCAGATGGGGTGTTGGGGGATGTTTGTATAGTCAGTAACATTTTGAGAAAACATCCAATTACTGGTTGGAACAGATCAGCTGGTGTTGATGGTTAGTTAACTACCGATATGGTCAGTTAACTGCTATTCGGACCCCTCCCAATACGAGAACATGCTATTCAAGCCATTAACTGCTAGGTCCAGTTAATTTGTCTGATAAACCGGTTTATCAGCTGTGAGTCCGAATTATAGGCTGGGCCAATTAACTGCTAGGCCTTTTTTAGCCCAAAACTGGCACATTCCCTCCGCACGTTTCAAATTGCAGGTTTATGGCCTTCCAGATTGGCTGAAACATCACCAAAACATCAAGGCAACACTTTTTCTTGTTGCTATGTAGCCTAGGATTGCATATTTAGACACTTAGTACATTGCATGCTGCTATATAGCCTAGGATATATAGATATGGCCCTAGTTAATCTCCCGATAAATGGGTTAGCGATAAATTCAGTTAAATGGTCGATTCACCAATTAATCTCTAGTCAACACCCGACCAATATGGTACCTGTTACCGATATCCTGAACATTGGTTCTAGGATGGAAAGGTGCTATGTCTATGTAAATATGAGTAATCCAATGGCTATTTAAACATCAAAGAAAAAAAGTCAACCATGTTTTACTGAATTTGGTAGCAGATGCGAAGCACAAGCTAGCAAGTAAGTTATCATAGTGCTCCCACCTTTCCGGTTTATTGGGCTCATCTTGCAAATCACGTCAACGGAGGAGGACCTACTTAAGTGCTAAAAACCATATTAATACTACATGCATGGCCCTGTCACTCCTTCATGCATTCGTTTATTCTACGCTAGGAACGGGAATTTGATAGAATTTAATGTGGACATAGCTATATTCGCATGTTTCCAAGACCATGAGCCTTACAAATTATAAATTTCTGATTTTTGAGATAAGCCATGTGCCCCTCTAAACCGGAAAGGATGTAGGAGTACCTTTTTTAGACTACAGTTAGCTACAAAACATGTGGGTTGTCCAAGAAAGCAAGGTATGATATAACCCACAAGCTCCAAAAGACAAACGAATTAAAGCAGTGCAGTTACTAAGAATGCCATACCGGCAAGAAGTCCCAATCTTCCTCTCTCATATCAAAATTTTCAGTAGTTTCTTCATCAAGAAGTAACTGAACCAAAACAAATAATATAATATATAAATTCCAATTAGATATCATGTAAAGATCATTTGTTGAAAAACTCACAGTATGCATTCCAGTGTACTCATCATAGTCATGTACAACTGCTGGGACATACCTGAAAGGCATAATATTGAAAGACAAGGGGTTAAACCGGGCCAGCAACTGAAAACAACAGATAAAAGGACATCTAACGTCATCGACCAGATTTGAAATTGTGAAGGCATTACATTTTATCTCGACGATCCCATAAATGGATGATCTCCCCAATACAATTATCTGAGGTTGTCTTTCTTTTCTTTATGTCGTGCAGATCTTGCGAACTTCCTGAGTTGCCATTGTGAAGAACAAATGAGTTGACGACTTAGACGTGCCAACCATTCTTCTGTAGTTTGAAGACCCACAATGACAATCTTGACCTGCTCCAAACTGGACAAATCTGTAGATAAGGGCATAGATTAGAAATAGGAACAGTTTTGTATACACCATGCAATAAAGCAAGGTGGGCGAAACAAACAAAAAATAGAATGGAAAAAGAATTATAAAACCATGAAACTGAATGACCATACTTATAGTCGTCATAGGTCAGCTCCTCCCCTCTCTATATGTCACGAAGAGCAAAAATTCCAACTCTGGTCTCTCCATCCACAGTCTTGGAAAATAACGTGTACCAGTAGCAAGTATGAGGGTCATCAGCATGGATATAGAATAATAAGCAGTACAATATAACTAACCATTTCTACATATCTGTGTTTGGTTCACAACTATGATTGATAAACCTGGACCTTTTTCGATAAAGGACATTTTGTTCGCACACAAACACGTCACCGTGTACCATCGACGCCGGGGTGATGCACCGCAGCTCATGTCGAAGGAGATCTGATCGGCAGCGCAATACACAGGAAAGGCGGCAGATGCTTTTGTAGACCCGAAGCCCCGTGATGTCTACTACACAACCTTCTTCTTGTAGACATTGTTGGGCCTCCAAGTGCAGAGGTTTGTAGGACAGTAGCAAATTTCCCTCAAGTGGATGACCTAAGGTTTATCAATGGGTAGGAGGCGTAGGATGAAGATGGTCTCTCTCAAGCAACCCTGCAACCAAATAACAAAGAGTCTCTTGTGTCCCCAACACACCCAATACAATGGTAAATTGTATAGGTGCACTAGTTCGGCGAAGAGATGGTGATACAAGTAGTATATGGATGGTAGATAAAGGTTTTTGTAATCTGAAAATATAAAAACAGCAAGGTAACTAATGATAAAAGTGAGCACAGACGGTATTGCAATGTGTTGGAACAAGGCCTAGGGTTCATACTTTCACTAGTGCAAGTCCTCTCAACAATAATAACATAATTGGATCACATAACTATCCCTCAACATGCAACAAAGAGTCACTCCAAAGTCACTAATAGCGGAGAACGAACGAAGAGATTATGGTAGGGTACAAAACCACCTCAAAGTTATTCTTTCCAATCAATCCGTTGGGCTATTCCTATAAGTGTCACAAACAGCCCTAGAGTTCGTACTAGAATAACACCTTAAGACACAAATCAACAAAAACCCTAATGTCACCTAGATACTCCAATGTCACCTCAAGTATCCGTGGGTATGATTATACGATATGCATCACACAATCTCAGATTCATCTATTCAACCAACACATAGAACCTCAAAGAGTGCCTCAAAGTTTCTATCGGAGAGTCAAGACGAAAACGTGTGCCAACCCCTATGCATAGATTCCCAAGGTCACGGAACCCGCAAGTTGATCACCAAAACATACATCAAGTGGATCATAGAATATCCCATTCTCACCACAGGTATCCCACGCAAGACATACATCAAGTGTTCTCAAATCCTTAAAGACTCAATCCGATAAGATAACTTCAAAGGGAAAACTCAATCCATTACAAGAGAGTTGAGGGGGAGAAACATCATAAGATCCAACTATAATAGCAAAGCTCGCGATACATCAAGATCGTGCCACCTCAAGAACATGAGAGATAGAGAGAGAGATCAAACACATAGCTACTGGTACATGCCCTCAGCCCCGAGGGAGAACTACCCCCTCCTCGTCATGGAGAGCGCCGGGATGATGAAGATGGACACCGGAGAAGGATCCCTCCTTCGGCAGGGTGCCAGAACGGGTCTAGATTGGTTTTCGGTGGCTACGGAGGCTTCTGGCGGCGGAACTCCCGATCTATTGTGCTCCTCGATAGTTTTAGGGTATATGGATATATATAGGCGGAAGAAATACATCAGGGGAGCCACGAGGGGCGCACGAGGGTGGAGGTCGCGCCCAGGGGGGTGGGCGCGCCCCCTGCCTCGTGCTCTCCTTGTTGATCCCCTGACGTGCACTCCAAGTCTCCTGTATTGCTTTCTTTCCAAAAATAACTTTTCCGAAGGTTTCATTTCGTTTGGACTCCGTTTGATATTCCTTTTCTGCGAAACACTGAAACAAGGGAAAAAGAGAAACTGGAACTGGGCTCTGGTTTAATAGGTTAGTCCCAAAAATCATATAAAATAGCATATAAATGCATATAAAACATCCAAGGTTGATAATATAATAGCATGGAACAATAAAAAATTATAGATACATTGGAGACGTATCACCTCGCTTACCCGGGAGGGACCCCGTTAGGGCTCGCGGCGGCTATGGGCTGCTCCAGGTCGATTCGCTCGCCCCTAGAGCCTCATGGATCCGCAGCCCTCTGGCATGAAGAACTAGCGAAGAACAAGAAGAAAGATACAAGGGAGAGATAAAAAGTAGATGAACACGAAAAAGTAGTAGATGTGTTTATTCGATTGGTGTTGTTTCAATCGGCCGTCACCTCCACTATATATAAGAGGCGGTTGGACTTCCCGTACAAGCAAATGATTCATCTAGGCTTTCCTTACAAGAAAATTACATCAATTCACGTCCTACAATTCTAGTTTCAGTCCAACTCGGATTCAGCCCGAATCTGTCCCATACTTCTGTCCTGCTTCTTGCGCGGGCCATAGAAATCGCATACTAACACGGATGGAGTCGAGTTCAACAACAAACTTGTCCTCCTCGATGATCTGCATAAGACAAAGCGGGCCACTTATCCTTTTAAGGCCATCTTTATGCCTTTCAGGGCCTATCTTTAAATGTGGGTCGGATTCAATTATGCAGTTTTCTAAACTGTCCGAGTCTTGTAACAAGTCTGCAGGCCGTATACTATTTCCCATGATAATGACTGCAAAAGAAAAGTTGACCGTTATGATGATACACACAACTTCCGTGTAGAACACTTTTCCATATGAGGCCATCTGAATAACTTTTCGATCCCATCTCCAACTTCTGGTCGGATTGACTTTGGCAGTCTCCACCCCGGCAAGCTTTCCACATCGGCAAGGTTTCTACCCCAACAAGCTTTCACCCCGGCAAGGTTTACATCCCGGCAAGGTTTCTACCCCAGCAAGCTTTCACCCCGGCAAGGTTTCCACCCTGGCAAGGTTTCTAGCCCGGCAAGCTTCATTCAGCCGACAAAGGCCGAATAACTCACGTGACCCATCAGACACCACCTAGGTGGGTGTCTGGTCCCTCGCGTCACTTTTTTCACTCAAGACCGGTTCGCGAAGTGTTGCCTCTAACTTTTTCATATGAACTCGGATTGGGACAATTTTTATATCAAAATTAATCGGTTCGACGAGACGAAGACAATTCGTGTAGATCATTTTTTTATATGAGGTCGTCTTGGGGGCTTAATCGGCCAAACTGTACTCTGAATATAAGATCTTGGTACTTTGAGCATAGTTTCGGCCTTTGAGATGAAATCTGACGGTGATGGCCCAAACTTCAAAGATGTTCATATCAACAATACGGAACTCCTTCATGTAGATCGCTTCTCCATTTAAGGCCATCTTAAATAAGTATTGACCATGCCAAAATCGGGTGTCACCACATGCCCCCCTGTTTTTGGGCAAAGCTTGTGTGTCGAAAAATAACTTGCTAAGGACGATGTCAACACTCCATCGGCTAATTTTCATGTTCTCAGGACGATAAATTTATATCGGCCATTGCTTGCGTGAATATTCTGATGCAAGCTTGGGTGAAACTTTCTCAACTTCATTAATCCGGCTATAAAGTTCCATAGATATGCGTGTCAAAACCAACCATCAACCATATTGTCCACTCCTTCGCTAGGATTTTGTAGATGATCAAGAATGAATTTCCTCCAATCCTTACTTTGCCTGCATAAAAGTTTCATTAGTGGCCGAGGTGGTGAGCTCCAATCGGCCTTACCTATGTTGGCAAGAATAAGCATCGGCTATTGATAGATGTGCACCATGACATGGTAGCCGGATTCTTGCTATGCCAACTCTCTCCAATTGTCATGTCTAGATATATGAACAATTTTAAAGCAACTCAAGGTAAATTTTGCATCTAGACATACTCCAAGATAAACTAGAAGTGATTCGTCAAAACATTGATAACCCTTGGATATTTGTTGCACTACTCATAACGAATCACTTAAAGCCTCAATATGTATCGTACCTATAGCAAGTAAAAGATCCAATCCAAATAAAAATGCATATTCGGCTTTGATAATTTGTGCATATATATTTTAAGAGGCACACGAGGCTTCACAGAACAAGAGTACATGGAGATATATAAATAACACCAACACCGTGGCCATTGTTATGAATTCAACTATCAAAACATAATCTCCATAGTAGTTCTCTCCCTCTTCAATCAAACTAAGGACGATGTTAGAATTCCACACCGGCCACGATTAAATAATTTCTTAAGGCGATAGTTAAGTATCGGCCATTAACATAAGGTCCATGTAAACCTCATCCACCAAAGCACGTATAGCCGAAAATAAACAAGTGAAATAACAAATCAAGCATTTCGGCCCTCTGGATCAGCAACAAACTTGTAGCTAATCATATGTATAATGATTTGGTAATACCCTTTCATGACATAAAAAATTATATTGCATCCATGGATCAAAATAAGCCCATGGAGGGTAACCAATCATACCTGGGGATGAATTCCATGGCAAAGACATCAATGGCTTGTTTGACGAATATGTATGATGCGCTAACCGAAGATTTTTCATGGGATGATGTACACCTTCGGCTTAATTGTTTTCCGCTTCCATCCTTCCCTTTCTTAACTTTTGTAACACTTGCTGCAATAGAAGGACCTGCATCATTTTTATTTTTATTGTTCCTCTTGGGAACCCATGCCATGTTCTTGATTCTCAGCTCTTGTGCACTAAGCTTTTGTAGCTATTTCTTTTGCCAATATGGTAAGCTGAGTGAGCACGTCTGTGATTTCGTTTCAACCAATGGCAACTCTTTTTGGGCCTTGTGCACCCTCAACTTCTTTTCTTCAGATTTGGCACTGTGATCTTTATCAATTGATTTATTCACTTCTGTACCTTTTGTAGCCAATGTCAACACTTTGATTGGATCTTTATTATTTGAGATCAAATCTGAAGTAGCACACTTACGACCATCTCTTTTCACGTGGTAGACTTGCTTGACCACCTCTTTTTGCATCCATGGGGTCCAGACCGATTCCTTATAATTGAAACGGTCTTTAACATGTCACTGTCTGAATGTTGATATTCTCGGAGCTGCATAATATTGGTGAGATGGTCTAAAATAAGATGGAGAATGTACCCTTATATCATGCTGATACGTCTCCAGCGTATCATTAATTTTTGATTGTTCCATGCTATATTATATTCTGTTTTGGACATTATTGGGCTTTATTATACACTTCTATATTATTTTTGGGACTAGCCTATTAACCGGAGGCCCAACCTAGAATTGTTATTTTTTTGCCTATTTTAGGGTTTCGCATAAAAAGAATATCAAATGGAGTCCAAACGGAATGAAACCTTCAGGAACGTGATTTTCTGAACGAACAAGATCCAGAGGACTTGGACCCTACATCAAGCAATCAACCTGGAGGGCATGAGGTAGGGGGGCGCGCCTACCCCCCAGGCGTGCCCTCCACCCTCATGGGCCCCCTGTTGCTCCACCGACGTACTCCTTCCTCCTATATATACCTACGTACCCCAAAGTAGCAGATAAGGAGCCAAAACCCTAATTCCA
This sequence comes from Triticum urartu, assembly GCF_003073215.2. NCBI lineage: Eukaryota > Viridiplantae > Streptophyta > Magnoliopsida > Poales > Poaceae > Triticum > Triticum urartu. The sequence goes on along the minus strand of NC_053028.1, from coordinate 634,649,391 downwards.
CCGCCGTAACTTTCTGTATCCATGAGATCCCTTCTTGGGGCCTATTCCGGAGCTCCGCCGGAGGGGGCATCGATCACGGAGGGCTTCTACATCAACACCATAGCCCTTCCGATGAAGTGTGAGTAGTTTACTTTAGACCTACGGGTCCATAGTTATTAGCTAGATGGCTTCTTCTCTCTTTTTGGATCTCAATACAAAGTTCTCCCCCTCTCTTGTGGAGATCTATTCGATGTAATCTTCTTTTGCGGTGTGTTTGTTGAGACCGATGAATTGTGGGTTTATGATCAAGTTTATCTCTGAACAATACTTGAGTCTTCTCTGAATTCTTTTATGTATGATTGGCTATCTTTGCAAGTCTCTTCGAATTATCAGTTTGGTTTGGCCTACTAGATTGATCTTTCTTGCAATGGGAGAAGAGCTTTGCTTTGGGTTCAATCTTGCGGTGTCCTTTCCCAGTGACAGTAGGGGAAGCAAGGCACGTATTGTATTGTTGCCATCGAGGATAACAAGAAGGGGTTTATATCATATTGCATGAGTTTATCCCTCTACATCATGTCATCTTGCTTAAAGCGTTACTCTGTTCTCTTGAACTTAATACTCTAGATGCATGCTGGATAGCGGTCGATGTGTGGAGTAATAGTAGTAGATGCAGGCAGGAGTCGGTCTACTTGTCTCGGAAGTGATGCCTATATACATGATCATACCTAGATATTCTCATAACTATGCTCAATTCTGTCAATTTCTCAACAGTAATTTGTTCACCCATCGTAAATACCTATGCTCTTGAGAGAAGCCACTAGTGAAACCTATGGCCCCCGGGTCTATCTTCCATCATATTAATCTTCCAATACTTAGTTATTTCCTTTGCCATTTATTTTACTTTGCATCTTTTATTTCTCTTTATCATAAAAATACCAAAAATATTATCTTATCATATCTATCAGATCTCGCTCTCGTAAGTGACGGTGTAGGGATTGATAACCCCTTATCGCGTTGGTTGCGAGGATTTATTTGTTTGTGTAGGTGCGAGGGATTTGTGTGCGGCCTCCTACTGTATTGATACCTTGGTTCTCAAAAACTGAGGGAAATACTTACGCTACTTTGCTGCATCACCCTTTCCTCTTCAAGGGAAAACCAACGCAAGTGCTCAAGAGGTAGCAATAAGGATTTCTGGCGCTGTTGCTGGGGAGGTTCGCACAAGACAAGTCAAGATTTGGCTCCCAACATCGAGTCACTTGTGGCACCGTTGCAAGTTAAGACATACCAAATACCCATCACAAAGCCTTATCTCTCACATTACATTATTTTCCATTTGCCTCTCGTTTTCCTCTCCCGCACTTCACCCTTGCCATTTTATTTGCCCCTCTTCTGTTCATCTTTTCATTTGCTTTTATGTCCTACTTGGCTCGTTTGCTCGTTTGGTTGGAATAGTTGTTTATTTATTGCTAAACAGAGAACCTAAGATCTATGGATCCTCATCCGCTTGCTAATCTTTTTAAGAGATCCAATTATGATGAACCAATTGCTAGTGAGTTTTGTGCACTAGATTATCTTTGTGAAGTTTTGCTTGAAATTCGTGAATCTGAAAATTGTGATGGAATACTTTATGGAGTGATTCACGATAGATCTTTGAATAAAAAGCATGATTGCAATGATTTTACTATAAATTCTCTTGATGTCAATTGTGCTAATAATATGCAAAACCCTAAGCTTGGGGATGCTAGTTTTGCTATGACTACTACTTGCTGTAATGATCATGATTGGGGTGATTCTCCTTTTGATCTTGAAAATTTATTTAAGCCCCATGATGAATATGAGATTGATAATAATGTTTGCAATAATATTGAAAGTGGGTTTGGAAAAGTGTCAACTTTAGATCCCACATATTTGGAGAATGTTCAGTCTTATGAAGTTTCTCATAAAATTGGGTTTGGAGAGGTCATGACTTTAGTTAATGTTAATCCCACTATTTTGGAAGAGTGTCAATTTTGCATGCAAGTGGATCGTGTTGAAAATATTTTATGTGATAGCTATTTTGATGAATTTTCTTATGATCCCACATGTAATTATTATGAGAGAGGAAAATATGGTTGTAGAAATTTTCATGTTACTAAATTACCTCTCGTTATGTTGAGATTGCTATTGTTTCTTTCCGTGCTAGTTTTTGCTTCCCTTGATAATTTTTTTGCCTATAAGATTCCTATGCATAGGAAGTATGTTAGACTTAGATGTGTTTGTCACATGTTTTATGATGCTCTCTTTGTGCTTCAATTCTTGTTTTTCATGTGAGCATCATTAAAATTATCATTGCCTAGCTAAAAGGCTTTAAAGAAAAGCGCTTGTTGGGAGACAACCCAATATTTTTTCTTGCTGATATTCAATAAATAATTTATCTAGCCTCTTTTTTGGTTGTATTTTTTGTGTTTAATTAGTGTTTGTTCCAAGTAGAACCGCTGGGAAGACTTGGGGAAAGTCTTTTTAATCTTGCTGTAAAAGACAGAAACTTTAGCGCTCACGAGAATTGCTTCCATTTTTATTTGGAAAGTGATATTTAGTTAATTATTTTTTCAGATGATTAATAGATAAATTCCTCACGTACAGCAATTTATTTTAGAATTTTTGGGGTTCCAGATCCTGCGTTAGCTACAGATTACTACAGACTTTTCTGTTTTTGACAGATTCTGTTTTTTGTGTGTTGTTTGCTTATTTTGATGAATCTATGGCTAGTAAAATAGTTTGTAAACCATAGAGAAGTTGGAATACAGTAGGTTTAACACCAATATAAATAAATAATGAGTTCATTACAGTACATTGAAGTTTTGTTATGTTTTCTTTCGCTAACGGAGCTCACGATATTTTCTACTTGAAGTTTTGTGTTGTGAAGTTTTCAAGTTTTGGGTAAAAGATTTGATGGATTATGGAACAAGGAGTGGAAATAGCCTAAGCTTGGGGATACCCATGGCACCCCCAAGATAATATAAGGACACCTAAAAGCCAAAGCTTGGGGATGCCCTGGAAGGCATCCCCTCTTTCGTCTACTTCCATCGGTAACTTTACTTGGAGCTATATTTTTATTTACCACATGATATGTGTTTTGCTTGGAGCGTCTTGTATTATTTGAGTCTTTATTTGTTAGTTTTCCACAATCATCCTTGCTGTACACACCTTTTGAGAGAGACACATGATTCGGAAATTGTTAGAATACTCTATGTGCTTCACTTATATCTTTTGAGTTTTATAGTTTTTGCTCTAGTGCTTCACTTATATCTTTTAGAGCATGTCGGTGGATTTGTTTTATAGAAACTATTGTTCTATCATGCTTCACTAAGATTATGTTGAGAGTCCTACAAAACAACATGGTAATTTTCTTTAATTATGTTAGGCATTCAAGATTAATAATAAAAAAATTCTTATGAGTGTGTTGAATACTATGAGAAGTTTGATACTTGATAGTTATTTTGAGATATGGAGATGGTGATATTAGAGTCATGCTAGTTGAGTAGTTGTGAATTTGAGAAATACTTGTGTTAAAAGTTTGTGATTCCCGTAGCATGCACGTATGGTGAAACGTTATGTGATGAAGTTGGAGCATGATTTATTTATTGATTGTCTTCCTTATGAGTGGCGGTCGGGGACGAGCGATGGTCTTTTCCTACCAATCTATCTCCCTAGGAGCATGCGCGTAATACTTTGCTTTGATAACTTGTAGATATTTGCAATAAGTATATGAGTTCTTTATGACTAAGGTTGAGTCCATGGATCATACGCACTTTTCTTCCTTCCACTATTGCTAGCCTCTCTAATACCGCGCACTTTTCGCCGGTATCATACACCCACCATATACCTTCCTCAAAACAACCACCATACCTACCTATCATGGCATTCCCATATCCATTCCGAGATATATTGCCATGCAACTTTCCACCGTTCCGTTTACTATGACACGCTCCATCATTGTCATATTGCTTTGCATGATCATGTAGTTGACATTGTATTTGTGGCAAAGCCACCGTTCATAATTATTTCATACATGTCACTCTTGATTGATTGCATATCCCGGTACACCGCCGGAGGCATTCACATAGAGTCATATTTTGTTCTAAGTATTGAGTTGTAATTGTTGAGTTGTAAGTCAATAAAAGTGTGATGATCATCATTTTTAGAGCATTGTCCTAGTGAGGAAAGGATGATGGAGAATATGATTCACCCACAAGTCGGGATGAGACTCCGGACGAAAAAAAGAGGCCATAAAAAAGGAAAAGGCCAAAAAATGATGAGAGAAAAAGAGAGAAGGGACAATGCTACTATCCTTTTACCACACTTGTGCTCCAAAGTAGCACCATGATCTTCATAATAGATTGTCTCCTATGTTATCACTTTCATATACTAGTGGGAATTTTTCATTATAGAACTTGGCTTGTATATTCCAATGATGGGCTTCCTCAAAACGCCCTAGGTCTTCGTGAGCAAGCGAGTTGGATGCACACACACTTAGTTCCTTTTGTTGAGCTTTCATATACTTATTGCTCTAGTGCATCCGTTGCATGGCAATCCCTACTCACTCACATTGATATCTATTGATGGGCATCTCCATAGCCCGTTGATACGCCTAGTTGATGTGAGACTATCTTCCCCTTATTTTGTCTCCTCCACAACCACCATTCTATTCCACCTAAAGTGCTATGTCCATGGCTCACGCTCATGTATTGCGTGAAGATTGAAAAAGTTTGAGAACACCAAAAGTATGAAACAATTGCTTGGCTTGTCATCGGGGTTGTGCATGATTTAAATACTATGTGTGGTGAAGATAGAGCATAGCCAGACTATATGATTTTGTAGGGATAACTTTCTTTGGCCATGTTATTTTGAAGAGACATAATTGCTTAGTTAGTATGCTTGAAGTATTATTATTTCTATGTCAATATTGAACTTTTGTCTTGAATCTTTCGGATCTGAATATTCATACCACAATTAAGAAGAATTACATTTAAATTGTGCCAAGTAGTATTCCACATCAAAAATTCTGTTTTTATCATTTACCTACTCGACGAAGGGCAGGAATTAAGCTTGGGGATGCTTGATACGTCTCCAACGTATCTATAATTTTTGATTGTTCCATGCTATATTATATTCTGTTTTGGACATTATTGGGCCTTATTATACACTTTTATATTATTTTTGGGACTAACCTATTAACCGGAAGCCCAACACAGAATTGCTGTTTTTTTTGCATATTTTAGGGTTTCACAGAAAAAGAATATCAAACGGAGTCCAAACGGAATGAAACCTTCGGGAACGTGATTTTCGGAACGAACATGATCCAGAGGACTTGGACCCTACGTCAAGTAATCAATGAGGAGGGCACGAGGTACGGGGGCGCGCCTACCCCCCAGGCGCGCCCTCCACCCTCGTGGGGCCCCTGTTGCACCACCGACGTACTCCATCCTCCTATATATACCTACGTACCCCCAAACTACCAGATACGGAGTCAAAACCCTAATTCCACCGCCGTAAATTTCTGTATCCACGAGATCCCTTCTTGGGGCCTGTTCCGGAGCACCGCCGGAGGGGGCATCGATCACGGAGGGCTTCTACATCAGCACCATAGCCCTTCCGATGAAGTGTGAGTAGTTTACTTCAGACCTACGGGTCCATAGTTATTAGCTAGATGGCTTCTTCTCTCTTTTTGGATCTCAATACAAAGTTCTCCCCCTCTCTTGTGGATATCTATTCGATGTAATCTTCTTTTGCGGTGTGTTTGTTGAGACCGATGAATTGTGGGTTTATGATCAAGTTTATCTATGAACACTATTTGAATCTTCTCTGAATTCTTTTATGTATGATTGGTTATCTTTGCAAGTCTCTTCGAATTATCAGTCTGGTTTGGCCTACTAGATTGATCTTTCTTGCAATGGGAGAAGTGCTTAGCTTTGGGTTCAATCTTGCGGTGTCCTTTCCCAGTGACAGTAGGGGCAGTAAGGCACGTATTGCATTGTTGCCATCGAGGATAACAAGAAGGGGTTTATATCATATTGCATGAGTTTATCCCTCTACATCATGTCATCTTGCTTAAAGCGTTACTCTGTTCTCTCGGACTTACTACTCTAGATGCATGCTGGATAGCGGTCGATGTGTGGAGTAATAGTAGTAGATGCAGGTAGGAGTCGGTCTACTTGTCTCGGACATGATGCCTATATACATGATCATACCTAGATATTCTCATAACTATGCCCAATTCTGTCAATTGCTCAACAGTAATTTGTTCACCCACCATAAATACCTATGCTCTTGAGAGAAACCACTAGTGAAACATATGGCCCCCGGGTCTATCTTCCATCATATTAATCTTCCAATACTTAGTTATTTCCTTTGCCATTTATTTTACTTTGCATCTTTTATTTCTATTTATCATAAAAATACCTAAAATATTATCTTATCATATCTATCAGATCTCACTCTTGTAAGTGACCGCGTAGGTATTGACAACCCCTTATCGCGTTGGTTGTGCGGATTTATTTGTTTGTGTAGGTGTGAGGGACTTGTGTGCGGCCTCCTACTGGATTGATACCTTGGTTGTCAAAAACTAAGGGAAATACTTACGCTACTTTGCTGCATCACCCTTTCCTCTTCAAGGGAAAACCAACGCAAGTGAACAAGAGGTAGCCCATACCTATCCCATGATGGATATGGATCTACATGAGCATAGGGAGGCATCCATGACATTGGCATTGGTGGCCCAAAATAAGGATATGAATATGTTGCATTAAAGTTCTCACTTTGCCAATACCGATCCTCATATTTTTGCCTTGGGGGTGATCTTGGTTTCTTTGCATGATTGGGCCGATAAGCATTCTTCTCTTGACTCTTATTTTGATATTTCTCCAATAGTTCGGTGAAGGTGATTTTTGATCTTTTACACTTGCTCTTATTTCGGCCTTTGTTTTCTTTTGGTTTGCTTTCATCGATCATTGAATTTGCTTGTTGCCCCCAGTCCTTGGTGTCTCCATTGTAGCTTCGATGGAATTCTGGCCCTCAAGATTATGTTCATTATGCTCTTCAACAACTTCTTTACTTGAAAGCTTGATCCCATCACCTGCAGTTTTTACCTTCTCTTCAAATGGATCGGCTTGAAGCAGCCGATGCAAAAACTTTCTGCCATCGAGACCAATCGGAATAGACTGGTCATCTCTTGGTGTCTCAACAAATTTCAATCGTCCTTTATCAATGGACGATTCAACTATTTGACGAAACATGTTGCAATCCTCAAAATTATGCTTGGACGAATCATGCAACTTACAATACATTCGTCCCTAGACAGATGGTTCAACATGGTGATCAAGAATTCTAATGTAATTATTTCTCAACAATAAATCAAATATTTGATCACACATGCTTGAATTGAAGGTGGAATTTTTATTCTCTAGCCGATCTTGTTGTGAGAACGGCTTTGGAGTTAAGAAAACGAATGGTTCAGGTTTTGCATCACCCCATTCGGCTATGCCTTTTATTTTGCATTCTTTTACCAATGTCATTGGATAAGATATGTGACTAGCATTGGTTTTTCTAAAAGAATCTGACCTTGGCTTTATGTTTCTGAAACAAAAATAGTTAGAACATGCATGCCTCAATTGGGACCAAGAGTAAGCCAAGTATGAAACAAGCAAAGCTACCCATGTAGATACGAACATTAAATAAAGCAACGGGGAAAGCTTTGGCTGCAATAATAAGTCATTATCGGTCTTTATAAATGGCACACCTGAAGTGTGCTATGCTTTAGACGTAGGCTCTACAGTATGGTATGCGGTGTACCACACCTGAAGTGTGCCTTGCCATGAGTCAGTCAAGGGGTACAAGAGTGATCCAGGAATGGATCACACGACAGCGGTCAAACTTATCCTTAGTAACTAGTGGACTAAGGATTTTTCTCGATTATGGAGGTGGTAAAAGATTTCGTCATAAAGGGTTACGTCAATGCAAACTTTGACACTAATCCGGATGACTCTGAGTAGTAAAACGGATTCGTATAGTAGAACAGTTATTTGGAATAGCTCCAAGTAGCGCGTGGTAGCTGCATCTACAAGATGACATAGAGATTTGTAAAGCACACATGGATCTGAAAGGTTCAGACTCATTGACTAATAAACCTCTCTCACAAGCAAGATATGAACAAACCCCATGGGTGTTGGATTCATTGCAATCACATAGTGATGTGAACTAGATTATTGACTCTAGTGCAAGTGGGAGACTGTTGGAAATATGCCCTAGAGGCAATAATAAAATGGTTATTATTGTATTTCCTTGTTCATGATAATTGTCTATTGTTGATGCTATAATTGTATTAACCGGAAACCATAATACATGTGTGAATACATAGACCACAACATGTCCCTAGTAAGCCTCTAGTTGACTAGCTCGTTGATCAATAGATGGTCATGGTTTCCTGACCATGGACATTGGATGTCATTGATAACAGGATCACATCATTAGGAGAATGATGTGATGCACAAGACCCAATCCTAAGCCTAGCACAAGATCGTATAGTTCGTTTGCTAAAGCTTTTCTAATGTCAAGTATCATTTACTTAGATCATGAGATTGTGCAACTCCCGGATACCGTAGGAATGCTTTGGGTGTACCAAACGCCACAACGTAACTGGGTGGCTATAAAGGTGCACTATGGGTATCTCCAAAAATGTCTATTGGGTTGGCACGAATCGAGACTGGGATTTGTCACTCCGTGTAAACGGAGAGGTATCTCTGGGCCCACTTGGTAGGACATCATCATAATGTGCACAATGTGACCAAGGATTTGATCATGGGATGATGTGTTACGGAACGAGTAAAGAGACTTGCCGGTAATGAGATTGAACAAGGTATCGGGATACCGACGATCGAATCTCGGGCAAGTACTATACCGGTAGACAAAGGGAATTGTATACGGGATTGACTGAATCCTTGACATCGTGGTTCATCCGATGAGATCATCGTGGAACATGTGGGAGCCAACATGGGTATCCAGATCCTGCTGTTGGTTATTGACCAGAGAGATGTCTCGGTCATGTCTGCATTATTCCCGAGCCTGTAGGGTCTACACACTTAAGGTTCGATGACGGTAGGGTTATAGGGAAAGTATGTACGCGGTTACCGAATGTTGTTCGGAGTCCCGGATGAGATCCCGGATGTCACGAGGAGTTTCGGAATGGTCCGGAGGTGAAGATTGATATATTGGACGAAGGGTTTTGGAGTCTGGAAGTGTTCCGGAGGTACCGGGTGATGACCAGCATGACCGAAAGGTGTTTCGGGAACCCCGACAAGTGTTGGGGGGCTTCATGGGCCAAGGGAAGGGGGCAAACCAGCCCACTAAGGGGCTGTGCGCCCCCCTCACCTATTCCCACGTGACTAGGGGTTTGGGGCGCCCCATCTAGGGTTCCCACCTCCTGGCTTGGGGGCCAAGTCACCCAAGGGGGAGATCGCATCTGCCCTGGCCGCCGCCCCCCTAGGGGAAACCCTAGGGCGCCTCCCCTTGCCCTTGCCCCTATATATAGTGGAGGTTTTGGGGCTGCACAACACACGAGTCTCTCTCTCCCAAGGCGCAGCCTTACCTCTCTCCCTCCTCGTCTCTCGTAGTGCTTGGCGAAGCCCTACTGGAGTACCGCGCTTCTCCACCACCACCACGCCGTCGTGTTGCTGCTGGACGGAGTCTTCCCCAACCTCTCCCTCTCTCCTTGCTGGATCAAGGCATGGGAGACGTCACCGGGCTGCACGTGTGTTGAACGCGGAGGCGCCATTGTTCGGCGCTTAGATCAGAATCGACCGTGATTTGAATCGCTACGAGTACGACTACCTCATCCGCGTTCTAGTAACACTTCCTCTTAGCGATCTACAAGGGTATGTTGATGCACTCCCCTTCCCCTCGTTGCTAGATTACTCCATAGATTGATCTTGGTGATGCGTAGAAAATTTTAAATTTCTGCTACGATCCCCAACACGCCGCTCCCACGAGAATATGTGCAGGAAATTGTTTATCAATACCCGCAACCAGTTGCCAAACATATTCCATGCACTACGTGGTGGGTATAAATTAGAAGCTACTTGAACTATGGCCCAAACTACCCAAGCGAATTTGTACTCAAAGAATAAGTGTCTAATAGTCTCGTCCTGATGGCAAAAGACACATGTCTTAGAACCATGCCAGTTTCGTGGTGCCAGATTATCTCTAGTTAGGATGACTCCTATGTAGAAACCAGAGGAAAATCTTCACTCTTAGAGGAATTTTGAGCTTCCACAATTTCCTGTTATCAACTGAAACATCACAATGAACCATTGCATCATACATGGATTTGACAGAAAATTTGCCATTCTGATGCAAGTTCCATCGAATGACATCCGGCTCACCTGATAGTTGAATGTCCTCCAGACGAGTGAGTAATTCATTCCATGCTGCCAGGTGAGGGCCAAGAAGGTCCCTACGGAAAGAAATATCAGGGTTTTGTTGTCCTAAAACTTGTTTGATCATGACAAATTTATGTCTGACAATCCTATACAAGCTCGGATATTGCACTATTAGTGGGTTGTTCCCTAGCCAGGTGTCTTCCCAGAATCGAACCAGAGCACCATCCCTGACCGAGAAGGTCCCAAATTGGAAATAGAATTCCTTAGCCTTCATGACGCCACTCCAAAAATGCAAATCCCGGGTTTCCAATGAACTTGAGAAATGGCATTGGATCCCACATACTTGTTGCGAATGATTTCCTGCCATACCCCATTCTCAGAGAGTAGTTTGTAAACCCACTTGCTGAGAAGAGCAATATTTTTTATCTCAAGGTCTTGAATTCCCAGCCCCCCTTGACTTTTAGGTCTGCATAATACGCTCCACCTAGCCAGTCAATATTTCTTGGATTCATTATCGCACTGTCAAAAAAATCTGGATCTAAAGTAGTCTAGTCACTGGAGAACCCCTTTCGATAGGTGGAAGAATGACAACATATATAGAACCGTGTTGCTTAGGAGAGAATTGATCAAGATCAAATGTCCCCCGTAAGACAAGAGTTTGGCCTTCCAATTGGCTAGACGTTTCTCATGTCTCTCTTCCACATGCTTCCACTTAGCGATTGTTAAATGCCGATAGTGTATGGGAATACCCAGATATCGAATCAGAAACTGCCCGAGCTGACATCCAAAAATCTCAGCATACTCAGGTGCTGATTCTGCAGCATCGCCAAAGCAAAAGAGTTCACTCTTATGAAAATTGATTTTGAGACCATAAAGTTCCTCAAAAGCACATAAGAGAAACTTGAGATTCCTTGCCTTGTCTAGATCATGATCCAAGAAAAGGATAGTGTCATCCGCATATCGTAGAATAGATAGACCATCTTCTACCAAGTGTGGAATGACACCACTGATTTGTCCGTCTAGCTTAGCCCGCTCAACAAGGGTAGCTAGCATGTCAGCCACAATGTTAAACAAAATAGGAGAGGCGGGGTCCCCTTGGCGAAGCCCCTTCCTTGTCTGAAAATAGTTGCCAACGTCACCATTAACTTTTATGGCCACACTGCCTCCTGAAACAAAGCTCTCTACCCAACGACATCATTTTGGTGAAAACCCCTTCATGCGCAAAGTTTGCAAAAGAAAGGGCCACTTAACTTTATCGTAGGCTTTTTCAAAATCTATTTTAAGAATGACACCATTCAACTTTTTCTAGTGAAGCTCATGTACAGTTTCATGCAGGACGACCACTCCATCTAATATGTTGCGGCCTTGCATAAATGATGTTTGAGTGGGCTTTATGACATGGTCAGCCATCCCGTTCAACCGATTAGTTGTGACCTTCATAAAGATTTAAAACTTACATTCAGAACGCAAATCGGTCGATATTGTTGAATATGATTAGACTCCTTAATCTTGGGCAATAGGATAATTTCCTTAAAGTTTAAATGAGAAATATCAAGGTCTTCAGTATGCAGTTGGTTAAACAACGGAAACAAGTCTGCCTTAATCACGTCCCAAAAACATTGATAGAACTCTGCAGGAAAGCCATCCAGACCCGGAGCTTTGTTGTGTTCCATTTGAAACACCGCGATTTGAATTTCCTCCTCAGAGAACGAGGAGGTTAGGAATTCATTTTCTTCTTCCGTAACTTGAGGGATGTCATGAGTAACAGATTCATCCAACTGAAAATTTGTCTCAGCTGAAGGTCCAAAAAGCTCCTTGTAATACTTAGTAATGAAAGTTCTAAGTGGTGCGTCCCCCTCAATTCGGCCTTCCTCCTGGTCAAGGGAGAATATGCGTTTCTTTCTATGTCTGCCATTGGCAAGCATTTGAAAGTACTTCGTATTATCAGCACCTTGCACAAGCGAATCCACCTTGCAACGTTGGTACCATTTAATCTCTTCCTTGCGTAATAGGCGGGCAATCTGCTCATTTAGATTGCTTTTTTGCTCAATCTCAACAGCAGACAGAGGCCTGACCTCCGCTATTTTATCAAGGGAATCGATTAAGGTAGATAGTTGCAGTTTTTCTTTTTTGTAAATGCCAGCAGTATGCTTGGCCCATCTACGAAGGAATCGGCGCAAGGCGCTAATTCGGTTGTTCCATCGTTGAATGAGTGTGTTACCACGAGGTTGACGCGCCCACACTTTCTTAACAAGGTCATGAAATCAATCTCTAGTGAGCCATCCCAGTTCAAATTTAAACTGGTGACGGTTAGAACTTGGGATTGGTTGTCCAAAATTGGTTAGCAAAGGAGCATGATCCGATAAGGCCTCAATACGTTCTAGAGCCCGAACCGATGCCAGGGGATATTTATATTCCTAGTCAGTGGTAACTAGCACTCAGTCAAGTTTTTCAAATGTTGGCACTGATCAGTTATTGGGCCAGGTATACTGACGACCAGACATCGGGATCTCCCTCAGATCTAGGCTGTCAATAACATCATTAAAGAGGAAAGGCCACCTAGTATCTAACCGGTCATTGCTTTTTTCCTGCTGATATCGAAGGATATTAAAATCCCCCCCCCCCAATTAACATGGGGTGGGGATTGTCTTGACAGGTATTAACAAGTTCTTTTAGAAATGCAGACTTAAACTCCTCTTTAGCGGCGCCATATACAGCCACCAGAATCCAAAGGAAGTTGTCGGACTTGTTTCGAAGGGGGAATTTGATATGATAATCCCCCTTTGACGTGGACAATAGTTGCAAGTTAGTAAGTAGAGAAATATTCCACCGGACCTGCCAGTCGGCGGCAATACGTGCCATTCGTAGTCCAAACCACTTGAAAAGTGGTCGAGAGTACGTGTTGGAAAATCACGTTTGCCCAACTCAGTGATAGCTACAAAGTCCAACGCATGATCCTTTACACAATCGGCAATGTGTTTGTGTTTAGCCAAGTCACCAAGACCTCTGCTATTCCAAAACATGCCTCTCATGCTGAACCAATTTTTTTAGAGACCTTCGCCTTCTTAGAAGAGCGCCCTCTTTTCTTTGCTGAGTTATACTTGTTCTTGCGCTGACGTGACAAGCTCATAAAGCGTAGTGTCGCGTACAGTATCATCAAGGTCTACTTCAGTCGTGTCTTTAACTAAATGAGAGAGAAGCTTGCCTTCGTGATTGGCATCAGCATCCTCATCCACCTCAACAGACACGGGAGGGTCAACAAAACTCGACAATTTAGAAGCAACCGTAAGCCGGTCGAACTCCACTTGTTTAAGAGCCTTAACCGAAAATCTACCTCTTTCTCATTACGTCCCAGTGACACTCCAAGTCTAGTGATATTTGAAGAAAATTTGGATTTATCAAAAGACATAAACGATTTGCAAGAAGGGGTACTTCGAAGTCGAGGTTGCGGAAAGCCGTCCTACGCATGGCCTTCACCATAGAATCATCATCGGTTGCTGCAGAACCGTCAGTCCCGACATAATGACGCCTGCTGCCCCTCAGCGGAGAAGGAGAAACATCGGCCGCCGAGCCCATCCCGGCGCCTTCGAGAGGCGGAGTAGTCTGCTGCGTCAATGAAGAAGACATCCCGGCGACCCCGAGAGGCCGAGTAGACTGCTGTGGCGATGAAGAAGAAGATCGTATGGGCTGCTCCCCAACATCCTCGAGTCCGGATGCCGACGCCCCCCCCCCTCGGTGACGGAGGAGTAGATGATAGTGCTCGTAGTTGTGCCATGGCCGACTCCTGGCCAGCTCGGACGGCCGGGGAGAAGATCACTCCCCGACGAGTCGGAGAAGTAGGTGCTGGCGACGGTGGCGGCGATGTAGTGCTCGCAATTACCCCCGCAGGTGCCTCCCCCTCAGGTATGGGCCATGTGTGGCTCCCCTCATCGATGGGCGGTGCCCACTAGTGAGTCGGAGTCGGCGGGGCCAAAGACAGGGGAGCCGACGTCGTCGGAGGGACAGCCTTAGACAAAGTATCCGGCACCGTCAAAGAAGACCCCTTTAATGATGAAGAAGCAGCCGTGGGAGGAAGACCTCGATGAGGGTTCGGTGGTGTGACGGCATTGGTCATCTGCATGGGCACCACTCCGCCCGTGGTAGGAAGGGCCAAAGGGTTGTTGGGAGATGAAGTGGGTTTGGACCTCTTGCTTGGATTGTTGCTCTTCAATGTATCCTCCCTGTCATGCCCCTTGTCGCCCCCTGGATTATCGCCGTGCTCCTAGACTCGAGGCACAAAGTCACTATCAACCCGGAAGTCTGATTTTTCCAGACTGTACCGGAACTCATAAACTTTTTTTTGAACCACCACATCGGTAGAGAGAGTCAATTGTGCTGCTTTCGAAAGCATCAAGGTTCGGCACCACTACCTGGATGCGAACAATTCCTCTCCGACGTAAACAGAGAAGATCGATGTCAAGAGTAGCGCCAATCACCGGGACAACCGCCCACACACCCAAGAAGTGTCGGAGAGCATGAGGCACCCCATGCACATGGACCCAAATAGGTATCAGCTCGAAACGGTGTGGTATCTCCTCTGGCTTCCAAGGCTTAAACTCGATAGTGACATTGTGAGACTTGATGAAAACTACAAACCCAGTGACCCTGTGTAGAACTTCCTCACTCGGAAAGGACATGCGAAAAGCGTCCTGGCCATGCGGCATGGCCTCCCACGTCCACTGCAGTTGGTACAGAGCAATCTTAGCAACCTCTGCCTCCACGATACTGGGAGTTATAGAGCCACCAGAAATAGATACCAACGCCGTCAGTGAATCCTGTGGTGCAAGATCCTCCCTGCAGACATTGTCGGGCATCTGAAAAAAGGCCATACTTTCAGTTCCATAACCACACAGCATCGCCACCGGCTTCGGCATCTTGAAAGCAGGGCAGCGCCGCAAAGTCATCGGGTGATTAGTCTTGTTGCAAAAGAAACAAAATTGTTGTGTCTCGCAATCATCATTTGTGTGCCCTGCAGACTGGCACTTAGAGCATCACACCTTCTTAGGAATTGCTGCACCCTCGGATGCCCCTGAAGGTTGAATCGTAGGTGTAGGCTGTTGTTGCATTGGTCCCAGCTGCATATGCATGTACTGGCCGTGACCTGCAACCATCATAGACGAAGGGGCCATGGTAGGCACCTGCACTGGTGGTGGCATCATAGGGTCCGCAGGTGGGGGAGTGGTGGATGACAGAGCTACTCCCTAGTGCGTCTTCTGACAACCACCCTTGCTTCCCTTCGGCTTGCGAGGTCGTGCAGCAGCAGGGCCTCCGGTGGCAGCAGAGTTGTGTGGCGGCCTGGCGTTGAAGTTGGGTGCCATCTGCACCCCGACGGGAGCACCATGATGTTGCACATAAGCGTTCATCACTGGTTGAAAAGCTACAGGCTGCTGATGTTGCTGCGCGAAGCCAGTCATTGGTTGAAGAAGATACATCGGCTATGGCACGAGCTGACCTAAGGTCCCAAAAAACTGCTGCTGGAACAGCGCCTAATACACAGTGGACTGCTGCATTGGCTGCGGATGCTCCGACGGCTGCTGCACCGGCGCGAAAGTTCCCGGCGACGCATAGGGTTGCGCGACCTGCACCGGCTGGTAAACCCCCGGTGTGAAGCCAAGAGCGCCTCCCGACGGCGAAGCATTTGGCTGAGAGGAGCTTGAAGATGGATTAGACTGGTGGCTGGTGGAGGTGCCCGGCGGCGCGGATGGGTCGGCGCGCGTCATTGCTGGGGAGCGGACGACAACCACGAAGGAAGGATTGAACCTAGGGTTGGCTGCCTGCTCTGCCCGGTTCAACAAGTGTCTAAGCCAACGGCTGAGATTGACCATCTGGAGCCGACATCCAGGATTCGTCTGATCACATGCCAGACCTGAAACAGCCGCAGATGACGGATCGAGATTTCGAACTATTATCGCTTTAGCACCCCGCCCTGCCTGACCCGAAGAAAGCACCGACGAACAGAATTCCGATGAGGCCTCCCCATCTCCGAGACACACCTGCGGCAAGAGATCGCCGAGAGTTCTTGGCGGCGATGCCCGAGGAGGCGGGATCGGGCCGATCCAAGGCTTGATCAGCGGTCTTGACCGGATGGGCACCCCGGAGACGCCGCGGGCGGCCGCGGCAAGTATCATCGGTGACACCTTCGATCCTAGCACATCCACGATAGCACCCGACGTGAAGCCACCGCGATCTCCGCCGGGTCCAGCAACGGTTCTCCGTTCTTGTCAGACCTGCAAATACAAGAAACCTCACCTGTCCGTCGAGACGACGGTCTCTCCCACAAACTAGACGCCGGTGTAGGGTAACCAATGTGCGCCCAGAACTCAGCCGCCAGTTCCTCGTCCGTCTTCCTCCGACGAACAACCGAAGACTGCAGAGTAGAGGCTTCGATGGAGGAGTCTTGAACCGCATGCACCACCTCCTCCGCATCGGTAGAACCTAGGCAAGAGAACCGAGATCCGGAATCCGCCGGCGGCGTCGGCGACCAGCACGGCGCCAGCGTGAGCCGTCGTCCAGAGGCGAGCTGCATGGCTCAGTGTACAAAGCACACTCCTTTTTCGATTGTACAAAGCAGCGCACACCCGAGCCCAAGATTGTATAAACCTGGACTTGTTCCCCTTGTTTGTCGCATCAATGACCATATTGTTGCTGACCTCACAAAGATAGAAGTTAGTGTAACGTTGTCTCTTCATTTTCCATAGTCTTTCCTCACCAGTTATGTCATCAATAACTACAATATTGATGCAGGATATATGGATATTAGTTTGATCGCCCAATATGAGTAAAAAATAATAATACTTTCATTTGTCTGCATTTCATTTAATTGCTTAAAATAGATTTCAACAAACCCATACCTTCTCCTACATATTCTATAACAAATTCTCCTTTCTTTATTTCGTCCTCGGCTATCAATCCAAAGCCACATTTCTCTGTCTAGAATAATATAACAGTCTTTTAGGGAATTGTTGGCAAGTGAAAAAATACATTCCAATTAAAAGGTTTTATTAAACAATTAAATATATACACCACTTCACATGAAATCTAGAGAACGGTCATTAAATAATAATGTTTGGCTATACGACAAAAAACATCAAACATGAAACAACTTGCTTAGATTCTATGTGGACTTATTAACACATAAGAGCAAACTTTCCTCCTTGCATTTATTTTTTCCAATTGTGAAGTATTCAATGTTGAAGTATTGCTTGTATTGTGCATGAAGAATGAAGATACTGGCTCACAAGATAAAGGATTTGCGATGGTTTAAGGTACAGGATATTGCGCACAAAACGTGACTATAGGTTGGATATTTTGCTAACATGCAGATTAATTTAAGGGCCAGCTCAAATATGAAGTACAGAGATAAGTAATGGTGTTCCTAAGATATCTCTGAATTATATATAGTTCCAGACAGATTCGGCATGCATGTATAGGATATAGCCAAATATGATAGGTCAAGAACATTTTCCTCTGTTTGTATCCGCTAAGGTGTTCCTAAACACAAATTAGGTCGCATACGGACCTAGAACCAGCCGAGGAATCTGAAAAGAACTAGCCATATGTTGTGGAAGGCGCTGGTCGCTGATGATCTAGTTAATTAGGCCAGCACAACGACAATCTTCCTACATGAAACAACACATGCATACACAAGAAAAGAAAAAAAATCTCTTTGTGTATATTCCTTCTCTCCTTCGCTAGATTCATACAGAGGAGAGCGCGCTGTCCCCCATGGAGATGTTAGCACAATGCTGTCGTGAGCCGGCCCACCATGGGAGACTTCCACCACCGTTTGGGTTTATCCGGCTTCGGTCTCGACTCTCGACCAATTGATTGTACTTGGTGGCTAGCTGCTCATGAGTCATGACCACGTCACTCGTACTGCAGCTCTGCTTTAGTTCACCATGCCGCTTAGCTGCTTCCTCGACGCTGGCGTTGCACGCCATGCCATTGCCCAACTCCACGAAATGTCGGCAAGAGGGGCTTCATCGTCGATGATGGCTGTAGCAGGGAGGATTTTCCCAGATGATCCTGACAAAACTTGTATGTTACTTATGCTTCCTTTTCATGCTAAGAACGTATTTATTTACCTGTGCTAGACCCATAGCAACGCACGGGCGTTTTACTAGTACTTCCTCCGTCCCAAAATAAGTGACTCAACTTTGTACAAGATTTAGTACAAAATTAGTGCAAAGTTGAGTCACTTATTTTGGGACGGGGGTGTATATAATAAAGATTCCTACTTTTATGTTCTTTTGGGGTTGATTTTTAAAGGGGTCTAGTGAAAATGGGACATGTACTGTTTAGCCCAATATACTAATGACGGCCCATTAGCCTCCCCTTTAAATCCCCTCCCCCGCCCCCCTAGGTTTCATCACCCCTGCTCCGCGTTTGACGGCGCTGCCGCCGCCATGTCCACACCGGTGGATCGAGCTCGCCAGTGGGAGGACGGACGCAAATCAACTCGGATCAGGTACGCAGAGCAGACATCGCCATGAATCGTTGCGACCTTCCTCTCCCTTCTTCACACGATCCCCTGAGACCACTTCTCCATCTCTGTGTGCAGGTCATCCTCTTCTCCTCCCAGCAGCAGCGAGACGGCGGCCGAGAGACTCACCGACGACCTCCTAGTCGAGATACTCTCGCGCGTGCCCGCCAGGTCGCTTTGCCGCTTCAAGTGCTTCTCCAAGCACTGGCTCGGCCTCATCAACGACCGCACCTACCGCCGGAAACTCCCCCGGACCCTGACCGGCTTCTTGTTCAGGGGCACCACGGAGGAGCAATTGGTACATCCAGTTCTTCATTTCACCAATTTATCCGGGAACCGCAGTCGCACCAATCTCACCTTCCTGCCCTACGGCCGGAACGCCTTTCTTTTGGACTGCTGCAATGGCCTCCTTCTCTACGGCGTATCTGCCCATGGTGGCAAGCGCCATTACGTCGTGTGCAATCCTGCCACGGAGGAATGGATCAATGGACTGAGTTGCCGCATTGCGACCATGCCGGCTGGGTGGGTATTGTGCACTTAGGTTTTGATCCAGCCGTGTCCCCCCACTTCCATGTGTTTTTGTTGACGGACGAACTAAATGGATTTGGTCTCCCGGGAGTGGACGTCTGTTCATATGTCTATTCATCGGAAACCGGGAGGTGGGTTCATAAGGAGAAGAAATGGTACTGGGATATTGATCTCGTTCTTGTTCACTCAGCTGCATATCTTAATGGTAGTCTGCATTTTTTCGCCGATGTCAATCACTCTACCCTGTGTCTAGCTGCCGACAAGGAGGCGGGAACAATGATATACTCTCGTGTTCCTTCTCTGAATGATGGTTTTATGCAGCACTCACAGGGCTGCTTGTATTATGCTGGTTTTGAAACAGATGACAATGATGGTCATGTTGTTCGATTACTAGTTTATGTTCTCGAAGACTATAATAGTAAAGAATGGATACTGAAGCATAGCATTGAAAGTTCACATCTATTTGGAGGGCGACATGATGTAGACATTGTAGACATTGAGGAGGACTTTTGTTGGATTGCAATTCATCCGGAATGTAACTTGATCTTCTTCACCTTGGGCTGGAATAGAACGTTCATGTTCTATGATATGGACCGTCGGCAACTCAAAGTGATATGCAATCTTGAAAATGGCAATCCACCATATCTGCCATATGTGCCGCTGTATGAAGAGTTACAATCGTTACACAAGTGATGTCAATTATTCGTGTTATATTGCCTATGGAGCATCGCATTTGGTACGTCTGCTTGCATTTGGTTTGGTCTGTGATTGAAAGTTCTGATGTTTTATATGCTTGTAAGTTTGGAGCAATGGTGATTCGTTCTGGGGGCATTGTGGCTGATTTCTCTCAGATGGCTTATTCAAATGTTCAATGTATTTTCTATTGTATGTGCTTATTTGTTATACTTTGGCTGATTACATTGTCACTTCTTTTGGTGCTATTAACTTGTCTGATTCAAATAGGTTATGTTGTTAGCATAACATCACAGCCACAATGCTGTTGTTTATCAAATAGGAAATATTGTGGATCATAACGTTCATCCTGTTGGTAGACAACTTTTAACACAAAACTGCTCCAGAAAACTAGGAAGTCATCGTCTTTGTGTTTGTGGATTTTGTTCACGTAGGTAGGTTTAAAGAGTTTAAAGTAAGCGATGTCGCCACAGTGCACTTCCCATGTCAGTCTTACTATAATGGTCCACATAAACTCCAGTCCAGAACTCTGATGTGTTAAATAAGAGAGGTAATTCAACTTATTGCTGTGGCATTTGCGTACTGGGATGATGTTAATCTTCCAGGACATTCGTGCTGAGAAGGTCATCATGGAAATTGATTGCCTTGAGCTGGAAAACCTTTGGAAAACTAGGTGCTGCTATCTTACATGTTCTTATGCAAATTTAGCAGCTTAGTAGGGTGTGCCTGCTTGAATCTCGTCCTCTCTCTGACTGGAGTGCCCTGATGCCTTCATGCTTTTAAGTTTGGAGCAATGTTGGTTCATTCCGCGGGGATTGTCGCTGATTTCCCTGAGACTAATTATTCAAAATATGTGCCTCATGTGTGAATGCAATCCAGCCACAAGGAATTGGGTCGTGGTGCTGGCCTTCGGCTAGGCCACCTGTCGGTTTGGGCTTCAACCTGGCAGAATCATTGCATTGCATTTCCATGTATTTAAGTTGGTACCACGACATTGACGAGCGCTTGGGGGGCGGGGGGGGGGGGGGGCTGGGTGGCAGAATTGCCAGTGTATCTGTCTCAAACCAGACAATGGCCATTGGTCATACATTTGTGTGGTTGCAGTGGATGCGAAGGGGGAAACATGGATGAAATCCGGTGTCTCTAGTGGTTTGGTTGATGGTTTTACTTAGAGGACATATGGTCATGTTGGAGCTGGGAGTGTAGTGTCACGCGGTTTGGTGGCACTCTTTCTAGGGCCATTGCATGGTTTGATGTTGGTTGCACCCCTTCGGCCCTAATCATCGAAGCTCTGCCCCGAGGAGCTGGCAGGATTCTATGTCGGAACTCCTAATCCGTCCCAGCAAACGAACTTGAGACATGCCGAAGCCCGGAAAACTGACTGGAAGAAAAAGTGCGACCATCCGTCTGAGCGTCGCCCTGCGGGAACTAAAACCATAACATATCTACTAGCCAGAGCCAAGGCCACCAGGATCCCCCCCCCCCCCCCCCCCCCCCCCCATCGCCATCGACCACCGGTGCGGCAGCCAAAGTGGAGACATATCCATAGACTTCCGGCGGAGGCGAGGGAAAGAAGGTTTTGCCCTAATCGTCTTGCGAGACGGAAAGGAAAACTAAAATTGTTCTTGTTTCATCATAAACCCATTGCAATAGCTCATCTCATGGCATAATGCATTTTTGATCAGGACTTTTATTCCTGGGGCACAAGGGAGATTGACAACAAGAATTTTTCTTGGAATTATCAAGAGAACTTAGAAGGTTTTTTTTACCTGTGTTAGATCATTTTTGCGCGTGTCTGTGTGTGAAAAAGGAAGGCAACAAGCTGCTAATGCAGACCAGAGTGATGAATTGTCGAGAGAGCTTCATTGTTCAGCCCATTCGACGACCCATTGACAGCCCGCTAGCAAGAAAACCAAAGCCCCGAGCCCGTCATAGTCGTAGGCTTCAATCCCCTTCCTCCTCGCTCGACGGCACCACTGGCGCCATCTTCCGCTGCCATGTCCATGCCGGCGGATCGCTCTCGCCCCGCGGGAGTAAGTCCACTGTTGGAAATGAACCAAACCTAGTCGCATACTAGTATGATACAGCAGTAAATTAGGAGTAGTATAGCTATTAGCCGTGTCCTGTCCTGGTAGCACAAGTTGTAATCACTAATCATCTCGTCTAGGTTATGTCATCCGAGTATATCATGAAGTCGTTTGTCAAGTGGCGTTGGGCCTGCTCCCAAGTGTGTATATAAAGTACATAAGAGCTGCAGTTTTCTATGTATAGAACCTGTGGATTTGCGAAGAAGTAAATGAAAAAGAAGGGCGCGCCACGTGCCCTTGGCAAAGTTTTTCGTGCGCGTGTGTTCTGCTACTTTGACGTGATCTTTCCTGAGGGTGAAAACCAACACGTGTTTCAAGTCGTATCCAGTATGCAGAGCAGCAGTATAAACCATCGCCAACTCCTTCACCGATCCCCTGGCCTGACCTCTTCTCTTTGTTTGTGCATATCTTCCTCTCTTCCCCACGGGGGCATGACGGCAGAGGGACTCTCCGACGACCTGCTTGTTGAGATACTCTCGCGCGTCCCTGTGAGGTCGGTGTACCACTTCAAATGCGTCTCCAAGCACTGGCTCAGCCTCGTCGACAACCTCGATAACCGCAGGAAGCTCCCTCAAACTCTAGCTAGCTTCTTCTACACTAGGAGCAACAAAGGGGATTTGTCTCTAGAAATAGAAGTTTGCTTCGCCAGTGTCTTGGGGAAAGCTGCCCTCCGATCGACACCTCTTTCACCTTTATTCCCAGCCACGGGCGCATCGATCTATTGGACTGCTGCAATGGCCTCCTCCTCTGTCGCTGTTGCGATGTCTCCGCTCTGGGTGATGAGTTCTGTTACATCGTGTGCAACCCTGTCACAGAGGAGTGGGTTTTGTTGCCTGATCGCATCTATGTTAGCAAGGTGGGCATAGTGCGTCTGTGTTTCGATCCGGCCGTGTCTTCCCACTTCTACTCGCTCCGTTCCTAAATGTAAGTCTTTTTAGAGATTCCACTACAAACTACATACGGATGTATATAGACATATTCTAGAGTGTAGGTTCACTTATTTTGCTCCGTATGTAGTCCATAGTGGAATCTCTAAAAAGACTTATATTTAGGAAGGGAGGGAGTATGTGTTTGTGTTGCTAGAGGATGTCGACTTTAATTTCTACCTTGGTAGGGCGGAGGTGTATTCGTCAGAAACCAGGAGATGGGATCATAAGGAAGACAGATGGGGCGAAAATATGGAGCTTCTTACTCCTTGGTCGGCTGATGTCTTCCTCAACGGCTGGTTGCATTTTCAAGCCTATGGCAAAAGGTCATCTCATTGTCTAGGTGTGGAGGACATGGAGGGGGAAACATGAGCGAATATCGGTATCCCTGGTCATCTATATGATGGTTTTATTCAGCAGTCATAGGGTCGCCTGCATTATGCCAATTTTGAGAAAAACCACCATTGTGATGTGGTTCGACTAGTTGTCTATGTTCTCAAGGACTATGACAGCAAAGAATGGATATTGAAGCATAGTGCTGAAATTTCATACTTATTTGGAGGGACAAATGTTACTGATTCCGATCAGTTTGCTATCCATCCGGTTGATTCCCATAGGATTGCATTTCATCCGGAATGTAACTTGATCTTCACTGTGAGGTCAGCTTCCACATTAATGTGCTACGATACGATTTGGATCATCGACAAGTCAAAGTGGTCTGCCATATGCGCCTTGGTATGCTAATCGTTTGGCCACGTCTCCCATATGTGCCATTGTATGCAGATTTATCACCGCACACATGATCTCAATATGAAATTGTTGTTGTCTTTATAAGAAGTGGGTCTCTTATAGGAATGGATTGTTCATGCACTACTGGAAATTTCGTATACGCCGGGTGTCAGGGTCTTCGCTGAGAGCCAACCACGGACACTCGGCAAAGTAAGAGACGCCGAGTGTGACTCTCAGCAAAGGGAGCATCTTGGCAAACACATGTTAATGCCGAGAGTAGGCCTCGGCAAAAAGGCAACCCTCGGCAAAGGAACTATTTGCCGAGGGCCAAGTGGCCACCACACGGCAAAGTTTTGCCATGTGGCACATCCGGCGGTGATTAACGGCACGTTCATGGTTGCAACTCTTTGCCGAGAGTGGCTCTCGGCAAAGATTTAGTCCCACCTCGCCTACCGACAAGCATAAAGACCTGTTTAAATAGTTCAATAGTCCAATCGCATTAAGCATCAGTCCTCATTAATAAGAATACGTATTATCACTATGAATCTTCATGTTTCGGACAAAGAAAATTCATATTGATAGTCTGTATTCTAAAGAATGGATGTTGGTGTTTTTCATAAGTTTATGATCAAACCACACCTTTACCGAGAGCAACTCTCTGCAGAGTAAGAGTTACCAAGAGGAGCTCTTAGTAAAGACAAGCGACATGACCTCTTTAAATAGTCGGATAGTCCAGATGCAGCAACATGACCTATTTAATTAGGCGAAAGTACCTCGGTGATATACAATTATGAATATGTATTAATTTTATGATCCAACAGTACCTGTACCGAGAGCTCCTCTCGGTAAAGGAACAGTTGCCGAGAGTAGCTCTCGGTAAAGATAAGGCTACCATCAAAGTTTAGTCCCACCTCACCTAGAGACAAGCAACATAACATGTTTAAATAGTGGAATAGTCCAGATGCAGTAAGATTCGGTATTCATTACACTCTTATTAAGGAGATGAACTATCAGTATGACTGTTCACCCGTTTCGGGCAGAGAAGATTCAATGTGATAGATCATCTTCTTAATGGTGGATGGCGGCATTTTTTTATTAATTCAACTATTAATTTCCCCTGAGGCCGCTTGTAAACCGCACCGTCTCCGAGCTAGTCTCTGGGTATCGAGAGGGAACGTGTCTAGATTTTCTTGCTATTTTTTTGAATTTACTATTCAAAGATGTACAGATTTATTGTTTTCCTTTGCCACGAGCTCCTGGTATGTCTAAATAGCACGAAAATTTGCACGCACCTTGCGCACATGGGTAGCTTCAATCCCACAAAATTTCAGATTTTTTTTGATTTTTTTACTATTTTTTTCGAGATGGTCAAAGTTGTTTGACCGGACGATAACGTCGCAGAAGGGCATTTCTATAAGGGCAACTAACGGCAGAGGGGCAAATTTGAGCACACATTGAAATTAGGGGCAAATTTGAGTAGTGGGTTCCAGTTAGGGGCAGAAATGGAATTGTCCCTATGCTTTATTGTTATACTTACAATTGCAAATTATCTGTATGTAGCATCCGATGAGATATGCATAGTGTAGAATCCAATGATATACTTAGTGAATCTGATGATATGCTTAGCGTAGAGTCCAATGATATGTTGTGTAGAAGTTAGCCAATGATATGCTTTAGTGTAGAGTCCGATGACATGCTTAATTAGTGTAGAGTCCAATTACATGCTTACTGTCTGATCAATGATATGCTTTAGTGTGTAGCTAGAGTCCAATGATATATATGCTTAATGTATAATCCAATCGATGATATGCTTTAGTGTAGCTAGAGTCCAATGATATATATGCTAGTGTAGAATCCAAGGAACTGTTAATAGTGTAGAGTCCATACTTATTAGTAGAATTCATGTTTGTAGAAATGTAGTATTGTCTTTTGATAGTGTAGAAATCTATACTTAGTATAAATATATTTGCAAGAGTATGTGCGAGGCTACTTATTAATTGATATGTTTTTCTTAATCATAAATTGCCAAAGAGCCAATGTGTGAGTTGTGGTATCGAGCCTGATGAAGAAGGCTCTGCTGGAATATGCCTTACCGCAAGGGGCTCCGTCACCACCTGTGCGTATGACATGGACACAGACGGTCGCACACACTTCAGCTCGGTTGGGTGGAAGAGCTTTCTCGTTGGTAAGAATCTTCATGTTGGACAGGCCATCCTAATTACTATCAGGAACACCCACCGCCAAGGCTTGAGGATGATGATCGTCATCGATATCATCTAGAACTATATACGTGTGTGTGGCTATTGAACCATATATATGCTACTATATGACTACCTAGTAGACTGCTTATCAACTATTATTAGTTCGCCATATGAGATCTATCCATGCATGTTGACTATGTATGAGTACCTATAATGTTTCTGGGATTGTGGTCATGTTAAATCTAGTATTGTGATTAATGAGTGCCTAGTATTTATGAAATTTCAGTTCATTGAAATGGGTACTGTTCTACAATATAGAAAGAGGTTTATTGAAACGGGGGATGATAACCCACAAGTACAGGGGATCGTAACAGTTTTTGAGGGTAGAGTATTCAACCCAAATTTATTGATTCGACACAAGGGGAGCCAAAGAATATTCTCAAGTATTAACAGTTGAGTTGTCAATTCAACCGCACCTGGAAACTTAATATCTGCAGCAAAGTATTTAGTAGCAAAGTAGTATGGAAGTAACGGTAATAGTGGCAAAAGTAACATTAGTAGTTCTTGTAGCAATCATAACAGTGGCAACAGAAAAGTAACTAAGCAAAGATCAATATGTGAAAAGCTCGTAGGCAATGGATAATTATGTCGGATGCGATTTCTCATGCAACATTTATAACATAGGGTGACGCAGAACTACCTCCAGTTCATCAATGTAATGTAGGCATGTATTTCGAATATAGTCATACGTGCTTATGGAAAAGAACTTGCATGACATCTTTTGTCCTACCCTTCCGTGGTAGCGGGGTCCTATTGGAAACTAAGGGATTTTAAGACCTCTTTTTAATAGAGTACCGGACCAAAGCATTAACACTTAGTGAATACATGAACTCCTCAAACTACGGTCATCACCAGGAGTGGTCCCGATTATTGTCACTTCGGGGTTACCAGATCATAACACATAGTAGGTGACTATTGACTTGCAGGATAGGATCAAGAACTCACATATATTCATGAAAACATAATAGGTTCAGATCTGAAATCATGGCACTCGGGCCCTAGTGACAAGCATTAAACATAGCAAAGTCATAGCAACATCAATCTTAGAACATAATGGATACTAGGGATCAAACCCTAACAAAACTAACTCGATTACATGATAAATCTCATCCAACCCATAACCGTCCAGCAAGCCTATGATGGAATTACTCACGCATGGTGGTGAGCATCATGAAATTGGTGATGGAGGAAGGTTGATGATGACGATGGCGATGGATTCCCCTCTCCGAAGCCCCGAACGGACTCCAGATCAGCCCTCCGGATGAAGATTAGGGCTTGGCGGCTGCTCCGTATCATAAAACACGATGAATCCTTCTCTCTTATTTTTTTCTTCTCGGACATGAATATATAGAGTTGGAATTGACGCTGGTGGAGTCTTAGGGGGCCCACGAGGTAGGGGGCGTGCCCCGGGGGGCGCGCCCTGCACCCTCATGGACAGTGTGTGGGCCCCCTTACGCTGATTCTTTGGCCAATATTTTTTATAAATTCCAAAACATTTTCAGGTCATTCTGAGAACTTTTATTTCTGCACAGAAATAACACCATGGCAATTCTGCTGAAAACAGCGTCAGTCCGGGTTAGTTCCATTCAAATCTTGCAAGTTAGAGTCCAAAACAAGGTCAAAAGTGTTTGGAAAAGTAGATATGTTGGAGACGTATCAACTCCCCCAAGCTTAAACATTTGCTTGTCCTCAAGCAATTCAGTTGACAAACTGAAAGTGATAAAGAAAAACTTTTACAAACTCTGGTTGATCTTGTTGTTGCAAATATGTAAAGCTAGCATTCAAGTTTTCAACAAAGATTATGAACTAACCATATTCACAATAACATTTAGGTCTCATGTTTACTCATATCAATAGCATAATCAACTAGCGAGCAATAATAATAATTCTCGGATGACAACACTTTGTCAAAACAATCATAATATGATATTACAAGATGGTATCTCACTAGCCCTTTCTGAGACCGCAAAACATAAATGCAGAGCACCCTGAAGATCAAGGACTGACTAGACATTGTAATTCATGGTAAAAGATATCCAGTCATACTCAATGTAAAGTAATAGCAATGCATGCGAATGACAGTGGTGCCCTCTAACTGGTGCTTTTTAATAAGAGGATGATGACTCAACACAAAAGTAAATAGATAGGCCCTTCGTAGAGGGAAGCAGGGATTTGCAGAGGTGCCAGAGCTCAAGTTTTGAAACAGAGATAAATAATATTTGAGTGGCATACTTTCATTGTCAACATAACAACCAAGAGATCTCGATATCTTCCATGCTACACACATTATAGGCGGTTCCCAAACAGAATGGTAATGTTTATACGCCCCCACCACCAACAAATATCAATCCATGGCTTGTCTGAAACAACGGGTGCCTCCAACTAACAACAATTCCAGGGGAGTTGTGTTTGCAATTATTTTGATTTGAGCATGGGACTGGGCATCCCAGTTACCAGCCATTTTCTCGTGAATGATGAGCGGAGTCCACTCATCTTGAGAATAACCCACCTAGCATGGAAGATATAGACAGCCCTAGTTGATACATGAGCTATTCGAGCATACAAAACAGAATTTCATTTCAATGTTTAGAGTTTGGCACATACAAATTTACTTGGAACGGCGGGTAGATACTGCATATATGAAGGTATGGTGGACTCATATGGAATAACTTTGGGGTTTATGGAAGTGGATGCACAAGTAGTATTCCCGCTTAGTACTAGTGAAGGCTAGAAAGATACTGGGAAGCGACCAACTAGAGAGTGACAACAGTCATGAAAATGCATTAAGATTAATCAACAATGAGTGCAAGCATGAGTAGGATATGAATCACCATGAACATAAATATCGTGGAGGCTATGTTGATTTTGTTTCAACTACATGCGTGAACATGTGCCAAGTCAAGCCACGCGAATCGTTCAAAGGAGGATACCACATCACAACCATTTTAATGGCATGTTGCCACGCAGGGTAAACTATTATAAACTCCTAACTAATTAAGCATGGCATGGGCAACTATAATATCTAATTATCATTGCAAACATGTTTCATTCATAATAGGCTGAATCAGGAACGATGACCTAATCATATTTACAAAAACAAGATAGGTCGAGTTCATACTAGCTTCTCTCATCTCAATCAGTCTATCATGTATCTTCATTATTGCCCTTCACTTGCACGACCAAACGGTGTGGATAATAATAGTAGTGCACGTGCATTGGACTAAGCTGGAATCTGCAAGCATTTAATACAAGGGAGAAGACAAGGTAACATGGGCTCTTAGTTAAATCAACAATAATGCATATGAGAGCCACTCAACATTTTCATCATGGTCTTCTCCTCTCGACCCCCAAAGAACAAGAAAAGAAATAAAACTATTTACACGGGAAAGCTCCCAACAAGCAAAAGAAGAACGAAAAATCTTTTTGGGTTTTCTTTTAATTACTACTACTGCAGGCATGGAAAGTAAACTAGCTACAACTAATTTTTTGGTTTTTCTTAAGGTTTTTCAAACACACGAGAAGAGGGTTTAGAAAAGAAAATAAACTAGCATGGACAGTACAATGAAAAAGTATGAGCACCGACAACTAGAATGAGTGTGTGAACATGAATGTAATGTCGGTGAGAAATACGTACTCCCCCAAGCTTAGGCTTTTGGCCTAAGTTGGTCTATGCCCACGGATCGAAGCTAATCACTACAAGAAACCTGTTAATCCATGACGGATTTCTAGTGACGTTATGAAAATCTGTCACAATCGATGACGATTTTCCCTCGTCCGTCATAGAAACCGTCATCGATCAGCAAGATGCAAATGTGCCCAGAAACCCTACAAAGCCCATATGGCCTTTGTTCTTTTCTAGAGGCCATAGATTTTAAGTTTTAATAAAAATGCAATCAGGACATGATCCCAAGACCTCTTGGGTGAAGAGAATAGTGCGTGACAACTATGGTACCAGCCTGACTAAAGGATCACTTGAACGTTTTTCTTTTGGTAGTGCACCTACACTCTAAATTTTTACTAAAAGAATTGAATGATTTGTGCACCTCTCACATACTTGCATAGTTCAATACCAGTTAGTCAAAAAATCATGGTGTAACAGATTGCGAACATACAACTTTGCACTCGTACACAACAACTATATATATGATATGTGGCTCCAAAAATTAATTCATGTTTACTCATAAAAATATGAATATAATTTGTTAATTTCATCTATATAGGAATCAACATAGTGTAACCTATTCTGTGAACCATCACAGCCGGCGAGGAAAAGCTCATAAAACGAGTTGTAGGACTTAGCTTTGTTTTTTCACGTTGTCTCTCCAAACCGTCACGGCCCGCCGCTGCTTTTTTTAGGAAATCAACTGCCCTGCCAATGTGGCGATCCAGTGTGAGGGGAAACTCGCGTTGTGATTGGGTGAACAAAGCGTCCCACGGATCGCAGATCTTAACCGTCTGCTACTCTGAGATCCGACGGCTAGCAAACCTCCCCTCTTTCTCGTCTGATCTTCAGCCCACCCACGTGCAATATCCGCTGTTGACCAACGCCACCAGAACTCGAATGACAGCACCCTCCCCGGTCACACCACCCACCTCCTTCCTCTCATGCCGCCAGCTCGCCGAACCCACCTCCTCCGGCCCCTCCCCGCCATGCACAAATTCTCCCACTCCGATGCCTCCCCGCCGTGCCCATCTACCCCTCAACCGGCCGCATCCCCTACACTCCCTTCTCAGGTCAGATCCCCGCCGAGATCTGCAAGTCCATGGCAACCCTGGGCGGATCACAGAGCGGCCATGGGCGTCCTACCTCCCTACACGCTTACACCACCACCACCCCTTCCCTCACCTCTAGCCTCTCCTGCCCCTTTCTCTCCCAATCGACCAGATCTTGGCAGGTCGTTGATGCAAATCATGGATCTCATTGATGCAGGTCATGGCCATGTTGCTGCAGGGAGAGGGCGACCTTGTCGTGGGCGTGCCGAACCGCGGTGGCTGCACAGAGCCGCTACCGGGC
The DNA here is from genome assembly GCF_003073215.2 of Triticum urartu. Taxonomy (NCBI): domain Eukaryota; kingdom Viridiplantae; phylum Streptophyta; class Magnoliopsida; order Poales; family Poaceae; genus Triticum; species Triticum urartu. The sequence goes on along the minus strand of NC_053028.1, from coordinate 634,618,241 downwards.
CCATGCCGCCGGGGGTTGCGCTGTGCTGGGGCGCTGCCGCCCCTTCGGGCCCGCATCCGTCGCCTGCATCGTCCTCACCATCGAATTCTTCGTTGACTGCTGCTATGTGCCGCTCGCCCCACCAGGTCCCCCTTCCTCTCTACTTTGGATTTTTCGAGGTTGTCTTAACTTTTGTCGATGCGCAGACAATCTCCAGCATGAGTTGAGGCAAGATATTTGCGGATAATGTTCTGCATATGATGACGCCGGCGTGGATGGCCGGATCTGCGTCCAGAAATGCACGGGAATGACCCCCGGTTGTCGTCCAGCGAGCACTGGGCGGGCGGCGATGGTTGAAGAGTTTTTTCGTTTTCTTTATCATCGCGGTGGCTGCAGAGTTAGCATAGGGTGTTTTTAGTTTTTACTTTATTTTGTTTTTCTAGTCTTCAACTGATCTATTGTACGGAAATTTCCATAATTTTAAGTTTTATGTGTAACTTTTTCCTGCTGTGTTTATATATTTTCTTTCTATGTAATGACATGAGCATTGTTTTATGAAAAACTTATACTAATACCAATTTCTATGGAACAAGAGAAATAAGATGGGCTAATCGTTAAGATTGAAACTAGTGGGCCTTGTATAGTCCTAAAATTTAATGGGCCAAAATTGCAATTGGGTTGATTACTACGTGTTAGTTTTGCATGGAGCTAAAATTAATTCTTGTTGGGCTAATTACTTCATGGGCCGCCACATCGGATTCATGTCAAATGCTGATGTGGCACGCACTTTAACGCCGTTATGTGCATATTAGTTAAGTGCCATCCATGACGGTCAAGAACCGTCATGGTCCATGATAGTCAAGAACCGTCATGGTCCATGACGGTTTTGGATGATTCTTCAAGGAGCGTGCATCGAACAAATTATGACGTGATATACATGACGGAATTTAAATCCATCACACATAGCCTTCCACGACAGTTTTGCATAGGTCGATGACGGAACCAATCCATCATGGATTAACATAATTATTGTAGTGTCCCTCCGGTGTACTAAGGAGGGTCCTCAGGGTGCCACTGGTTGAAGATCTCCTCCGGATCCCACTGATAAACAGACTGACGTTAAGGATCAAGTGGTGGCTCAGGCTCTGGCTCTGGGACTTGTGTCGGCCTCTAGTACGCATAAATGGCCTCGTGTAAGATGAGGTACGTGCCTGGTATGCTAAACAGAGAGGGTGCAGGCAAGGTAATAATCCCACAATGAGTTTTATCAAATATCAAATTATACTTAAGCATCTTCTTCTTATCTTTAACAATAAAATCATGTGCTACCATACTCCTATAATCTAGAAAAATAGGAGGCAGCAAATTTTCCTCTTTCTCATAATGCCTAATAGGTATCCCAAAATGTTCAGCAAGTCTTGAAGCAAAGATGCCTTCAAAAATCGGGCCCTTTGTACGTCTCAGATTTAATCGTTTAGCAACAATAGCGCCTAAGCTGAAAGTGGTATCACGAAACAAAGTGATGTCTACTACGCAACCTTCTTCTCGTAGACGTTGTTGGGCCTCCAAGTGCAGAGGTTTGTAGGACAGTAGCAAATTTTCCTCAAGTGGATGACCTAAGGTTTATCAATCCGTGGGAGGCGTGGGTTGAAGATGGTCTCTCTCAAACAACCCTGCAACCAAATAACAAAGAGTCTCTTGTGTCCCCAACACACCCAATACAATGGTAAATTGTATAGGTGCACTAGTTCGGCGAAGAGATGGTGATACAAGTGCAATATGGATGGTAGATATAGGTTTTTGTAATCTGAAAATATAAAAACAGCAAGGTAACAAGTAATAAAAGTGAGCGTAAACAGTATTGCAATGCTAGGAAACAAGGCCTAGGGTTCATACTTTCACTAGTGCAAGTGCTCTCAACAATAATAACATAATTGGATCATATAACTATCCCTCAACATGCAACAAAGAGTCACTTCAAAGTCACTAATAGCAGAGAACAAACGAAGAGATTATTGTAGGGTACGAAACCACCTCAAAGTTATTCTTTCGGATCGATTTATTCAAGAGTTCGTACTAGAATAACACCTTAAGACACATATCAACCAAAACCCTCATGTCACCTAGATACTCCAATGTCACCTCAAGTATCCGTGGGTATGATTATATGATATGCATCAAACAATCTCAGATTCATCTATTCAACCAACACAAAGTACTTCAAAGGGTGCCCCAAAGTTTCTACCGAAGAGTCAAGACGAAAATGTGTGCCAACCCCTATGCATAAGTTCACGAGCGGAACCCGCAAGTTGATCACCAAAACATACATCAAGTGGATCACGTGAATATCCCAATGTCACCACAGATAAGCACATGCAAGACATACATCAAGTGTTCTCAAATCCTTAAAGACTCAATCCGATAAGATGACTTCAAAGGGAAAACTCAATTCATCACAAGAGAGTAGAGGGGGAGAAACATCATAAGATCCAACTATAATAACAAAGCTCGTGATACATCAATATCGTGCCAACTCAAGAACACGAGAGAGAGAGAGAGAGAGATCAAACACATAGCTACTGGTACATACCCTCATCCCCGAGGGTGAACTACTCCCTTCTCGTCATGGAGAGCGCCGGGATGATGAAGATGGCCACCGGAGAGGGATTCCCCCCTCCGGCAGGGTGCCGGAACGGGTCTAGACTAGTTTTCGGTGGCTACGAAGGCTTCTGGCGGCGGAACTACCAATCTATTCTGTCCCTCGATGTTTTTAGGGTATATTGATATATATAGGCGAAAGAAGTCGGTCAAGGGAGCCACAAGAGGCCCACGAGGGTGGGGGCGCGCCTCCCTGCCTCGTGGCTTCCTTGAAGCTTCCCTGACGTCTACTTCAAGTCTCCTAGATTGCTTCCATTCCAAAAATAACTCTCCCGAAGGTTTCATTCCGTTTGGACTCCGTTTGATATTCCTTTTCTTCGAAACACTGAAATAGGCAAGAAAACAACAATTTGGGCTGGGCCTCCGGTTAATAGGTTAGTCCCAAAAAAAATATAAAAGTGTTTAGTAAAGCCCATAAACATCCAAAATAGATAATATAATAGCATGAATACTTCATAAGTTATAGATATGTTGGAGACGTATCAGCATCCCCAAGCTTAATTCCTGCTCGTCCTCGAGTGGGTAAATGATAAAAGAAAGAATTTATGAAGTGTGAATGCTAGCAGGTGCACAAGTTTGATCAATGGTAATTTCAATCACCTTTTCTAGCATCATTATATATCATAACAGTAGCTCAACTCATAGCACTTCTCATGATCAAGTAACAAGCTATTCACATGTTAAAGTATAGATCATAAACTTTCTTGAAAAATAACAAACCGTGTTATTAGTCATCAAACAATTACAATTCATCTTATTTTCAGGAAGGGTCTATGTCAGAGCTTTGATTCAACAAACTTCACATACTCAGCTATCATTTAGTCTTTCACAATTGCTAACACTCACGTGATATTTATGGGTTCAAAGTTTTAATCAGACACAAAGAAAGATAGGGGCTTATAGATTCGCCTCCCAAACTTTTACCTCAAGGGTAATGTCAACAATAATAGTTCATGATGTCTTACATCCAATTGGATATATATATCAGGATCTTTCCAACACAATGTGCTTGCCAAAGGATAAAATGTAAAAAGGAAAGGTGAAGATCACCATGACTCTTGCATAAGGTATAAGACAAGGATAAAAGATAGGCCCTTCGCAGAGGGAAGCAGAGGTTGTCATGCACTTTTATAGTTGGATGCAAAAAATCTTATTGCAAAAGAACATCACTTTATATTACCGCTTGTGATAGGGACCTTTATTAGGAAGTCCGTCGCTTTTATTGCTTCCACATCACAAGATCGTATAAAGCTTATTTTCTCCACACTAATAGATCATACATATTTAGAGAGCAATTTTTATTGCATGCACCGATGACAACTTGCTTGAAGGATCTTACTCAATCCATAGGTAGGTATGGTGGACTCTCATGGCAATATTGGTTTAAGGGATGTTTGGAAGCACAAGTAGTATCTCTACTTGGTGCAAACAATTTGGCTAGCATGAGGGGAAAGGCAAGCTCAGCATGTTGAATGATCCATGATAATATACTTTATTTCAGATATAAGAGAACATAACCCATTACGTTGTCTTCCTTGTCCAACGTCAACCTTTTAACATGTCATATTTTAATGAGTGCTCACAATTACAAAAGATGTCCAAGATAGTATATTTATATGTGAAATCTCTCTTCCCTCAATATTCTTTCATGAATTTTTCAAGTGATCAATACAATGTTTGCTAACCTTCAATAAATTTACCACCTCTACTTCTTATATGTGAAGTCATTACTCCCCATGGGATAAGAATATGAAACATATATAATTTCAGATTTATTATATTCAATTCATTCAACCATTTACTCATAGGATATATGTGAATCATGTGAATGAATAACAAACTACTCCGAAAGATATAAATGAAGATCAATGAGTAGTTAAATAATTATTTAGCTATGTGAAGACTCTCCCATTTAATAATTTCAGATCTTGATACTATATTCAAACAGCAATCAAAACAAAATAAAATGACATCTAAGAATAGCAAACATCATGTGAAGAAGCAAAAACTTAGGATCAACCTATACTAACCGATAGTTGTTGAAGAAGAAAGGTGGGATGCCAACCGGGGCATCCCCAAGCTTAGACGCTTGAGACTTCTTGAAATATTATCTTGGGATGCCTTGGGCATCCCCAAGCTTGAGCTTTTGTGTCTCCTTAATTCCTCTCATATCACGGTCTCCCTAAATCTCAAAAGCTTCATCCACACAAAACTCAACAAGGACTCGTGAGATAAGTTAGTATAAACCAATGCAAAAACCTTATCATACTCTTCTGTAGCAAATCACTAAAAGTATTAATCAACATTGCATACTAAATGCCTCCGCATATTTAATAGTCTTATCCTCAAATAGAATCATTAAACAAGCGAATATATGCAAACAATGCAAACATAACAGCAATCTGCCTAAACAGGAAAGTCTGTGAAGAATGCAGCAAGATCCATACTTCCATAGGTCCAATAATTATGAAAGAAAATTCCCACTGTAGTAAATTTATCATGTCTTATTATGCAAAAGGTTTCAACATTTTATCACATTCTGACTTTTCTAGGGAATTTTTGCAACAGTGGTAAACTTTCTGTTTTCAAACAGCAACATATAGACTTGTAAAATAGGCATAGTAAAGACCATCAATGCCACTTTTATTGAAATAAAAGATGCAAAACATTGCTATAAATAACATCAAGAAAATCCTAACAAAATAAATTGACGCTCCAAGCAAAACACATATCATGTGGTGAATAAAAATATAGCTCCAAGTAAAGTTACCGATGAACGAAGACGAAAGAGGGGATGCCATCCGGGGCATCCCCAAGCTCCAAATAAAAATATAGCTCCAAGTAAAGTTTCTACCGGAGATTCAAGACGAAAATGTGTGCCAACCCCTATGCATAAGTTCACGAGCGGATCCCGCAAGTTGATCACCAAAACATACATCAAGTGGATCACGTGAATATCCCAATGTCACCACAGATAAGCACATGCAAGACATACATCAAGTGTTCTCAAATCCTTAAAGACTCAATCCGATAAGATGACTTCAAAGGGAAAACTCAATTCATCACAAGAGAGTAGAGGGGGAGAAACATCATAAGATCCAACTATAATAACAAAGCTCGCGATACATCAAGATCGTGCCATCTCAAGAACACGAGAGAGAGAGAGAGAGAGAGATCAAACACATAGCTACTGGTACATACCCTCAGCCCCGAGGGTGAACTACTCCCTCCTCGTCATGGAGAGCGCCGGGATGATGAAGATGGCCACCGGAGAGGGATTCCCCCCTCCGGCAGGGTGCCGGAACGGGTCTAGATTGGTTTTCGGTGGCTACGGAGGCTTCTAGCAGCGGAACTACCGATCTATTCTGTTCCTCGATGTTTTTAGGGTATATTGATATATATAGGCGAAAGAATTCGTTCAGGGGAGCCACGAGGGGCCCACGAGAGTGGGGGGGCGCCCAGGGGGGTAGGGCGCACCTTCCTGCCTCGTGGCTTCCTCGAAGCTTCCCTGACGTCTACTCCAAGTCTCCTGGATTGCTTCCGTTCCAAATATAACTCTCCCAAAGGTTTCATTCCGTTTGGACTCCGTTTGATATTACTTTTCTTCGAAACACTGAAATAGGCAAGAAAGCATCAATTTGGGATGGGCCTCCGGTTAATAGGTTTGTCCCAAAAATAATATAGAAGTGTTTAGTAAAGCCCATAAACATCCAAAACAGATAATATAATAGCATGAATACTTCATAAATTATAGATACGTTGGAGACGTATCACAATGCATGGCACAAAATGACAATATCAGGAGCACTAAGATTTCCACTGTTCCTGCGACCAATTAAGCATCTACTAGCAAATATCAAAAAGTAACGTAGAACAGGAAAATGTATACTGGTAATTCTTGCATCGGAAACTTTCCTAGTTACTCCTACAGAAATTCTATCAATAAACCCATCCACATCACTATGGTGTGGTTCCTCGATGCTGCCCTCAAAGGGTATCTTGCAGACTCGACAAAAATCATGGAGTGACATCTCCTTAACCTCATCATATAAGTGAAACTCCACTAAAGGTGGCGATTTCTTAGCATGGAAATAAAAAATTTGCACAAAAATATTAGTGACTAGCAGATACTGTTCGCGCTGGTCGTGGAGGAAGTCGGTGAGGCCTGCATTCTCAGCCAAGTAATAGAAATCATCGTAAATTCCGATGGTTCTTAAGAACTCATCATAAGGCCATTCACACGGCTGAACCTCCATAGTGCGAGGAAGATTGTATTTGGGCTTTTTATTCTCCTCAGTCTTCTTATCCTTCGAACTTCGGCTCGAAGAGCCCCTCAACAATCGCTTCATCATTTTCTTTCTCTGAAAAATTTCTGAAATTTTTTAGTGACTCAAAATAAAAGTGAACCAAACTCAACAAGATTGATAGTAACTACTCCTACAAGTGCCTAGAGGCTATATCATGCATTAAAACTACTTTTGACCACGTAAATTTGAGATGCAAGCTCAAGAACAGGGTCACCTTAGCAGCAAAAATTTGCAATAAATAAAGCACTAGAACAAAAACTAATTGGACCATTGGAGGAGTCACATACCGAAGAACAATCTCCCCAAACATTTTTGTGAATGGAGCTTTGAGCAAGGAGATCGAAAATAGCCGCAAGATGAGCTAAAACTCGGGTTTGAGCTATGGGAGGATTTTTTCTGGAGGAAAACGAAGTGAGTGGGTGCTGGAATAAGCGGAGGGGGTCCACGTGGGTTTCACGAGGCAGGGGCGTGCCCTGCACCCTCGTGGCCAAGTGGTGGGGCCCCCTGGTGTGTTCTCAGTGCCAGTAATTCTTAAATATTCTACAAAAAATCATATATCATTTTCAGGACATTTTGAGAACTTTTACTTCTGGGGTATTTTTATTGCAAGGATAATGCGGAAAACAGACAGAAAATATTATTTTTCCTTTATTAATCTAAATAACAGAAAGTGAAAGGAGGGTACAGAGAGTTGTGCTTTCTAACTTCATCCATCTCATGCTCATCAAAAGGAATCCACTAACAAGGTTGACCAAGTCCTGTTAACAAAGTCTTTCTGAATAACATGAAACCAGAGAATTTTCGAATAACACTAGGTTACCTCAACAAGAATATGCATGTCCCTAACAATAAGAATATCATAATTCTTCTTGACAGTAGGAAGAGGGAATTCAAAACCTCCAATAGTGGTCGTTGAAATTTTTCCAATAGAATTGATACTATGGACTTGAGGTTGTTTCCTTGGAAAGTGTATCGTATGCTCATTACCATTAACATGAAAAGTGGCATTGCCTTTGTTGCAATCAATAACAGCCCCTGCAGTATTCAAAAAGGGTCTACCAAGGATAATCAACATACTATCGTCCTCGGGAATATCAAGAATAACAAAGCCCGTTAAAATAGTAACGTTTGCAACCACAACAGACACATCCTCACAAATGCCGACAGGTATAGAAGTTGATTTATCGGCCATTTGCAAAGATATTTCAGTAGGTGTCAACTTATTAAAATCAAGTCTACGATATAAAGAGAGAGGCATAACACTAACACCGGCTCCAAGATCACTTAACGCAGTTTTAACATAATTTCTTTTAATGGAGCATAGTATAGTTGGTACTCCGGGATCTCCTAGTTTCTTAGGTATTCCACCTTTAAAATTATAATTGGCAAGCATGGTGGAAATTTCAGCTTCCGGTATCTTTCTTTTATTTGTAACAATATCTTTCGTATACTTAGCATAAGGATTCATTTTAAGCATATCAATCAAACGCATATGCAAAAAGATAGGTCTAATCATTTCAGCAAAGCGCTCAAAATCCTCATGATACGTCTCCAACGTATCTACTTTTCCAAACACTTTTGCCCTTGTTTTGGACTCTAACTTGCATGATTTGAATGAAACTAACCCGGACTGACGTTGTTTTCAGAAGAATTACCATGGGGTTATTTATGTGCAGGAATAACGTTCTCGGAATGACCTGAAACTTCACGGAGCCACTTTTCAGAAAATAAGAAAAATACCTGCAAAAGATGAAGGCCAGGGAGGCCACCACCTTGCCACGAGGGTGGGGGCGCGCCTGCCCCCCTAGGGCGCGCCCCCTACCTCGTGGGCCCCCTGTTGTGTCTCCGACTCCAACTCCAACTCCATATATTGAGTTTCGGGGAGGAAAAAAATCAGAGAAAAGAAATCATCGCGTTTTATGATACGGAGCCGCCAACAAGCCCGAAAACCTCTCGGGAGGGCTGATCTGGAGTCCGTTCAGGGCTCTGGAGAGGGGAATTCGTCGCCATCGTTATCATCAACCATCCTCCATCACCAATTTCATGATGCTCACCGTCGTGCGTGAGTAATTCCATCATAGGCTTGCTGGACGGGATGGGTTGGATGGGATCTATCATGTAATCGAGTTAGTTTTGTTAGGGTTTGATCCCTAGTGTCCACTATGTTCTGAGATTGATGTTGCTATGACTTTGCTATGCTTAATGCTTGTCACTAGGGCCCGAGTGCCATGATTTCAGATCTGAACCTATTATGTTTTCATCAATATATGAGTGTTCTTGATCCTATCTTGCAGGTCTATGGTCACCTATTATGTGTTATGATCCGTTAACCCCAAAGTGACAATAATCGGGATACTTACCGGTGATGACCATAGTTTGAGGAGTTCATGTATTCACTATGTGTTAATGCTTTGCTCCGGTTCTCTATTAAAAGGAGGCCTTAATATCCCTTAGTTTCCGTAAGGACCCCGCTGCCACGGGAGGGTAGGACAAAAGATGCCATGCAAGTTCTTTTCCATAAGCACGTATGACTATATTCGGAATACATGCCTACATTATATCAACGAAGTGGAGCTAGTTCTGTGTCACCCTAGGTTATGACTATTACATAATGAACCCCATCCGGCATAATTCTCTATCATCGATCCATTGCCTACGAGCTTTCCATATATTGTTCTTCGCTTATTTACTTTCCCGTTGCTATTGCTATCATCACTACAAAATACCAAAAACATTACATTTACTACTGTTACCTTTTGCTACCGTTACCACTACTATCATATTACTTTGCTACTAAATACTTTGCTGCAGATATTAAGTTTCCAGGTGTGGTTGAATTGACAACTCAGCCGCTAATACTTGAGAGTATTCTTTGGCTCCCCTTGTGTCGAATCAATAAATTTGGGTTGAATACTTTACCCTCGAAAACTGTTGTGATCCCCTATACTTGTGGGTTATCAAGACTATTTTCTGGCGCCGTTGCCGGGGAACATAGCTCTATTCTTTGAGTCACTTGGGATATATATCTTCTTATCATTATGAAGAACTTAAGAGATCCAAAAACCAAGATCTATCCCTCAACTACGAGGGGAGGTAAGGAACTGCCATCTAGCTCTGCACTTGATTCACCTTCTGTTATGAGTATGTTTGCGACACCTACACCTGCTTCTGCTATTCGTTCTGATATGTCGCATGTTATTGATGATGCCACTTCCGCTATGCATGATACTTATGATGAAACTACCTCTATGCTTGATACTACTGTGCCACTTAGTGATTTTCTTGATGAACAACTTGCTAGGGCTAGAGAAATTGAAAATATTGAATCTGATGATATTAATGAAAGTGATGATGAAGAATCACTTGTTATTCCTAAGGGTTATGTTTTTGATCAAGAAGCCTCTTTCGCTATCTTAGCTTGCGAAAATAAAAATGAACTCAAAAGGTTATTGTCCAAATGGAGTAAGCAATCTCTAAGTGCTAGAATGAAACCTGACCCTGCTTTTGCTACTTCACCTATCTGTGTTACTGATAAGGATTATGAATTCTCTATTGATCCTGATATAATTACTTTAGTTGAATCTGGTCCTTGTCATGGTTATGAATCTGAAACTGTTGTGGCACATCTTACTAAATTAAATGATATAGCTACCATGTTTACTAAAGATGAGAGAACTCGCTACTTTTATATCCTTAAAATATTTCCGTTCTCATTAAAGGGTGATGCTAAGACATGGTTTAATTCTCTTGATCCTGGTTGTGTGTGTAGTCCCCAGGATATGATTCATTACTTCTCTGCTAAATATTTCCCTGCTCATAAGAAACAGGCTGCTTTAAGGGATATAAATAATTTTGTGCAAATGGAAGAAGAGAGTCTCCCACAAGCTTGGGGGAGGCTTCTCCAATTACTTAATACTTTGCCTGATCATCCTCTTAAGAAAAATGAAATACTTGATATCTTTTATAATGGACTAACCGATGCATCCAGAGATTACCTGGATAGTTGTGCTGGTTCTGTTTTCAGGGAAAGAACAACGGATGAAGCTGAAATTCTATTGAACAATATGTTGACAAATGAAAATAATTGGACACCTCGGGAGCCAATTCCTGAGCCTATTCCTAAACCAAATCCGAAGAAGAGGGGTATTCTATTTCTCAGTCCTGAAGATATGCAAGAGGCAAAGAAATCTATGAAAGAAAAAGGTATTAAAGCTGAAGATGTTAAGAATTTACCTCCTATTGAAGAAATACATGGTCTTAATTTACCGCCTGTTGAAGAAACATATAATCTTAATCCATTACCTATTGAAGAAACTCATGGTCTTGATAACCCTACACAGGTAGTAAAGGTAAATTCTCTCTATAGATATGATAAAGCTGAAATCCCATTTACTGAGTTTGCTAGCCCATGCTTAGATGAGTTTGATAAATTTATGGCTAAGCAAGAAGATTTTAATGCTTATTTTGGTAGACAATTGAAATATAATTCAAATATGCTTCAACACTTGGGTGATTATATGGCTAATGTTAAAGGTGGACTTAAACTTATTAGTAAACATGCTTCTATGGTTACCACTCAAGTAGAACAAGTACTTAAAGCTCAAAATGATTTGCTCAATGAATTAAATAGTAAAAATAATGATAATGTTGTTAGAGTGGCTACTAGAACTGGTAGAATGACTCAGGAACCTTTGTATCCTGAAGGCCACCCTAAGAGAATTGAGCAAGATTCTCAGAGAAATAATATAGATGCACCTATTTCTTCTAAAAAGAAGAAAAAGAAAAATGATAGGACTTTGCATGCTTCTAGTGAACCTATTGTTGAAACACCTGAGAATCCAAATGATATTTCTATTTCTGATGCTGAAACACAATCTGGTAATGAACCTGAAACTAGTGATAATGTTAATGATAATGTTCATGATGATGCTCAACCTAGTAATGATAATGATATAGAAATTGAACCTGTTGTTGATCTTGATATCCCATAATCAAAGAATCAACGTTATGATATAAAGACTTTGTTGCTAGGAAACATGGTAAAGAAAGAGATCCTTGGGTTCAGAAACCCATGCCTTTCCTCCCAAACAATCCAAGAAAAAGGATGATGAGGATTTTGAGCGCTTTGCTGAAATGATTAGACCTATCTTTTTGCGTATGCGATTAACTGATATGCTCAAAACCAATCCTTATGCTAAGTACATGAAAGATATCATTACAAATAAAGAAAGATACCGGAAGCTGAAATTTCCACCATGCTTGCTAATTATACTTTTAAGGGTGGAATACCAAAGAAACTTGGAGATCCCGGTATACCAACTATACCATGCTCCATTAAAAGAAATTATGTTAAAACTGCTTTATGTGATCTTGGAGCCGGTGTCAGTGTTATGCCTCTCTCTTTATATCGTAGACTTGATTTGAATAAGTTGACACCTACTGAAATATCTTTGCAAATGGTTTATAGATCAACTGCTATACCTGTCGGTATTTGTGAGGATGTGCCTGTTGTAGTTGCAAACGTTACTATTTTAACGGACTTTGTTATTCTTGATATTCCCGAGGACGATAGTATGTTGATTATCCTTGGTAGACCCTTTTTGAATACTACAGGGGCTGTTATTGATTACACTAAAGGCAATGTCACTTTTCATGTTAATGGTAATGAGCATACGATACACTTTCCGAGGAAACAACCTCAAGTTCATAGTATCAACTCTATTGGAAAAATTCCATCGATTATATTTGGAGGTTTTGAATTTCCTCTTCCTACTGTCAAGAAGAAATATGATATTCTTATTATTGGGGATGTGCATATCCCCGTTGAGGTAACATAGTGTTATTCGAAATTTCTCCGGTTCCATGTTATTCGGATGAGTTTGTTAACAAGACTTGATCAACCTTATTAGTGGATTCCTTTTGATGATTATGAGATGGATGAAACTAGAAGGCACAACCTTCTGTACCCCACTTTTACTTTCTGTTATTTATATAAAATAAAATAAAATAAATATTTTTCTGTCTGTTATCTGATTATCCGTGCAATATAAAAATACCTCAAAAATAAAAGTTCTCCAAATGCCCTGAAATTTAAATATGATTTTTTCTAGAATATTTGAGGATTTATGGAACTGACAACACACAAGGGGGGTCAACCACCTGCCCACGAGGGTGGAGGGCGCACCCACCCCTCTAGGGCGCGCCCCCCTGCCTCGTGGGCCCACGGTGGCCCTCCACTTATTCCTGCATCCACACACTTCATCTTCCTCCCACTAACACGAATAACCAGCTCAAACCTGAGTTCTAGCTCATCTTGCTGCCATTTTCGATCTCCTTGCTCAAAGCACCTCTCACAAAACTGCTTGGGGAGATTGTTCCTTGAGGAAGAAATATGCTTAGGAAAATGTTCCAAGGTGGTTCTTCAAGAAAGCAAGGATCTAGGCTTGCAATGCGTGATGCTGATGACGAGCCACCAAGAAACGCTCCAGTGCGTCCTTGTGAATGGCCCTCTGAGAACTTTATGGATCGAGCGGGAATTAAGGAAGAATTTAACGCATATTTGCGTAACGCCGATCTCGTGAGCTTCGAGGAGGAGAAGTGCAGCCAGTACCACAACCTCACCAGTACCTTCGTGAGGAGGTTTGAATTTTCAACTTCACGTAATTCTCCAACTGTCATGTTTGATCTTTATGATAAATCTTACACTATGGACTTAAAGGATTTCACCACTGCATGCAAACTTCCACAATGGGGTAGTATAAGGGATCCTCGCAAATCTGAATTTAGAGATTTTCTTGCTAGCATAACTGTGGGAGAATCTAGAGATATTACACAAGCTACCATAGGGAGCATTCACTTTCCTGCTATACATTATTTTGCTCTCTTCATAGGTAGGTGCATTAATGGTAAAGATGAGGCATGTCACATGTGTGTCCCCAATCTCAGTATTCTTAGGAGTGTTGTGTTAGGAGACCAATCTTATGATTTGGGAGCCATTGTTGCACGTAGGTTGCACCTTAATAGATATAATGGAGATTTCTTTGGAGGAATTTACGCAACCCGCATAGCTAATTTTCTTGGTATAGGCATACGCGAAGATGATATTGAATTACCACCTGCTTATCTAGATTTTAATGCTATGGTTCACCACCAGTTTGTCGAGAGGAACGAATCACCTCTCCAGTATCGACTAATCTTTGACAGACGCCATGCTGTCCGTATTACTCTCCCTGCTCCTGCCTTCTTTGATTATTAGGCAAGAGGAAGATATACTATCACCAGAGAGGAGGAAGATGAGTACGAGAGGAGAGAGGAGGCCTCTCGTCGCCATGCTGCAGCTCAGCATGCGATAGCCGCTCCATCGTAGTACGACCCCAGCTACTATTATGGATATCCGCCACGCCAGCCATGGCCATAGACCAACTTAGGCCAAAAGCCTAAGCTTGGGGGAGTACGAATTTCCCACCGACATTACATTTATGTTCACACACTCATTGCTAGATGTTGGTGCTCATACTTTTTAATTGTATTATCCATGCTAGTTTAATTTCCTTTTTATGCTTTCTTCTTGTGTGTTTAATAAACCTTAAGAAAAACCAAAAAAATTAGTTGTAGCTTTTAATCAGTTTAATTTTCGTGCTTGTAGTAGTAATTAAAAAGAAAACCCAAAAATATTTCATGTTCTTCTTTTGCTTGTTGGGAGCTTTCCCGTGTAAATAGTTTTATTTCTTTTCTTTGGGGGTCGATAGGAGAAGACCATAATTAAATTGTTGAAGTGGCTCTTATATGCATTATTGTTGATATGACAAAAGAGCCCATATTGCCTTGTCTTCTCCTGTTTATTGAATGTTTGCAGATTCCAGTTTAGTCCAATGCATGTGCACTATTATTATTATTATTCACACTATTCGGTCGTGCAAGTGAAAGGCAATTATGATGATATATGATGGACTGGCTGAGATGAGAAAAGTTGGTATGAACTCGACCTCTTTTGTTTTTGTAAATATGATTAGTTCATCATTCCTGATTCAGCCTATTATGAATAAACATGTTTGCAATGACAACTAGAGATCATAGTTTCTTGTGCCATGCTTGATTAGCTATGAGTTATAATGGTTTACCTTGCGTGCCAACATGCTATTGAAATGGTTATGGTGTGGTATGATAGGGTGGTATCCTCCTCTGAATGATTTAAGTGACTTGACTTGGCACATGTTCACGCATGTAGTTGAAACAAAATCAACATAGCCTTCACGATATTTATGTTCATGGTGGATTATATACTACTCATGCTTACATTCGGTGTTGATTAATTTTAATGCATGTTAATGAGTGTTGTCGCTCTCTAGCTGGTCGCTTCCCAGTCTTTTGCTAGCCTTCACCTGTACTAAGCGGGAATACTGCTTGTGCATCCAAACTCCATAACCCCGAAGTTATTCCATATGAGTCCACTATAGCTACCTATATACGGTATCTACCTGCCATTCCAAGTAAATTTGTATGTGCCAAACTCTAAACCTTCAAATAAATATCATGTTTTGTATGCTCGAATAGCTCATGTATCAACTAGGGCTGTCCATATCTTCCATGTTAGGTGGGTTATTCTCAAGAGGAGTGGACTCTGCTCCTCACTCACGCGATAAATGGCTGGTCACCGGGATGCCGAGTCCCATGCTTTATGCAAACTAAATCAAAATAATTGCAAAAAAACTCCCCCTGGGACTCTTGTTAGTTGGAGGCACTCATTGTTTCGAGCAAGCCATGGATTGATGCTTGTTGGTGGAACGGGGAGTATAAACTTTACCATTCTATTTGGGAACAACCTATAATGTGTGTAGCATGGAAGATATCGCCATCTCTAGGTTGTTATGTTGACAATGAAAGTATACCGCTCAAAATATTATTCACCTCTGTTTCAAAACCGAGCTCTGGCACCTCTACAAATCCCTGCTTCCCTCTGCGAAGGGCCTATCTATTTACTTTTATGTTGAGTCATCATCCTCTTATTAAAAAGCACCAGTTGGAGAGCACCGCTGTCATTTGCATTCATTACTGTTAGTTTACATTGAGTATGACTTGACTGGATCTCTTTTACCAAGAATTACAATGTCTAGTCAGTCCTTGGTCTTTAAAGGTGCTCTGCATTTATGTTTTGCGGTCTCAGAAAGGGCTAGCGAGATACCATCCTGTTATATCATATTATGATTGTTTTGAGAAAGTGTTGTCATCCGAGATTTATTATTATGGTTCGCTAATTGATTATGCTACTGATATGAGTAAACTTGAGACCTATGCGTTATTGCAAATGTTGTTAATTATAATCTTTGCTGAAAACTTGAATGTTGGCTTTACATATTTACAACAACAAGAGCAAACAGAGTTTGTAAAAGTTTTTCTTTATCACTTTCAGTTTGTCAACTGAATTGCTTAAGGACAAGCAAAGGTTTAAGCTTGGGGGAGTTGATACGTCTCCAATGTATCTACTTTTCCAAACACTTTTGCCCTTGTTTTGGACTCTAACTTGCATGATTTGAATGGAGCTAACCCGGACTAACGTTGTTTTCAGCAAAATTATCATGGTGTTATTTATGTGCAGGAACAAACGTTCTCAGAATGACCTGAAACTTCACGGAGCCACTTTTCAGAAAATAAGAAAAATACCTGCAAAATATGAAGGCCAGGGGGCCCACCACCTTGCCACGAGGGTGGGGGCGCACCTGCCCCCCTAGGGCGCGCCCCCCTACCTCGTGGGCCCCCTGTTGCGTCTCCGACTCCAACTCCAACTCCATATATTGAGTTTCGAAGAGAAAAAATCAGAGAAAAGATATCATCGCGTTTTACGATACGGAGCCGCCGCTAAGCCCTAAAACCTCTCAGGAGGGTTGATCTGGAGTCCGTTCGGGGCTCCGGAGAGGGGAATCTGTCACCATCGTCATCATCAACCATCCTCCATCACCAATTTCATGATGCTCACCGCTGTGCGTGAGTAATTCCATCGTAGGCTTGCTGGACGGTGATGGGTTGGATGGGATCTATCATGTAATCGAGTTAGTTTTGTTAGGGTTTGATCCCTAGTGTCCACTATGTTCTAAGATTGATGTTGCTATGACTTTGCTATGCTTAATGCTTGTCACTAGGGCCCGAGTGCCATGATTTCAGATCTGAACCTATTATGTTTTCATCAATATATGAGTGTTCTTGATCCTATCTTGCAAGTCTATAGTCACCTATTATGTGTTATGATCCGTTAACCCCGAAGTGACAATAATCGGGATACTTACCGGTGATGACCGTAGTTTGAGGAGTTCATGTATTCACTATGTGTTAATGCTTTGTTCTGCTTCTCTATTAAAAGGAGGCCTTAATATCCCTTAGTTTCCGTAAGGACCCCGCTGCCACGGGAGGGTAGGACAAAAGATGTCATGCAAGTTCTTTTCCATAATCACGTATGACTATATTCGGAATACATGCCTACATTATATCATCAAGCTGGAGCTAGTTCTATGTCACCCTAGGTTATGACTGTTACATGATGAACCGCATCCGGCATAATTCTCTATCACCGATCCATTGCTTACGAGCTTTCCATATATTGTTCTTCGCTTATTTACTTTCCCGTTGCTATTGCTATCATCACTACAAAATACCAAAAACATTACATTTACTACTGTTACCTTTTGCTACCGTTACCACTACTATCATATTACTTTGCTACTAAATACTTTGCTGCAGATATTAAGTTTCCAGGTGTGGTTGAATTGACAACTCAGCTGCTAATACTTGAGAGTATTCTTTGGCTCCCCTTGTGTCGAATCAATAAATTTGGGTTGAATACTTTACCCTCGAAAACTATTGCGATCCCCTATACTTGTGGGTTATCACCTCATCATCCTTTTTCTTGGATGGTTTAGGAGGAAAAGGCATGGGTTTCTGAACCCATGGTTTTCTTTCTTTACCGTGCTTCCTAGCAACGAAGTCTCTCTTATCATAACGTTGATTCTTTGATTGTGGGTTATCAAGATCAACAGCAGGTTCAATCTCTACATCATTGTTATTGCTAGGTTGAGCATCAACATGAACATCACCATTAACATTATCACTAGGTCCATGTTCATTACCAGATTGTGTTTCAGCATCAGAAATAGAAATATCATTGGGATTCTCGGGTGTGTCAACAACAGGTTCACTAGAAGCATGCAAAGTCCTATCATTTTCTTTTTCTTCTTCTCAGAAGGACTAGGTGCATCAACATTAGTTCTCTGAGACTCTTGCTCAACTCTCTTAGGGTGGCCCTCGGGATACAAAGGTTCCTGAGTCATTTTACCACCTCTAGTCACAACTCTAACAGCATTTTCATTTTCCTTATTATTCAATTCATTGAGCAAATCATCCTGTGCTTTAAGCACTTGTTCTACTTGAGTGGTAACCATAGAAGCATGTTTACTAATAAGTTTAAGGTCACCTTTAACTCTCTATATATAATCACTCAAGTGTTCAATCATATAAGCATTACGTTTCAATTGTATACCAACATAAGCATTGAAGTTTTCTTGTTTAACAATAAAATAATATAACTCATCCAAGCATTGGCTAGCAGACTTATTATGAGGAATATCGCCTTCATCAAATCTATAGGGAGAGTTTACCTTTACTACCTGTGTCGGGTTATTAAGACTATGTATTTCTTCAATAGGTGGCAAATTCTTAACATCTTCAGCTTTAATACCCTTTTCTTTCATAGATTTCTTTGCCTCTTGCATATCTTCAGGACTGAGAAATAGAATACCCATTTTCTTTGGAGTTGGTTCAGGAAGTGTCCAATCGTTATCATTACTTAATATATTATTCAATAGCAATTCAGCTTGCTCAACAGTTCTTTCCCTGAAAACACAACCAGCACAACTATCCAAGTGGTCTCTAGAAGCATCGGTTAGTCCATTATAAAAGATATCAAGTATTTCATTTTTCTTGAGAGGATGATCAGGCAAAGCATTAAGTAATAGTAGAAGCCTCTTCCAAGCTTGTGGGAGACTCTCTTCTTTAATTTGCACAAAATTATATATTTCCCTTAAGGCAGCTTGTTTCTTATGAGCGGGGAAGTATTTAGCAGAGAAGTAATAAATCATATCCTAGGGACTACGCACACAACCAGGAGCAAGATAATTAAACCATGTTTTAGCATCATCCTTTAATGAGAACAGAAATAACTTAAGGATATAGTAGTAACGAATTTTTCCTCATGATTGAATAGTTCAATTTAGTAAGATGTGCCACAACAGTTTCAGATTCATAGCCATAAAAAAGATCAGATTCAATTAACTCAGGATCGATAGAGAAATCATAATCCTTATCAGAAATATAGATAGGTGAAGTAGCAAAAGCAGGGTCATATTTTATTCTAGCATTCAAAGACTTTTCTTTCAGCTTAGCTAACAGTTTCTTAAGATCATATCTATCTTTGCAAGCAAAAAGGTCTCTAGCAGTTTCTTCATCCATAACATAACCCTCAGGCACATCAGGCAATTCATATCTAGGGGTAGAATCTTCATTATCACTTTCATCAATATTATCAGTTTCAATAATTTCATTTTCTCTAACCCTAGCAAGGTGTTCATCAAGAAATTCACCTAATTGCACGGTATTATCAAGCATAGAAGTAGTTTCATCATAAGCATAATGCATAGCAGTGGTGGCATCAACAATAACATGCGACATATCAGAATCAATAGCAGGAGTAGGTGTCGCAAGTTTACTCAAAACAGAAGGTGAATCAAGTGCAGAGCTAGATGGCAGTTCCTTACCTCCCCTCGTAGTTGAGAGAAAAATCTTGGTTCTTTCATCTTTCAAGTTCCTCATAGTGATCAACAGATATAAATCCCAAGTGACTCAAAGAATAGAGTTATGCTCCCCGGCAACGGCGCCAGAAAATAGTCTTGATAACCCACAAGTATAGGGGATCGCAACAGTTTTCAAGGGTAGAGTATTCAACCCAAATTTATTGATTCGACACAAGGGGAGTCAAAGAATATTCTCAAGTATTAACAGTTGAGTTGTCAATTCAACCGCACCTGAAAGACTTAATATCTGCAGCAAAGTATTTAGTAGCAATGTAGTATGGAAGTAACGGTAACAGTGGCAAAAGTAACAGTAGTAGTTCTTGTAGCAATCATAATAGTGGCAACGGAAAAGTAAATAAGCAAAGATCAATATGCGAAAAGCTCATAGGCAATGGATAATTATGTCGGATGCGATTCCTCATGCAACAGTTATAACATAGGGTGACACAGAACTAGCTCCGGTTCATCAATGTAATGTAGGCATGTATTCTGAATATAGTCATACGTGCTTATGGAAAATAACTTGCATGACATCTTTTGCCCTACCCTCCCGTGGCAGCGGTGTCCTATTGGAAACTAAGGGATATTAAGGCCTCCTTTTAATAGAGTACCGGACCAAAGCATTAACACTTAGTGAATACAGGAACTCCTCAAACTACGGTCATCACCAGGAGTGGTCCCGATTATTATCACTTAAGGGTTACCAGATCATAACACATAGTAAGTGAATATTGACTTGCAAGATAGGATCAAGAACTCACATATATATTCATGAAAACATAATAGGTTCAGATCTAAAATCATGGCACTTGGGCCCTAGTGACAAGCATTAAGCATAGCAAAGTCATAGAAACATCAATCTTAGAACATAATGGATACCAGGGATCAAACCCTAACAAAACTAACTTGATTACATGATAAATCTCATCCAACCCATCACCGTCCAGCAAGCCTACGATGGAATTACTCACGCACGGCAGTGAGCATCATGAAATTGGTGGTGGAGGAAGGTTGATGATGATGATGATGGCGACGGATCCCCTCTCCGGTGCCCGAACGGACTCCATATCAACCCTCCCGATGAAGATTAGGGCTTGGCGGCGGCTCCGTATCATTAAATGTGATGAATCCTTCTCTCTTATTTTTTTTCTCCTCGAACGTGAATATATAGAGCTGGAGTTGATGTCGGTGGAGTCTCAGGGGGCCCATGAGGCAGGGGCGCGCCCCAGGGGGGGCGCCCTGCACCCTCATGGACAGGGTGTGGGCCCCCTTACGTTGATTCTTTCACCAGTATTTTTTATAAATTCCAAAATGTGTCTCCGTGAATTTTCAGGTCATTCCGGGAACTTCTATTTCTGCACAAAAATAACACGATGGAAATTCTGCTGAAAACAGCATCAGTCCGGGTTAGTTCCATTCAAATCATGCAATTTAGAGTAAAAAACAAGGTCAAAAGTGTTTGGAAAAGTAGATACATTGGAGACATATCAGAACGAGGTGGTGTTGGGCTGGCCACGCCACCTAATTAATATATCATGTTGTGTTAGTGTTATAGGTAGTAAGGCTATGCTAGGGTACCTATGTACTCCCTCCGTCCGAAAAAGCGTGTTACAAGCTTGTCCCTCAAATAGATGTATCTAGCACTAATTTGGTGCTCGATACCTTCATTTGAGGCTCAAGTTTTTTTGGACGGAGGGAGTATGAGATTATTCTATGTTATGTTAGATCAACTATATTGATATTTGTGGTACTATGTTTTGTTCATGGTACTATGTTATGTTTGTGCTATTTTCATAATTTTCCTCTTTGCTAATTTTTTTGGAAACAACAAACAAGTTTTCAATTTTATTTTTTCATTCCATTAGATTTCAAATGAGCTTTTCCTTGGTCTGGTCATACAAGGCATTAAACATACATGACAATGAGTATACAGAAGCTGACTGAAATAATGTAATAACAACTATTAACGACTGATGATCAACAAGTAAACAAATCCCACAACAATTATTGAAAAATAAAATCCACGGCCATCAGATTTGCCTGCTTCTTATGATCGATCAACTGCCTTAGGTTCTTGTTGATCTTCTTCAATTCCACCTTGAGTTCCGCATCCCCCACCGTTGGAGCGACATTGGCATGGCCCTTATTATCCACCACTAATGGCAGATCTACCTCTTGGGTTCCCTCGTGCCGCAAATCAATTAAGCCATCTGTTTGAAGCATCTTAATGTATTCATCCAGCCACTCAAAATGCTTGCATGTATTTAGCTTTTGAAAAACGAAAGGGAAACCCTAAACCCCAAATCTAGGGAAATAACAAGAAATCTAGGGGCAGAATTCAAAGCAAAAAGCCATGAAAGAACATAGATTTAACCTTCCCCGCTTTTGGTTTGCCCTCGCATTTCACAAATTCCCGCCCATAGTTTCCATTCTTCTCCGATGTAGTTGTCAATTGTTCAATGGCGTGATGCATGGGCACTCGGGGCATCTGGTCATCGGCACTGCACCATACCACGGCCATGAGGATGGAGAGGCCGAACTGCACATGGACATCTCTCGTCTCTCGCCTTCCGCCAGCGATGGCTGGCTTCGTCGCCGGAGAAGAAGAACAATTTGGTGGGGCAAGGCAAAGGGAGGCAATGGTAGGTCGTGGGTTGGCACGGGCACGGTGATGGATCGGGCTGCTGTGATATGTGGTGGGTCCCCGTGGCCAGTGGACATGTTTTGGAAGCCCCCGGCAGATCGCGCTCATTCAAAAAAAATCGTGCATCAAAGCACATTACTTCGAAGTAACTAATTAACCCTACAATCACGGATATATATATACCTTTCCATTGCAGCGCATATCTACCCTATCTTAACCTCCCCCATCTACTTTGTTTCTCCTCACATAACTACTAGGGAAAACCCTAGTAGTAGCGCTGGTTTTAGAGCTACTAGTAGCTCTTGTACAAGCACTACCAGTAAGGCGCTACAGCTAACTGGTAGCAGTAGCGCTTGTTTTCCAGCGCTTCTGCTACACCTAGTTAGTAGTAGCGCTCGTGTTGGAAAAGCGCTGCTGATAGTGGTAAGTAGCAGTAGCGTTTCTTCTGAAAAGCGCTACTGCTTATTTTTCCTGTATTTTTGAAATTGCAGCCTATTTTCGCTGTATTTATATAGGTTTTATATATAGTACTTTCATCATATGATTTTATGACCATGATTAGTTAGTATATAACAGTGTGTAGAATGAAGGTGGATTGGGTTCAAGTGGAGGCAACATGTGGTGCACCACATGTTGCCTCCACTTGAATCTAATCCGCCAACACAAGCTATTTAATCATCATTATAGTCATTACCACCAACACTAGCTATTTAATCATCATAGTCATAGTGTAGCACATCATCATCTTCAAACTCATTCTAGCTAGCTAATCACCACCAACACTAGCTACGGTAGCTATCTAATCACCACCAACACTAGCTAATAATAATCATCATAGTCATTACCACCAACACTAGCTATTTAATCATCATAGTCATAGTGTAGCACATCATCATCTTCAAACTCATTCTAGCTAGCTAATCACTCCAGCTACTCTTTCTCGGGGAAAATAGCATAGAACATGTGTAGCACTCCTGCTTCATCATATTGGAGCATGCAGATGAACCTGTCTCCTAATTGTGGGTTGCACTTCTGATTGCTTCCCACTAGTACTTCTCTGTTGCGATCCTTCATAATTTTGCTCTAGTATTTGACTATTAAGACTTGCTCGCTTCGAGAAATGATGAATGCACTCATGTGCAATACAGGATATCTTGGTCGTAAGCTAACCATTGTCATGCAACCTTTAGCCTCGATCCAATGAGGCACAACACTCATCGAGAGTCCCTGTTGAAGAACAGCATAGTAACATACTTAGCAATGAAGTTTAGCGTAAAAATGATGTATGCAAAAGATGCACTGAGGACAAATAGTAAAAATCTTACCATCTTTCCTAAATAGATGTGACTGTAGTTCAATACGCACACTAGTGGCACACGTTTTGAGTACTAATATCTCGAAGTCCAGGAAAATAACTTGTCTTGACAGAATCAAGATCCTAAATCCATGAAATATAATGACCTATCTCCTCACAGTTTAGTTCAGCCCCGACACAGTAGTAGGTGTTGTCTACCAAGCGCCGGACAGGTTTGCTTGAATGGAAATAAGCTGTCAATAGAAATTAGTTGTCAACTATTTTTAAATAAAAAATATAAAATACTTAATAACTATGGTTGAGAAACTCACATAATGGTAGAACTGGAGGCGCTGCACATCAACCCAGATGTCGATATTACCTTCAATTTCATCTTCCGGACGAATATCAAAGGTGATAAGCATACCAGGCTCAAATGCATAAGCATTGCATAGTGCTCTCCAATTTTTGCATTCAAAATAGGTGTAGGTGTCTGCATTGTATAATTTTACGGCAAAAGTATAACCATGCTCGGTCCTCAAGTGGACTCTCTTTACCTCCATACTTTCCATAGTACTGAAACCAATCTTATCCAAGACATAAATTCTTGCATGACAGGGGATACACTAGTAGAATAGTAAAAAATTAAAATTATAAGTTAAAGCAAAAGAAGCAGAAGTCATACTTAATTACGAAAAAAGACTTATCATTGTGACTTACTCTATCCACTTCGAAGGTCTCATCCAGCATGATACTGAAATGCCTACCACCAACTAGGTGAGGCCTGTCGCACAGGCCATGCTTCTTCACCATGGCTCCCCGTCAAAGCAGCAACTCATAACAGGAGGTGACCAGGCAGTGGAGGTCGTCTCGGGAAGAGCAGCTCGAGGGCTCGCCGGAGTTCTGGTCGAGGCAGAGGGGTGGGACAGCGTGAGCTTGTGTCCAGAAGACATGGAGAGAAGTAGGGGTCGGACATGGCGAGAGGCGAAGATAGCCAGAGCTAGACAGCATGGTGGTGCCACGCCGTTCCCTGATGTGTGGGCAGGCGGTGTCCACGTCGTCCGGCTCGAGAACGGTGGCGCGTGGGTGGGCGGCATCTATGGGCTCTGCAGCCTCTGGTGTCGGATCAAACTCAAGACATGATCTATCCAAGCGCTATGAGATCCCTGTCCATGAAGGATCCACGCGGATCGGGCGCGAGCAGGAGCTCGACCGGGACAAAAGGTCCCAATTGCAATCTTTATTTTGCTTATAGGGGGCTTTATCACTACTAGGGAAAAGGCTAGCAGCAGCACGGGTTCTACGTATATCAGTAGCGCGGGGAACGGCGCTACTAATAAGGCGCTACAGCTAACCCGTAGCAGTAGCGCGTGCTGAAGGAAATATGCCCTAGAGGCAATAATAAAGTTATTATTTATTTCCTTATATCATGATAAATGTTTATTATTCATGCTAGAATTGTATTAACCGGAAACATAATACATGTGTGAATACATAGACAAACAGAGTGTCACTAGTATGCCTCTACTTGACTAGCTCGTTGATCAAAGATGGTTATGTTTCCTAACCATAGACATGAGTTGTCATTTGATTAACGGGATCACATCATTAGGAGAATGATGTGATTGACTTGACCCATTCCGTTAGCATAGCACTTGATCGTGTAGTTTGTTGCTGTTGCTTTCTTCATGACTTATGCATGTTCCTATGACTATGAGATTATGCAACTCCCGTTTACCGGAGGAACACTTTGTATGCTACCAAACATCAAAACATAACTGGGTGATGATAAAGGTGATCTACAGGTGTCTCAGAAGGTACTTGTTGGGTTGGCGTATTTCGAGATTAGGATTTGTCACTCCGATTGTCGGAGAGGTATCTCTGGGCCCTCTCGGTAATGCACATCACTTAAGCCTTGCTAGCATTGCAACTAATGAGTTAGTTGCAGGATGATGTATTACGGAACGAGTAAAGAGACTTGCCGGTAACGAGATTGAACTAGGTATTGAGATACCGACGATCGAATCTCAGGCAAGTAACATACCGATGACAAAGGGAACAACGTATGTTGTTATGCGGTCTGACCGATAAAGATCTTCGTAGAATATGTGGGAGCCAATATGAGCATCCGGGTTCCGCTATTGGTTATTGACCGGAGACGTGTCTCTGTCATGTCTACATTGTTCTCGAACCCGTAGGGTCCGCACGCTTAAGGTTTTGATGACAGTTATATTATGAGTTTATGAGTTTTGATGTACCGAAGGATTTTGGAGTCCCGGATGAGATCGGGGACATGACGAGGAGTCTCGAAATGGTCGAGACGTAAAGATCGATATATTGGACGACTATATTCGGACATCGGAAAGGTTCCGAGTGATTCGGGTATTTTTCGGAGTACCAGAGAGTTACGGGAATTCGCCGGGGAGTATATGGGCCTTATTGGGCCATACGGGAACAGAGGAGAGAGGCCAAAAGGAAGGAGGCGCGCGCCCCCCCTCTGGTCCGAATTGGACAAGGGGTGCAGCCCACTTTTCCTTGTTCCTCTCCCCCTCTTTCCTTCTCTCCTACTCCAACAAGGGAAGGAGGAGTCCTACTCCCGGTGGGAGTAGGACTCCCCCCTTGGCGCGCCCTCCTCCTAGGCCGGTCGCCTCCCTCCCTTGCTCCTTTATATACGGGGGCAAGGGGGCACCCCATAGACACAACAGTTGATCATTGATCTCTTAGCCGTGTGCGGTGCCCCCCTCCACCATAGTCCTCGATAATATTGTAGTGGTGCTTAGGCGAAGCCCTGCGACAGTAGAACATCAAGATCGTCACCACGCCATCGTGCTGACGGAACTCTTCCCCGACATTCTACTGGATCGGAGTCCGGGGATCGTCATCGAGCTGAACGTGTGCTAAAACTCGGAGGTGCCGTAGTTTCGGTGCGTGATCGGTCAGGCCGTGAAGACGTACGACTACACCAACCGTGTTGTGCTAACGCTTCCGCTTTCGGTCTACGAGGGTACATGGACAACACACTCTCCCCTCTTGTTGCTATGCATCACCATGATCTTGCGTGTGCGTAGGAATTTTTTTGAAATTACTACGTTCCCCAACACGTGCACACCCGCGCTACTACTATACAAGTGTAGCACAGCGCGCTTCGTGGAAGCTTGCTACTGCTAATAGCTCTAGTGCGCTTTGCCTGGACGCGCTACTGCTACTGTGGCACTGCTGCTAACTTTTCTCCACTCGCTACTGCTAATTTTAATAGTTTTTTTTTCTGCATATTTGTTTTGTATTTGAATAGGGTTTATACAATAATCTTTAGCATATGATACACATACAAATGTAATCATAGCATATACATACAAATAGTCTCATCAAATCATGTCATCATCATAATCATCATCCAACACAAAGTGGTCTCTCGTCATCATCTCGAAAATAGCGATACAAATCTCGATTACTTGAAACTACATCGTCATCCATCTAAACAATGATATACGCGAGAAGGGCTATCACTTTGCGTGAACCTAAACCAACTACTGGCTGTCGCTCGGAAACTGGAAACCGATACACCTGGGCCTGACATTCCGGCCACTCGTCGTATACTCCTGGCGTAGCACTTCTTCGCCATCGATGATCTATACACCCGCATTGTCACATGAGTCGATGACATGCAACATATATAGTTGAGCAACAGAAGAGACAGACTTGGCAAAATGGAAGCAACATATCATAAGCATAAATAACAAAGTTCATCGTACCCAAAATGCCCTAACTAGAGTGATCTTCGCTAGTCGAGGAGGATGGTTTAATTACATCACAAATAAAGTTTCGTCATGCATAATTCAAAGTTTTGTCATACAGATAGTATGGACTAAACGGACACATTGTCATATATCGACAATCACTCCATTTCGTGCCATCCATCCAAGTCAGGGAGATAGTCCCCGAGCTTAGTGAAAGGCTTCAGGTCGAGATGATGAGCGGCTACGCATGTTCGGACGTCTTCTCGTGACATATGTCCTTCTTCGTAGAACATCCATGTTTTTCCGACGACCTCCTTCATGATGATTTGGGCAAGTTCGCGCTGGATGTGATAGAACTTAGCTCGAAGTCGATGATCCTCGATATCTCCTAAGTTCTTTGCCCATTGCAGAATATGGGCATCGCCGGATGTATAGTCATAGTGTAGCACATCATCATCTTCAAACTCATTCTAGCTAGCTAATCACCACCAACACTAGCTATCGGTAGCTATCTAATCACCACCAACACTAGCTCATAATATCATCATAGTCATTACACCAACACTAGCTATTTAATCATCATAGTCATAGTGTAGCACATCATCATCTTCAAACTCATTCTAGCTAGCTAATCACTCCTGCTACTCTCTCTCAGGTAAAATAGCATAAAACATGTGTAGCACTCCTGCTTCATCATATTGGAGCATGCAGATGAACCTGTCTCATAATTATGGGTTGCGCTTCTGATTGCTCCCCTAGTACTTCTCTGCTGCGATCCTTCACAATTTTGCTATAGTCTTTGACTATTAAGACTAGCTCACTTCGAGAAATCTTGAATGCACTCATGTGCAATGTAGGATGTCCTGGCCGTAAGCTAACCATTGTCATGCGACCTTTAGGCTCGATCCAATGAGGCACAACACTCATCGGGAGTCCCTGTTGAAGAATATCGTAGTAACATACTTAGCAATGAAGTTTAGCTTAAAAATAATGTATGCAAAAGATGCACTAAGGACAAATAGTAAAAATCTTACCATCTTTCCTAAATAGATGTGACCGTAGTTCAATACGCACACTAGTGGTCGCACACTTTGAGTACTAATATCTCGAAGTCCGGGAAAATAACATGTCTTGACAGTATCAAGATCCTCAAGCCATGAAACATAATGACCTATCTCCTCGCAGTTTAGTTCAGCCCCGGGACAGTAGTAGGTGCTGTCTACCAAGCGCCAGACAGGTTTGCTTGAATGGAAATAAGCTGTCAATAGAAATTAGTTGTCAACTATTTTTAAATAAACAACATAAAGTACTTAATAAATATGGTTGAGAAACTCACATAATGGTAGAACTGGAGGCGTCTGCACATCGATCCAGATGTCGATATTACCTTCAATATCATCTTCCGGATGAATATCAAAGGTGATAAGCATATCAGGCTCAAATGCATAAGCCTTGCATAGTGCTCTCCAATTTTTGCATTCAAAATAGGTGTAGGTGTCTGCATTGTATAATTTTACGGCAAAAGTATGACCATGCTCGGTCCTCAAGTGAACTCTCTTTACCTCCATACTTTCCATAGTACTTAAACCAATCTTATCCAAGACATAAATTCTTGCATGGCAGGGGATACACTAGTAGACTAGTAAAAAAAATTATAAGTTGAAGCAAAAGAAGCAGAAGTCATGCTTAATTACAAAAAAAGACTTGTCGTTGTGACTTACTGTATCCACTTCGAAGGTCTCATCCAGCTTGATGCTGAAGCGCCTACCAACAACTAGGTGAGGCCTGTCGCACAGGCCATGCTTCTTCACCATGGCTCCCCGTCAAAGCAGCAACTCATAACAGGAGGTGACCAGGCAGTGGAGGTCGTCTCGGGAAGAGCAGCTCGAGGGCTCGCCGGAGTTCTGGTCGAGGCAGAGGGGTGGGACAGCGTGAGCTTGTGTCCAGAAGACATGGAGAGAAGTAGGGGTCGGACATGGCGAGAGGCGAAGATAGCCAGAGCTAGACAGCATGGTGGTGCCACGCCGTTCCCTGATGTGTGGGCAGGCGGTGTCCACGTCGTCCGGCTCGAGAACGGTGGCGCGTGGGTGGGCGGCATCTATGGGCTCTGCAGCCTCTGGTGTCGGATCAAACTCAAGACATGATCTATCCAAGCGCTATGAGATCCCTGTCCATGAAGGATCCACGCGGATCGGGCGCGAGCAGGAGCTCGACCGGGACAAAAGGTCCCAATTGCAATCTTTATTTTGCTTATAGGGGGCTTTATCACTACTAGGGAAAAGGCTAGCAGCAGCACGGGTTCTACGTATATCAGTAGCGCGGGGAACGGCGCTACTAATAAGGCGCTACAGCTAACCCGTAGCAGTAGCGCGTGCTGAAGGAAATATGCCCTAGAGGCAATAATAAAGTTATTATTTATTTCCTTATATCATGATAAATGTTTATTATTCATGCTAGAATTGTATTAACCGGAAACATAATACATGTGTGAATACATAGACAAACAGAGTGTCACTAGTATGCCTCTACTTGACTAGCTCGTTGATCAAAGATGGTTATGTTTCCTAACCATAGACATGAGTTGTCATTTGATTAACGGGATCACATCATTAGGAGAATGATGTGATTGACTTGACCCATTCCGTTAGCTTAGCACTTGATCGTTTAGTTTGTTGCTATTGCTTTCTTCATGACTTATACATGTTCCTATGACTATGAGATTATGCAACTCCCGTTTACCGGAGGAACACTTTGTGCTACCAAACGTCACAACATAACTGGGTGATTATAAAGGTGCTCTACAGGTGTCTCGAAGGTACTTGTTGGGTTGGCGTATTTCGAGATTAGGATTTGTCACTCCGATTGTCGGAGAGGTATCTCTGGGCCCTCTCGGTAATGCACATCACTTAAGCCTTGCAGCATTGCAACTAATGAGTTAGTTGCATGATGATGTATTACGGAACGAGTAAAGAGACTTGCGGTAACGAGATTGAACTAGGTATTGAGATACCGACGATCGAATCTCGGGCAAGTAACATACCGATGACAAAGGGAACAACGTATGTTGTTATGCGGTCTGACCGATAAAGATCTTCGTAGAATATGTGGGAGCCAATATGAGCATCCAGGTTCCTATTGGTTATTGACCGGAAGACGTGTCTCGGTCATGTCTACATTGTTCTCGAACCCGTAGGGTCCGCACGCTTAAGGTTTCGATGACAGTTATATTATGAGTTTATGAGTTTTGATGTACCGAAGGAGTTCGGAGTCCCGGATTGAGATCGGGGACATGACGAGGAGTCTCGAAATGGTCGAGACGTAAAGATCGATATATTGGACGACTATATTCGGACATCGGAAAGGTTCCGAGTGATTCGGGTATTTTTCGGAGTACCGGAGAGTTACGGGAATTCGCCGGGGAGTATATGGTCCTTATTGGGCCATACGGGAATAGAGGAGAGAGGCCAAAAGGAAGAAGGCGCGTGCCCCCTCTGGTCCGAATTGGACAAGGGGTGCAGCCCACTTTTCCTTGTTCCTCTCCCCCTCTTTCCTTCTCTCCTACTCCAACAAGGGAAGGAGGAGTCCTACTCCCGGTGGGAGTAGGACTCCCCCCTTGGCACGCCCTCCTCCTAGGCCAGCCGCCTCCCTCCCTTGCTCCTTTATATACGGGGGCAAGGGGGCACCCCATAGACACAACAGTTGATCATTGATCTCTTAGCCATGTGCGGTGCCCCCCTCCACCATAGTCCTCGATAATATTGTAGTGGTGCTTAGGCGAAGCCCTGCGACAGTAGAACATCAAGATCGTCACCACGCCGTCATGCTGACGGAACTCTTCCCCGACATTCTGCTGGATCGGAGTCCGGGGATCGTCATCGAGCTGAACGTGTGCTAGAACTCGGAGGTGTCATAGTTTCGGTGCTTGATCGGTCGGGCCATGAAGACGTACGACTACATCAACCGCGTTGTGCTAACGCTTTTGCTTTCGGTCTACGAGGGTACGTGGACAACACTCTCCCCTCTCGTTTCTATGCATCACCATGATCTTGCGTGTGCGTAGGAATTTTTTTGAAATTACTACGTTCCCCAAACATTACGCGTACGCTTACGCGAGACTGGTTCTACCGACGTGCTTTGCACACAGGTGGCTGGCGGGTGTCAGTTTCTCCAACTTTAGTTGAACCGAGTGTGGCTACACCCGGTCCTTGCGAAGGTTAAAACAGCACCAACTTGACAAACTATCGTTGTGGTTTTGATGTGTAGGTAAGAACGGTTCTTGCTCAGCCCGTAGCAGCCACGTAAAACTTGCAACAACAAAGTAGAGGACGTCTAACTTGTTTTTGCAGGGCATGTTGTGATGTGATATGGTCAAGACATGATGCTAAATTTTATTGTATGAGATGATCATGTTTTGTAACCGAGTTATCGGCAACTGGCAGGAGCCATATGGTTGTCGCTTTATTGTATGCAATGCAATTGTGCTGTAGTGCTTTACTTTATCACTAAGCGGTAGCGATAGTCGTGGAAGCATAAGATTGGCGAGACGACAACGATGCTACGATGGTGATCAAGGTGTCGCGCCGGTGACGATGGTGATCATGACGGTGCTTCGGAGATGGAGATCACAAGCAGAAGATGATGATGGCCATATCATATCACTTATATTGATTGCATGTGATGTTTATCTTTTATGCATCTTATCTTGCTTTGTTTGACGGTAGCATTATAAGATGATCTCTCACTAAATTTCAAGATAAAAGTGTTCTCCCTGAGTATGCACCGTTGCCAAAGTTCGTCGTGCCCAGACACCACGTGATGATCGGGTGTGATAAGCTCTACGTCCATCTACAACAGGTGCAAGCCAGTTTTGCACACGCAGAATACTCAGGTTAAACTTGACGAGCCTAGCATATGCAGATATGGCCTCGGAACACTGAGACCGAAAGGTCGAGCATGAATCATATAGTAGATATGATCAACATATTGATGTTCACCATTGAAAGCTACTCCATTTCACGTGATGATCAGTTATGGTTTAGTTGATTTGGATCACGTGATCACTTAGAAGATTAGAGGGATGTCTTTCTAAGTGGGAGTTCTTAAGTAATATGATTAATTGAACTTAAATTTATCATGAACTTAGTCCTGGTAGTATTAGCATATCTATGTTGTAGATCAATAGCTCGCGTTTAGCTCGCCTGTTTTATTTTTGATATGTTCCTAGAGAAAACTAAGTTGAAAGATGTTAGTAGCAATGATACGGATTGGATCCGTGATCTGAGGTTTATCCTCATTGATGCACAGAAGAATTATGTCCTTAATGCACCGCTAGGTGATAGACCTATTACAGGAGCAGATGCAGACGTCATGAACGTTTGGCTAGCTCAATATGATGACTACTTGATAGTTTAGTGCACCATGCTTAACAGCTTAGAATCGGGACTTCAAAGACATTTTGAATGTCATGGATCATATGGATGTTCCAGGAGTTGAAGTTAATATTTCAAGCAAATACCCAAGTTGAGAGATATGAAGTCTCCAACAAGTTCTATAGCTAAAAGATGGAGGAGAATAGGTCAAGCAGTGAGCATGTATTCAGGTTGTCTGGGTACTACAATCGCTTGAATCAAGTGGGAGTTAATCTTCTAGATAAAATAGTGATTGACAGAATTCTCTAGTCACCATCACCAAGTTAGTAGAACTTCGTGATGAACTATAGTATGCAAGGGATGACGAAAACGATTCCCGAGCTTTTCATGATGATGAAATCGATGAAGGTAGAAATCAAGAAAGAGCATCAAGTGTTGATGATTAACAAGACCACTAGTTTCAAGAAAAGGGCAAAGGGAAAGAAAGGGAACTTCAAGAAGAACGGCAAGCAAGTTGCTGCTCAAGTGAAGAAGCCCAAGTCTGGTCCTAAGCCTGAGACTAAGTGCTTCTACTGCCAAGGGACTGGTCATTGGAAGCGGAACTACCCCAAGTAATTGGCGGATAAGAAGGATGGCAAAGTGAACATAGGTATATTTGATATACATGTTATTGATGTGTACTTTACTAGTGTTTATAGCAACCCCTCGGTATTTGATACTAGTTCAGTTGCTAAGAGTAGTAACTCGAAATGGGAGTTGCAAAATAAACATAGACTAGTTAAGGGTGAAGTGACGATGTGTGTTGGAAGTGGTTCCAAGATTGATATGATCATCATCGCACACTCCCTATACTTTCGGGATTAGTGTTGAACCTAAATAAATGTTATTTGGTGTTTGCATTGAGCATAAATATGATTGGATCATGTTTATTGCAATACGGTTATTGATGTAAGTTAGAGAATAATTGTTGTTCTGTTTACATGAATAAAACCTTCTATGGTCATACACCCAATGAAAATGGTTTGTTGGATCTCGATCGTGGTGATACACATTTTCATAATATTGAAGCCAAAAGATGCAAAGTTAATAATGATAGTGCAACTTATTTGTGGCACTGCCGTTTAGGTCATATTGGTGTAAAGCGCATGAAGAAAATTCATGCCGATGGGCTTTTGGAATCACTTGATTATGAATCAGTTGATGCTAGGGAACCATGCCTCATGGGCAAGATGACTAAGACTCCATTCTCTGGAACAATGGAGCGAGCAACAGATTTGTTGGAAATTATACATACTGATGTATGTGGTCCGATGAATATTGAGGCTCGCGGCAGGTATCATTATTTTCTGATCTTCACAGATGATTTGAGCAGATATGAGTATATCTACTTGATGAAACACAAGTATGAAATATTTGAAAAGTTCAAAGAATTTCAGAGTGAAGTGGAGAATCATTGTAACAAAAATAAAAGTTTCTACGATATGATCACAGAAGTAAAATATTTGAGTTACGAGTTTGGCCTTCAGTTAAAACAATGTGAAATAGTTTCACTACCCACGCCACCTGGAACACCACAGTATAATGGTGTGTCCGAATGTCGTAACCATGCTTTATTAGATATGGTGCGATCTATGATGTCTCTTACCGATTACCACTATCGTTTTGGGGTTATGCATTAGAGACAGCTACATTCACGTTAAATAGGGCACCATCTAAATCCGTTGAGACGACACCGTATGAACTGCGGTTTGGCGAGAGACCTAAGCTGTTGTTTCTTAAAGTTTGGGACTGCAATGCTTATGTGAAAAAGTTTCAACATGATAAGCTCGAAGCCAAATCGGAGAAGTAAATCTTCATAGGATACCCAAAAGAAAATGTTGGGTACACCTTCTATCACAGATCCGAAGGCAAGATATTCATTGCTAAGAATGGATCCTTTCTAGCGAAGGAGTTTCTCTCGAAAGAAGTGAGTGGGAGGAAAGTAGAACTTGATGAGGTAACTATACCTGCTCCCTTATTGGAAAGTAGTTCATCATAGAAATCTGTTCCTGTGACTACTACACCAATTAGTGAGGAAGCTAATGATGATGATCATGTAACTTCAGATCAAGTTACTACCGAAACCTCGTAGGTAAACCAGAGTGAGATTCGCACCAGAATGGTACGGTAATCCTGTTCTAGAGGTCATGTTACTTGACCATGATGAGCCTATGAACTATGAGGAAGCGATGATGAGCCCAGATTCCACGAAATGGCTTGAGGCCATGAAATCTGAGATGAGATCCATGTATGAGAACAAAGTATGGACTTTGATTGACTTCCGCAATGATCGACGGGCCATTGAGATTAAATGGATCTTCAAGAGGAAGACGGACGCTGATATTAGTGTTACTATCTACAAAGCTAGAATTGTCGCAAAAAGGTTTTCGACAAGTTCAAGGTGTTGACTACGATGAGAGTTTCTCACTCGTATCTATGCTTAAGTCTGTCCGAATCATGTTAGCAATTGCCGCATTTTATGAAATCTGGCAAATGGATAAACAAAACTGCATTCCTTAATGGATTTATTAAAGAAGAGTTGTATATGATGCAACCAGAAGGTTTTGTCAATCCTAAAGGTACTAACAAAATATGCAAGCTCCAGCGATCCATCTATGGACTGGTGCAAGCATCTCGGAGTTGGAATATACGCTTTGATAAGTTGATCAAAGCATATAGTTTTATACAGACTTGCGGTGAAGCCTGTATTTACAAGAAAGTGAGTGGGAGCACTACAACATTTCTGATAAGTATATGTGAATGACATATTGTTGATCGGAGATAATGTAGAATTATTTTGCAAAGCATAAAGGAATGTTTGAAAGGAGTTTTTCAAAGAAAGACCTCGGTGAAGCTGCTTACATATTGAGCATCAAGATCTATAGAGATAGATCAAGACACTTGATAAGTTTTTCAATGAGTACATACCTTGACAAGATTTCGAAGTAGTTCAAAATGGAACAGTCAAAGAAGGAGTTCTTGCCTGTGTTACAAGGTGTGAAGTTGAGTAAGACTCAAAACCCGACCACGGCAGAAGATAGAGAGAAAATGAAAGTCATTCCCTATGCCTCAGCCATAGGTTCTATAAAGTATGCCATGCTGTGTACCAGACCTATTGTATACCCTGCCCTGAGTTTGGCAAGGGAGTACAATAGTGATCTAGGAGTAGATCACTAGACAGCGGTCAAAATTATCCTTAGTGGAATAAGGATATGTTTCTCGATTATGGAGGTGACAAAAAGGTTCGTCGTAAAGGGTTACGTCGATGCAAATTTTGACACTGATCCAGATGACTCTAAATCTCAATCTGGATACATATTGAAAGTGGGAGCAATTAGCTAGAGTAGATCCGTGCAGAGCATTGTTGACATAGAAATTCGCAAAATACTTACGGATCTGAATATGGCAGACCCGTTGACTAAACTTCTCTCACAAGCAAAACATGATCACACCTTAGTACTCTTTGGGTGTTAATCACATAGCGATGTGAACTAGATTATTGACTCTAGTAAACCCTTTGGGTGTTGGTCACATGTCGATGTGAACTATGGGTGTTAATCACATGGTGATGTGAACTATTGGTATTAAATCACATGGCGATGTGAACTAGATTATTGACTCTAGTGCAAGTGGGAGACTGAAGGAAATATGCCCTAGAGGCAATAATAAAGTTATTATTTATTTCCTTATATCATGATAAATGTTTATTATTCATGCTAGAATTGTATTAACCGGTAAACATAATACATGTGTGAATACATAGACAAACAGAGTGTCACTAGTATGCCTCTACTTGACTAGCTCGTTAATCAAAGATGGTTATGTTTCCTAACCATAACATGATTATTTGATTAACGATCACATCATTAGGAGAATGATGTGATTGACTTGACCCATTCCGTTAGCTTAGCACTTGATCGTTTAGTATGTTGCTATTGCTTTCTTCATGACTTATACATGTTCCTATGACTATGAGATTATGCAACTCCCGTTTACCGGAGGAACACTTTGTGTGCTACCAAACGTCACAACGTAACTGGGTGATTATAAAGGTGCTCTACAGGTGTCTCCAGAAGGTACTTGTTGGGTTGGCGTATTTCGAGATTAGGATTTGTCACTCCGATTGTCGGAGAGGTATCTCTGGGCCCTCTCGGTAATGCACATCACTAAGCCTTGCAAGCATTGCAACTAATGAGTTAGTTGCCAGATGATGTATTACGAAACGAGTAAAGAGACTTGCCGGTAACGAGATTGAACTAGGTATTGAGATACCGACGATCGAATCTCGGGCAAGTAACATACCGATGACAAAGGGAACAACGTATGTTGTTATGCGGTCTGACCGATAAAATCTTCGTAGAATATGTGAGCCAATATGAGCATCCAGGTTCCGCTATTGGTTATTGACCGGAGACGTGTCTCGGTCATGTCTACATTTCCAACCCGTAGGGTCCGCACGCTTAAGTTTATGACAGTTATATTATGAGTTTATGATTTTGATGTACCGAAGTTTGTTCGGAGTCCCGGATGAGATCGGGACATGACGAGGAGTCTCGAAATGGTCGAGACGAAAGATCGATATATTGGACGACGATATTCGGACATCGAAAAGGTTCCGAGTGATTCGGGTATTTTTCGGAGTACCAGAAGTTACGGGAATTCACCGGGGAGTATATGGGCCTTATGGGCCATACGGGAAAGAGGAGAAGGCCAAAAGGAAGGAGGCGCGCCCCCCTGGTCCGAATTGGACAAGGGGTGCAGCCCCTTCCTTCCTCTCCCTCTTTCCTTCTCTCCTACTCCAACAAGGAAGAGAGGAGTCCTACTCCCGGTGGGAGTAGGACTCCCCCCTTGGCGCGCCCTCCTCCTAGGCCGGCCGCCTCCCCCTTGCTCCTTTATATACGGGGGCAGGGGGCACCCCATAGACACAACAATTGATCATTATCTCTTAGCCGTGTGCGGTGCCCCCCTCCACCATAGTCCTCGATAATATTGTAGCGGTGCTTAGGCGAAGCCCTGCGACGGTAGAACATCAAGATCGTCACCACGCCGTCGTGCTGACGGAACTCTTCCCCGACACTTTGCTGGATCGGAGTCCGGGGATCGTCATCGAGCTGAACGTGTGCTAGAACTCGGAGGTGCCGTAGTTTCGGTGCTTGATCGGTCGGGCCTGAAGACGTACGACTACATCAACCGCGTTGTCAACGCTTCCGCTTCGGTCTACGAGGGTACGTAGACAACCACTCTCCCCTCTTTGCTATGCATCACCATGATCTTGCGTGTGCGTAGGAAATTTTTTTGAAATTACTACGTTCCCCAACACGTGCACACCCGCGCTACTACTATACAAGTGTAGCACAGCGCGCTTCGTGGAAGCTTGCTACTGCTAATAGCTCTAGTGCGCTTTGCCTGGACGCGCTACTGCTACTGTGGCACTGCTGCTAACTTTTCTCCACTCGCTACTGCTAATTTTAATAGTTTTTTTCTGCATATTTGTTTTGTATTTGAATAGGCTTTATACAATAATCTTTAGCATATGATACACATACAAATGTAATCATAGCATATACATACAAATAGTCTCATCAAATCATGTCATCATCATAATCATCATCCAACACAAAGTGGTCTCTCGTCATCATCTCGAAAATAGCGATACAAATCTCGATTACTTGAAACTACATCGTCATCCATCTAAACAATGATATACGCGAGAGCTATCACTTTGCGTGAACCTAAACCAACTACTGGCTGTCGCTCGGAAACTGGAAACCGATACACCTGGGCCTGACATTCCGGCCACTCGTCGTATACTCCTGGCGTAGCACTTCTTCGCCATCGATGATCTATACACCTGCATCGTCACATGAGTCGATGATATGCAACATATATAGTTGAGCAACAGAAAGAGACAGACTTGGCAAAAATAGAAGCAACATATCATAAGCATAAATAACAAAGTTCATCGTACCCAAAATGCCCTAACTAGAGTGATCTTCGCTAGTCGAGGAGGACAGTTTAATTACATCACAAATAAAGTTTCTCATGCATAATTCAAAGTTTCGTCATACAGATAGTATGGACTAAACGGACACATTGTCATATATCGACAATCACTCCATGTCGTGCCATCCATCCAAGTCAGGGAGATAGTCCCCGAGCTTAGTGAAAGGCTTCAGGTCGAGACGTGAGCGGCTACGCGTGTTCGGACGTCTTCCCGCGACATTTGTCCTTCTTCGTAGAACATCCCTGTTTTTTCGACGACCTCCTTCATGATGATTTGGGCAAGTTCGCGCTGGATGTGATAGAACTCAGCTCGAAGTCGATGATCCTCGATATCTCCTAAGTTCTTTGCCCATTGCAGAATATGGGCATCGCCGGATGTAGGTGACATGAAGGTTCTGGTGATCCCGTCTGTACTCCAGCATCTGGTGTAGGACATAGAATCCATCATTAAGAGAATCACTCGGTTGCTGGATGCAGCAGAAGTCGGTCTTATGGCCGAAGGCGGGCCTGCCGTCCTTTTTCTTCTTGTCCTTGACCTCTCCACCCCGTGCGCCGTAAAAACATAGCACTGTCGAGAACAGACTTGATGTGGGTGTAATCCTTTTTGTTAATGTTCTTCGACGAGTCCAAGTAAAGAGCGTGGGAGTATCGGGGGTAGAGGATGATGAGGACGGCGCCCGCCGCTGCGCAAAATAAGTACACCTCAAATTAATTAGCCTCCACCGTGCAAATGAATGATTGAAATCAAAGGAAGGATATCCGCGCGGATGACTTACATGGGATGATAAGGCACGAGAATCGCCTCCTTGTCCTTATTGGCGAGCATGAAATTGACGATGTATTCCCTCGCGTATTCACAGCGTGCTTTGCAGACTCCCAAGAAGGCCTCGTGCATGAAGTACGGGTCAGCACACAGATATGAGGTATCTGCTCAACCCCGATGAGGTAGTTCATGTGCAAAGCATAAAGGCGGACAAACGCAAAATCCAGCTTCTTCAAGTGAAACATGTCGAAGATGTAATCGAATCGAAGGAAGAACTTCTCCGCGGGGAATGTGTCGACGTACGACAATCCCCGCACGTTAACCACGTAGAGTGGGTATCCTGGATTTTTTGAGGCGATGAGGCCTTTCTCTATCCGCAGCACATCGTCATGAAGTCTCCTTAAATCGCGAATCTGGCCCCTAGCGCTGCTTCAGGTAGGATTGGTTGACCGGGGATATGCCATTTTGCCGCACCGGGGATATCTATACGGTCTTGAACCCGAGGCTGCTGAGGCGGCTGGATCATAGAAGCAGCTTTTTTGCCTTTCCTCGGTCTCTTCCTAGACTTCTTTACTACCGGAAGGTTGTCCATAATACGTTCAGACTCCGGAGGCGGCAATTCAGGCACCGACTCATGACGCTCAAACCCTAAGTAGGCGCCAGTATTGACATACTGTTGAGTGTCATCCCTCATCCTCATCTATGGCGACGTCACCAGCGACTAATGGAGTAGGCGAGGTGTTGATGTTCATACCTAACTGCGTGCTCGTGGGTGTGCTCCGGCCGCCTCCAGATGAAGCAGACTCTTTGGCCACAACAGGACCCACCCATTGCAACAATCACCAAGCCGCGGGGGTCTCGTCGTCATCCCCCACTAGTACCAGAGGAGCCAAATTCTCGTGGCCCGGTTTGACACTGGCCACGGAAACCTTGAAGACTTCGGGGGGATCGGCCGACTACGGAACAATGGTTCCTTTGGCTCCATTATCATCGCCTTCCCCACGTCCACCTTCTGGTCGTCGATGGTGTACAATATGGTGCACGGGGTTTCGTCGGCCTGCAAAGAAAAGTTTGTGACGTGAGACATCCGGAAGGCAACGAAAATGGGAGATTATACATTTATTGAAGGGGGGCATGTGACAGATACCATGAGGGCGTCAAGCTCAGCCAAAGACAAGCACCGCCGAGCACGCCCGGTGCCGAAGCCAGTGCCGGTGCGGGAGCAGGTGCAGGAGCCGGTGCGGGAGCAGGTGCAGCAGCCGCACTACAAGAAATATGTCAACTAGTGACCTTTTGTCAGTGACCCTGGAAGAAATGGTCATAGATCTATGACCATTTCAGACCAATTGGTCAAAAGCTGTTCGGGGGGCTCCAAACCCTAAACCATTGCGACCATTTTGGTCAGAAAGGTCGTAATTTCCTTACATGAAATGGTCATAAAGCAAACAGCGCTAGTCCGCTGCCTTATTTCTAGTTGTTAACGACCAATATAGATGGTCATAGCCTTGTAAATTGTGGTGGGTTGCTATGACTAGGCGCCACCTCATCAGTTTTGCCTATGTGTCATGTCCATGTGGCAGTTTTTGCCCTAGGTTGTGAAGCAACCTATATTTCTGTCATTCCCAAAATTCCCAAAAAAATCTCATAAATTCTTTGGGTCATATCTTCGTCAAATATGTAAAAACCTTCCTTGCCTAGTTCAAAAATAATTCAAAAATATTCATTTTCCTATTCTGTTCAGAACAACAGTTTGTGAAGGAAGTACCACTTTGGCATGTCCAAATAGTATCCATTTTCTACAGTGCTTTCCTATGCCCAAATAACCATCCTCCACCAAATGCCAGCTCAATCCATTCATTATTTTGAGCCGAGCTTCAACATTCGTATTTATGTCCAGTGTGGTAGTTTGCAAAGCAAGTACCACCTAGGCTCCTCCTTTTGAGCTGAAAATTTGTGAAGACGGTCTTCTTAGTAACTGATCATCCTCAGCCAAAACTCACGCCCATTAGCCATGTACATTTCCCATACCGCTAATCAAACACTTGAGCTAATTCATGTTTGAGGATCGATCAGTCTCCTCGTGAGAATCTTATGTTGTAATTTTCTTCCTAGCACCTACCTGGGGAGTGCCCAACCCACTAGACATGCCTAGGCGCCCAAAATACATGGCAACGCCACGGTCACGCGGTGACCACGCGGCGACCACGCGGCGGGCATGCGAGTTTACGCGCTCTAGAGTTGGGGGCCTCGGCCACCGCCCAAACCTCGATATCG
Source organism: Triticum urartu (assembly GCF_003073215.2). Classification (NCBI taxonomy): domain Eukaryota; kingdom Viridiplantae; phylum Streptophyta; class Magnoliopsida; order Poales; family Poaceae; genus Triticum; species Triticum urartu. The sequence continues at coordinate 634,576,338 of NC_053028.1, read as the reverse complement.
CCACCAAACCATGTATTTATGATTAAATAGGTACTTATGTAACTATAAAATGATTTTTGGAAAAAATAAATAGTAAACTATGAGGCAGTGCAGTTCAAATTTGACCCGCTTCCTGAATCGGCGGGAATTTGTCTTTTTCACCAGAGGTGGATCAAAACTTTTGACACCCAACCATTTTGTCAATTGTGCATTAAATATGGCCTAGTATTTTAGAAAATTGATTTGGTCCAATTTTGCAACAAATATATGGTAGGTCCTTCACAAAAAAAACTCATTTCGGGCACTCGGAAAATGGAAAATGTATTTTCCGTGCAAAGAAAATGAAAACTCCCTTAGGCAACATTGTTTGGAATTCCAAGATGCACCCTTGTGCACAATATGAGATCATTTGAACAAACTATGCCATGAATGTGGCCATAAGATTGATCATTTGGCTTGAAAGCCATGAATCTTCACGCATGATAGCTCATTTTGAGAACACTTTTTAAAAATAATTACCGTATTACAAGTTTATTATTTTTCCTGAAACTTGGTCACATATAATGACACAATGCGAAGGTTTAATTTTTTTTTTTGAATTTTTTATGCCCGTTTCAAAATGCGGTCAAAACGGCGGGAATGACCGTTCCTAGCTAGTGGTTGAATCTTGGTTTTTTTGGTGTTTCTCTGATTAAATAGATACTTATGTACCTAGAAATGATTTTTGGAAAAAATAAAGAGCAAACTACGAGGTAGCTACAGTTCAAATTTGACCCGCTTCCAACTGAATCGGCGGGAATTTGTCTTTTTCACCAGAGGTGGATAAAACTTTTTACACCCAACCATTTGGTCAATTGTGCATTAAATATGGCCTAGTATTTTATAAAAATGATTTGGTCCAATTTTGCAACAATTATTTGGTTCCTTCACAAAAAAACCTCCTTTTGGGCACTCGAAAAATGGAAAATGGTTTTTTCGTCCAACGAAAAATGAAAACTTCCTTAGGCAACATTGTTTGCCATTCCAATATGCACCCTTGTGCACAATATGAGATCATTTGAACAAACTATGCCATGAATGTGGCCATAAGATTGATCATTTGGCTTGAAAGCCATTGATCTCCACACGTGATAGCTCGTTTCTGAGAACACTTTTTTAAAATAATTGCCGTATTACAAGTTTGTTATTTTTCCTGGGAACTTGGCCACATATAATGACACAATGCGAAGGTTTCCCAATTTTTTGATTTTTTTTGAATTTTTTATGCCCGTTTCAAAATGCGGTCAAAACGGCGGGAATGACCGTTCCTAGCTAGTGGTTGAATCTTGAAATTTTTTTGGTGTTTCTATGATTAAATAGATACTTATGTACCTAGAAATGATTTTTGGAAAAAATAAAGAGCAAACTATGAGGCAAGCTACAGTTCAAATTTGACCCGTTTCCACCTGAACCGGCGGAAATTTGTTTTTTTCATGAGAGGTGGATCAAAGCTTTTGACACCCAACCATTTGGTCAATTGTATATTAAATATGAAGTAGTATTTTAGAAAATTGATGGAGTCCAATTTTGCAACAAATATTTGGTAGGTTCTTCACAAAAAAACCCCATTTTTGCCACTCAAAAAATGATTAAAAATAGCTAGAAAGATCAGAAATGCATACAAATGGGTCCTTATCCATAAAATGTGGTCTAACTCTAGTGAAAATTTGTGTGACGTCCTTTTGAAAAATATTTTTGATAGCTACTTCACAAAATCCCTCTATTTTTAATAGTTCAAAACTATTTTAAACCATTGATTTTCCGAACCAATCAGAACACTTCCCACGGATTGATGACATGGCGTCCATCCATCCATCGATCCATCTCTGCATCCCACATCCATCCATCCATCTTTCTACAGAAAAAAAAATGAAAACAAAAAGAGATACCCCCACCCGCAGCCCAAACCCTAGCTCAGATCGATCCCTTCCTCCCATCTCCGCGCCGCCGCCCCCCTCCCTCCCTCCCGCGCAACCCTTCCTCCTCACCCACCGCCCCGACCTCACTGCCCCCACATCGCCGGATCCACACCTCCTCATCCATATCGACGATGACGGCCCCCCCGCGGTCGCCGCCCCCTCCTTCCCCGCAATGCTCCGTCGAACCCTAGCACTCCAGATCCACCTCACGCGCTCCCCCTCGTCTCCCACATCGCCGTCGCCAACCAGTTCCCCTCACTTCTCCGTCCAGGCGCCGTATCCATCAATCGATCTCCCGAGCAAGAGACCTCCCTCCCCCGCCGTCAAGGGGCCTACACGAACCTCCACGAACCAAGGCCGGCGACGTCTACCGCGCGGCGGATCCAACACGAGGACGACGAGCAAGGAGCGGGCTTCCTCACTCTACTCCTTCTCCGGCGACGACCTTCCCCTCCGTGCGCGCGTTCCAGCAGCGGGCTTCTCCTTCCGCTTGCTTCGTGTCGCGGAGCCGTGGAGGAAGACCCACGGACGCGGCGCCACTCCTGCCGCAAGCGGCCATCGGCGGCGGCTGCTGCATCGTAGGTCAGTCCCGCCTCGCTCGTGCCCTTCCGCCACTTCCTCCTCCCTGCCGCCGTCCTGGCCGGGCTCGCCTCCGCATCGCCCTCCCTGTCTGTGTCTGGTGTGTGCTTCGGTTCTCCCAGTCCCAACTATTGCGTTGTACTAGTATTTTGCTTCTTGAAGCGGATTCTGATGGGTTCTTTCTCTTCTCTTGGTGCTTGAGCAGACAGCGTATTCTAGGCTAGCACCGGATCGACATCGACGGGGAGGAGGAGCTTGTTGCAGACCAAGAGGGGTACGTGGTTTCACTTTCTTCTTATTACTAAGTTTAATCCTTCAGTCTCCATGGCGTGCGAGCATGGATGGAGGGACTTGGTCTGATTTTTGTGATGCTAGAGATAATTTGGTTGCAACTGATGCCTTTTTTTAGTTTGAAGTGATGCTGTTGGATAGCACTGATGTGTTACCTAACTTCGAAATAGGTAGACGGCAGCTTGGATTTGACGGTGGAGGGCACGCACTGAAGATACTGAATTCACATGCTTGTTAACTGAATATAGCCTCTTGTTCTGCAACCTGCTTGACGAACTCACACTGTTAGGATTGACAAGGCTGGTGTGGAGTTGCTGGGCTTAATAAAATAGAGTTCAATGGTGAAATACCAAAGGAAATTACATAGCATCGTTCAGTAGTACATCAGTAAGAAACTTGGACATCAGATAGCTATTAGTAGGAAACTTGGATTCTGTATGTCCAGATAGCTATCATGCAAATGTGCACCCTTATTTCAAGCATTTCCGGACGAAGGGAGTATTTTTTAGAGAGTATACTTCTCACCATGTTCAGGACTTCCCAGCACCTTCATCTGATACGCATCCTTTTATTTTTGTCCGTGCTTATCAGACTGCCCTATGAGCTTCGAGACCCATAACTAAGTAGTTGTTTTGCTTGTTTTTGAGCTACTACCACTTTGAGTTGTTGTAGATGATGAGTAGATGATCTGGTGTACATTTTGTGGTCTGGAAACAAAATTACTAAGCAAGGTGAAGCCCTGAGCTTGACTTGATCGCTGTGCTCTGTTTATCTAACATGGTTGAAATGAGCGCTGTAAAGTTTCATGTCTAAGCTCAGTTTTTATCCTAAGTCCTGAAGTAATTATTTTGGTTACATCATAGTTTGCTGAGAATATTAACTTGAACATTGTATGTATGCCCTAATGCATGTACACACACGGTTCAGCAAATATCGAGCTGCAGCGAAAGAATCTGGAGCTAGAGAACATCAAGGATAAGATCAAGGAAGTTCTTGCCTTGTTGGCAACATTGTGAGGTTCGTGCATCATTAGGATTGCTTGAGTGATCTCAGTACTGTCATTGTGATGTTCCTAACCTCCCTCTTTTCGCTATCCAGATCATGAGCAAGAATGACAAGAAGGGAGGCTCGTCAACCACCTACCAGCACACCTATCATGACCGATGATGAGACGCTGAAGGTGTGCTTCTTGTTTGTACATTCCTTGCTTGGTTGGTGTCATGGAGATATGCACGTGCCATGTGTTGTATGACCTCTCTATTTTTGTTTCTTATCATATGTACTTATCTTGCCACTGCTCCTGCTTCTGAATCATGAAGTTAATAGTATCTGGCTTCTATGTGATGACGTGTTGATAGATAGATACTAGCTATATGTTTTCCAGGTTACATGCTAATTGTACTCATTCAATTAACTCTTTTAAACATGACTTGGTTATTTAAACCCTGCCCTGCCTGTGTATATGCTAATTGTAGCTTCCCCTAATATATTCACTTTGCAAAACTATTGATGCTTTGATGCTAAATGCAATTTGCAGGGAGCTCGATGAAGCTTGGACGTTGGTGTGGGCTCCGACGGTGGTGGTGGTGCTGGGCTGGTTGTGGCCTCATGCGTGGTAGGGGGCTAGGCTGGCCCTTGACTTCAACAGTTTGACTACCTCCTTGGCTCCTTCCTCTGCACCATAAATCTCTAGTGAACTCCGGTGAACTCTTGGGGCTACCTTCTTCACTCTGATCATCTTCTTAGTTCTGTTGCTATGACGCATTGATTTGTATGCCTGGTTATTAGAGGTTTTTTCTGCTAGTACTTCTTGTAAGGCAATATAATTGGTTGTTTTGTGCTGCTGGCCTAAGTAAACATGATCAGTATGTATACTTCTTTGAAATAGACATTTCATGCATGTTTATGAGGTACGAATTCTACAGATGTCACAAAATATTGGTGGCAAAGTGTCTTCTTATCTTTATATTTGCTTAGCTAAAATCTTAGAGTAACAATAACTGTACTTGACAAGTAAACATTAGCATCTTAAATGATCATCTTAAATGATTAGCTAAAATGATGTAGGAGTAGTAGAAACTTCATGGTTGATCCTGATTGCTGAACATGGGAGATGCATCTTCTTTTGCATATCAATTACATAGTAGTACTATGTAATGCTTGCCGATGTGGTACATTCAATACTGGCAACACTGGCCATTAATTACACTGGCCATTTTACGCTAGGCTTTAGATTCTGCCGAGCCAGATCCGTTGACCCGCGGTTTGATTCGTGGCGTGCGAGATTTGTTCCTGGGCTGACGTGGTGTGTTTGCCGGTGTGATTTTCGCAGGCCTTGGACAAGATCAGTACGGTGCCGATGGAGGCCCTCGCCGCCGGTGTCGATGTGTCCATGATTGGGCAGTTTGGTGTTGGCTTCTACTCCGCCTACCTTGTTGCCGAGAGGGTCGTCGTCACCATGAAGCACAACGACGACGGGCAGTACGTGTGGGAGTCCCAGGCCGGTGGCTCCTTCACCGTCACTCGTGATACGTTTGGGAAGTAGCTCAGCAGGGGTACCAAGATGGTCCTCTACCTCAAGGACGACTAGGTATGCAGTCCAATCCTCCTATACTGTGATGGCTTACTCTTCATGTCTTGATGTGGTTCTCTGCTTAGTGTAGCTGTATTAGACTCACTATGAGATGTCCACTCTTGTTTTGTTAACAAACATGAACTGTTAAGTCATCTATTCATGGCGGTTGCTTTTGTTCAGTATATATGTGTGCTTTCTGATTTGTATGCGTAGGTGGTTATGCATGCCGGTATACTAGAGCTAGTTGTATGTGCTCATTACCTTCCTGTTGTCACTTTGTCAGCATCAATCCAATCCAATCCATCCCAATGAATCTAAGTTGCTCGTTTAGTTCTCGCCATCGATGGTAGCCAACAACTAACCGATCTTAGCTGCTGCCGGCTGTTTGGCATCCTATGTATTTTTTGCTGCTAGTCTCAGAAATAATGCATGAATGGCATCAAAACCGATTCATGCTATCTCTCGGGCAAAGTAGATGCTAGTTTGATTACTATCTGTACATCATCAGGTCTACTTGATGCAAGTCTCTATTTTTTGTTTGTCTCTCTTTGACATATTGCTTTTTATTTTTGAATGTGCAGGTTATTTGCATCTTGATTAGGAGATGATGGTGATCATCTTTTGTTGCGGGAACCTGTTAGATAAAGTTTATGTGATTTGAACCTGCAAGATACATTTCTGTATAATGTTGTGTGAGATAAAAGTTATGTACTTGTGAACATAGGAGATAAGTTATTGATATGTGTTGGCCTGTCTAATGTTATGCGAGATAAAGTTGTGTGAGAAAGTTTTCTATACTTGTGTTATTACTGTGGGAAAGAAGTACTGTTACTATACTGATTTGAGAATATTGGTTGTAAATAAAAGAGGGCTTGGCCCACTATTGGATTGTAAAAAGGCCCTGTCCAGAATTTATATTGCACTCAATACTTGGGCTCTAAAAAGGCCATGGCCCAAACTATGTTGGACTTGTTTCTAAAAAGAGCAACATAAATTTCAGATTCTAAAAAGGTTGAGGCCCAAAAAAATGGATTGTAAAAGACTGCATCTCAAAAAAAAGTCCTAATTGTTGGGCCAGGCCTATTTAGCTAATCAAAGCACAGGGAAAAAATAAATTAAATGGGCTGAATTAATGGGCTCGGCCCATGTAAAACGCCGAATCAGATCGGGCTGAATCTTATGCCACATCAGCTTGCCACGCTGGATGCCTATGTGGCCTGGGGAGGTTGCTAGTAACTAAAACAAAATAGTAGGCATATTTTGGTCGTAAACATCCACGACCTTCTCACAGAGAAGGTCGTTAATTTCAGTTTACGACCGCCAGATTTTGACCTTCTGGTTTTGGTCAAAAAATGTCGCAAATGAAAAACAATGACCTTTCAGTGACCAATAGTCAAGGTCACAAGTTGACATATTTGTTGTAGTGCCGGTGCGGGAGCAGGTGCAGGAGTCAGTGCGGGAGCAGGTGTAGGAGCCAGTGCCGGAGCAGGTGCAGGAGCAGGTGAAGGAGCCGGTGCGGGAGCAGGTGCAGCTGCAGGTGCTGGTGCAACGCTAGTCAAGCTGCTCCTGAGGAAGTCAGCAAGGGGAAAGTCCGCTGCATTTTTTCTGAATTTTGCCTGCTCCAATTGAAAATGGCCGGAACCAAGGTAGTAGACATATCTACAAGCACCTGTTTTGCGGCAGCTATCGCTGTTCGACTGTCTCAGATGATTTCTTTTCAACCGCAATCTCAACCTTTTTGTCGATGTTTTCTTCAGTTAACCTCCGTCTTTCCTTTCTCTCCTCCGTGGTCTCACGGTAGTACTTCTTCCATGTGGCGCCGTCTCCGACACTGTGCACGCGTCCATACGACGATCGAGTCTCCACCGGGAGTCCTTTCAATATGTTCAACGCCCGGTTGAATGGAGTGTCCCACTTGGGCCTCACGAACGCCTCAGACGGCGAGTCGCTTTCGGTCGCAATCCTGTGCTGCTCTCTCTGCAAAAGGCACAAGGATCGTTTACAAATATGACTACCGTGCAGTCGAATTGATCAGAAACAAAAATTACCAGCAGTCTCATGAACTCCGTCGTGACCGCGTTCTTCTCGAAAACCTTCTTCACTGGGTCCCAACGGTGTCGGGCCCTGAGGACGTCACGCTCCTGTGGGACGGTGAACTCCGCCAAGGGGTCTGGGATGCCCAGACTCGCGGCTTCTGCGTCCTCCTTGGCCCATATGGACCTCTTCCCGGTGTAACCACGGCTTCCGAGGTGGTGGCACCCAATGTTCTTCTGTTGAAGCCCCTTCATGTACTCCGAGTTTTTTTGGCAACTTCGGCCTCGCAAGCCGCCTTGAATATTTCAAAGTGCTCTGCCGTAATTGTCGGATTATCATTTACAATCTCGGAGTAGGGTTCCTTGTCGTTGACGATCCGATATTTCACCCTTGCTTTCCAGGCGGCCAACGCGTCGCTAAACTTGCTCATGGCGTGTTTGTTTATCTTCTTCATTGACGGGTCCTTATCTGGATCTTTATAATCCTTTTCATTCCGGTCCGGGAACAAGAATATCTGGTGCAGCTTCTTTAGGAGGAAGGGCCTCATATTATCTATCTTGTTTAGTTTCTCATCGTTGATGGTGGCGGTTGTCCATATGATGCAGCCTATTTGATTGCCGTAGCACGCGCGCGCTTCCTCGGGCGCGTTTGGCTCAAAATTGCCGTCGTCCACCTCCGTGACCACCAGTCTAGTAGTCATGAGCTTGTTAGGAAGCTGTCGCCTCTTTGCTTTCGGTTCTATACCGGCTCCGCTCCCCTAGGCATCGCCGGTCTCAGTCTCAGCGCCGATCTCGATGCCGGTCTGAGTCTTAGCGCCGGTCTCAGTCTCAGCACCGGTCTGCGTGTCGGTCTCAGTCCCCGATGCGACCGGTGGGCCCAGCATTGTTGTAGCAATAGCGTCGTGTTTTGACCAGCGCTACTGCTATACCTCTGTGTATAAGGTTTTCCCTAGTAGTGTATGCTACTGTATTTTGCAGGGACCTTGTTGTAAAGTCAACTATTGATAGTGGGCTCCACATATGGCCTAAAACAATTTATACGAGACCTATTCTGCCGACACACACATCATACGTAAAAGCATTTTACGGTATCCCCTAAAACGATTTTGCACGAACTAAGTTGTCACATCCCTAAATTGTTTGCTTGTAAATAGTTGCATTAGAAGTGTATCCAATTCGGTGCCTGGCTCTAGATGAACCCGGTGAACAGCAACGCCATAAAAAATAGAAAAAAATAAAAACCTATTTTTGCTTGGAAGATGTTTGAGTGCAGGATGTGCGTGCAATATTTCATCCCATTTGAAAATTTGTGGAACACGTAGCAAAAAAAAAAAAAACCAGCCAAAAAGTGCGTGAACTTACTCATATAGCCGAATTTTGTCTTTTTTGTCGCACACTCCTCAAATGTCAAAACTCCACCAAATTTCGCGCTACTCAAATGTCAAAACTCCACCAAATTTTGCACAAACATCACACACACAAGCATCTTGCTTTCAAAAAAATCAGATTTTTTTGATTTTTTTTTCTATTTTTGTGAATTTTTTATTTTGCCCGGGCTTATCTAAGGCCGGGTGCTGAAACGCCGCTCTCCATTAGAAGCACTCATGCATCATATTTCAATTCCCTGAAATTTTGAGTTGAGGAATTTAAAGCACCAAAATTAAATAAAAAGGGCCAAGAACCCTAGAAATCTCATTCAATTTTTCCAAGATAGCCTTATACAATGTTTGGAAATTTTATCAAGGCCTATATTCCAAACAGAAATTTATGAACATTTTTAAAGAATTATTTTGGTCTTTGGATTTAAATCAATAACTATTTGCATTTGAAAGTATATTCATAATATATGGAATGTATTTTCAAAAAACTCTGAAATAAGCTCTTACGAAAAGTTGCCTCTGAGCCCAGCCATAAAAATATGATTGGCCCCAGCCCAGTTAACAGGCAGCTCAACAAGCCCAGAATGCAGTCCAACTACAGTCATAAACTCTCTAAAAATGACAAAGGCGTATGTGGATATACTTCTCACTATGAGAGGAGTGGATAGAACTTGTATCAAACGTATCTAGGTGGCAGGGTACAAATAAAACCTTCTCGTGCAAATCACAGCATTAACTGTAGACAGATGGTGTTTTCTACTTCCTCCGTGACAAAATGTAAGACATTTTTTATGCCTTATGCAAAATCAAAAAACATCTTACATTTTGGTACAGAGAGAGTAAATGTCTGTCCGGCTGTCCCAGACAGGGAGACAAAATGTACCAAAATATACAGACAAAATGTCCCAGACAGGGAGACAAAACGTACACTAGAGTAGGACTCTGTAAATATAACCTCCTAGGAGGCATGTACTCTCTCTCACCTTTTCAATGCAATGAAACGCAAAAATCACTTCGCGTTTTCTCGAAAAAGAGCATGTCACATGAGGTAAAACTAAAACTGCTGATTCTAAGAAGACAATATTTTCAGGGACATGTCACATGAGGTAAAACTGCTGATTTGCAAAGGGGGGAGAATGCAGGAAAACCAATCTAATTTGAGGGTGGAAATCCGATTTACATGTCAGGAGCACACAGAAAAAAAAATCTGGTTTGAGGGTGGATGGTTGCAGCAAGTACTTCCTCAGTGATGATTTGTCTACAATGGTAGTGACAAGTCCTGCTGAGATGAGAATCAGTTGGGTGTATCCAAACATAAGTATCCTGCACACGATATAGAAACGTCCGTCAAACAAGGCATCCAACTTACAAAAAAAAAATCAGGTAGTGGTATTTTTGTTTCGAATCCTTAGGAGCCCAAAAATAACCCCACAAAAAAATCAATTAGAAATTAGTTCAAATCTGAACTAAAGGTATTTTAAGACTTCAAAATTTTGCATGCCCAAGCCACTTTGCCTACTCTAGTGCACATTTTTGCCAGCATCGGCCAAACTAAGGCAACCAAAACGTTGGCCAATATTTTGGCTAGTCAAGTTTTTGGTAGGCTTGACTTTGGGTCAAACCAAACACACCCTACATCCTAATAGTTCCCAAACAAATACTCCCTCCGTTCCGAATTACTTGTCTTGAATTTGTCTAGATACGGATGTATCTAGACTCATTTTAGTGCTAGATACCTCCGCATCTAGACAAATCTTAGACAAGTAATTCGGAACGGAGGGAGTACCTCTCATTCAAACAGCACATGCACCCCTACAGAAGCAAAACAAAAAACCACAGATACAAAAATGAAAAAAAAATGTAATGTGAAGGGTAAAAGGAGACCCCTCTCCAAAGCACCACATATGCTTAGGAACAAGAGACACATACATGAAGAAACCCCTTCCTCGCCACATAAACAAAGTTCAAGGTCATGGTCAAGGCTCTGTATCTATCAGATGACAGCTCAAGTCAATATCCTATTGTGCCGCATGGATATATTCTCGGCGCACTTATACAACGGTGAAAATAACTAAAACAGAAAATAAAATTAACAGGATGAACAAAAGAAAATGTAATTTTAACAATAGCCAGTTGTACAAAAGAAGGGTCTGAATATGAAAATAGCACTATGTTATAAGTAGTTAGTCATCATTGTAACCTTCAATAATCAATCAGTCTTCTTCTGGATCTTCTGGGCGCTGTAAAAAGATAAGATCAAATGAGCAGGGGGGCTTCTCTGGAGCAAATGACAAACAAGAGTATATAGTTCTCATTGTTCCAGTCACAGTTACAACCAAGAAGTTCAGTATACAGCAATGTAACATCCATTGGATCTATGTATCAACTAAACCTGAAAATTCTGGTGCTTCTGAAACACTGTCTAGTTCAACCTATCGAATAGCAGAAAAGCAAAATTTAACAGTAAAAACTAACACTAAAGAGAAAAAGTCAAAATTTAAAACCTTGTCCAGGGGGCTATTCGAAAGAAAATAAAAAAAAAATCATACTAACAAAGAAAGAAAGAAAGAGACAGACTATTTACAGAACCAGTGAGTCTTACGGTCTCTGTGGATGTTCGAATTGAATTGCTATTTTCGAATTAGAGTCCCAATTAAATTTCAAGTTGAAATGGAAATGATGTATGATTGTGATTCAAATTTTTGTGTTCAGTTGCTTACGAAATTATTGTTAAAAATGAAACCATGGCCCAATTCCATTTTCTGTTTGGTTGCTGGCACCCATGTTACCTGGAAACCTCACAGAGCCATATTTCCTCTTCTTACGTACTCCATGTTGCTCTCTTCTGGAGTTCCCAATGCCAGGTTCTCATCCATGACCATGGCTGCCATACAACTGTAACACTGAGTCCAGCAATTCCAGCAACCTCGCAGGACCGGACGGGTCTCCAGCTACCTCACCTTCTACTAATATAGACAGGGAACTTCTTTCTTCCTCAAGAAGAAAGTTCAAGAGATAGATACAGGGGTCCATCAATACCAGCAACCTTGCAGGACCCGGACAGTGCAAATCATGGTACGGGACTTCATAATCCAATACTCTCGCCACCCAAACAGCAGAATTCGCAAAGATACAATTCCGATTCCTCAGCCCGACTCCAACATACAGACTGGGTGTTGGGGATTTTTGTACAGTCGGTAACATTTTAAAGAACAGCCAATTACTGGTTGGAACAGATCAGCTGACGTTGATGGTCAGTAAACTGCCGATATGGCCAGTTAACTGCTATTCGGAGCCCTCACGATACGAGAACGTGCTATTCGAACCATTAACTGGTAGGTCCAGTTAATTTGTCTGACAAACCGATTTATCAGCTGTGAGGCCGAATTATCAGCTGGGCATTTTTTAGCCCAAAACTGGCCCATTCCCTCCCTACTTTTCAATTTGCAGGTTTATGGCCTTCCAGATTGGCTGAAACATCACCAAAACATCAAGGCAACACTTTTCCTTGTTGCTATGTAGCCTAGGATTGCATATTTAGACAATAGTACATGGCATGCTCCTATATAGCCTAGGAAATATAGATATGGCCCTAGTTAATCTCCTGATAAATGGGTTAGCAATAAATTCAATTAAATGGTCGATTCGCCAATTAATCCCTACTCAGCACTCGACCGATATGGTACCTGTTACCGATATCCTGAACACTGGTTCTAGGATGGAAAGGTGCTATGTCTATGTAAATATGAGTAATCAAATGGCTATTTAAACATCAAAGAAAAAAATTCAACCATGTTTACTGAATTTGGTAGCAGATGCGAAGCACAAGCTAGCAAGTCACTTATCATAGTACTCCCTCCTTTCCGGTTTATTGGTCTCATCTTGCAAATCACATCAACCAAGGAGGACCTACTTAAGTGCTAGACAACATCTTAATACTACATGCATGGCCCTCTCACTCCTTCATGCATTGGTTTGTTCTATGCTGGGAACGGGAATTTGATAGAATTTAATGTGGACATAGCTATATTTGCATGTTTCCAAGCCAATGAGCCTTACAAACTGTAAATTTCTGATTTTTTTTTAGATAGGCCATGTGCCCCTCTAAATCAGAAAGGAGGTAGTAGCACCTGTTTTAGACTACAGTTAGCTACAAAATATGTGGGTTGTCCAAGAAAGCAAGGTATGACAGAACCCAAAAGCTCCAAAAGACAAACGAAATCAACCAGTTCAGTTACTAAGAATGTCATACCGGTAGGAAGTCCCAATCTTCCTCTCTCATATCAAATTTTTCAGTAGTTTCTTCATCAAGCAGTAACTGGACCAAAACAAATAATATAATATATAAATTGCCATTAGATATCATGTAAAAATCATCTGTTGAAAAACTCACAGTATGCATTCCAGTGTACTCATCATAGTCATGTACAACTGCTGGGACATACCTGAAAGGCAGAATATTGAAAGGCAAGGGGTTAAACCGGGCCGGCAACGGAAAACAACAGATAAAAGGACATCTAACGTCATCAATCAGATTTGAAGATGTGAAGGCATTACATTTTATCTCGTCGATCCCATAAACGGATGATCTCCCCAATACAATTATCTGAGGTTGTCTTCCTTTTCTTTATGTCGTGCTGATCTTGCGAGCTTCCTGAGTTGCCATTGTGAAGAACAAATGAGTTGAACGACTTAGACGTGCCAACCATTTTTCTGCAGTTTGAAGACCCACAATGACAATCTTGATCTGCTCCAAACTGGACAAATCTGTATATAAGGACATAGATTAGAAACAGGAAAAGTTTTGTGTACACCATGCGATAAAGCAAGGTGGGCGAAACAAATAAAAAATAATGAAAAAATAATTATAAACCCAGGAAACTGAATGACCATACTTATAGTCATAGGTCAGCTCCTCCCCTCTCTCTATGTCACGAAGAGCAAAAATTCCAACTCTGGTCTGTCCATCCACAGTCCTGAAAAATAACATGATACCAGTAGCAAATATCAGGGTCAGCAGCATGGATATAGAATAAGCAGTTCAATATAACTAACCATTTCTGCATCTCTGTGTTTGGTTCACAACTATGATTGATAAACCTGGACTTGTTCCCCTTGTTTGTCGCATCAATGACCATATTGCTACTGACCTCACAAAGATAGAAGTTAGTGTAACGTTGTCTCTTCATTTTCCATAGTCTTTCCTCACAAGTTCTGTCATCAATAACTAAAATATTGATGCAAGATATATGGATATTAGTTTGATCGCCCAGTATACAATGTGAGTAACCATCATAATACATAATACTTGCATTTGTCTGCATTTCATTTACTTGCTCAAAATAGATTTCAACAAACCCATACCTTCTCCTACATATTCTATAACAAATTCTCCTTTCTTTATTTCGTCCTCGGCTATCAATCCAAAGCCACATTTCTCTGTCTAGAATAATATAACAGTCTTTTAGGGAACTGTTGGGAAAGTGAAAAGAAATTACATACCAATTAAAGGTTTTATGAAACAATCAAATTTATACACCACTCCACATGAAATCTAGAGAACGGTCATTAAATAATAATGTTTGGCTATACTTCAAAAAACATCAAACATGAAACACCTTGCTTAGATTCTCTGTGGAATTATTAACACATAAGAGCAAACTTTCCTCCTCGCATTTATTTTTTCCAATTGTGAAGTATTCAATGTTGAAGTATTGCTTGTATTGTGCATGAAGAATGAAGATACTGGCTCTTAAGATAAAGAAAGTTTCATATAGGGATTTGCGATGGTTTAAGGCACAGGATCAGTTGCGCACAAAACGTGACTATATGTTGGATATTTTGCTAACATGCAGATATAAGGGCCAGCTCAAATATGAAGTACAGGGATAAGTAATGGTGTTCCTAAGATATCTCTGAATTATATATAGTTCCAGAAAGAAATACAAAATAACTTGCGAGTACGGAAAAACGTTATATGTAATGTAACATCATAAGGAAAAACAATACCAGACAACACAGTAGCATAAATTGACCTAGGGGCCACAGTAAAATACTGACTATAGAAACAAATGTCTTGAACGGTAAAATCATCAGAGATCATATAACCAAGAAAATGACTCAAATTTTGTTATCTGCACACAGATTCAACATGTATGTATAGGATATAGTCAAATATGATAGGTCAAGAATATTTTCCTCCGTTTGTATCCGCTAAGGTGTTCCTAAACACAAATTAGGTCGCATATGGACAGGTAACTGTTAGCTGCACAGACTAACATTACAACTCACCAGAATCAAGAACCTGCGGT
The DNA here is from genome assembly GCF_003073215.2 of Triticum urartu. Lineage (NCBI taxonomy): Eukaryota > Viridiplantae > Streptophyta > Magnoliopsida > Poales > Poaceae > Triticum > Triticum urartu. The sequence goes on along the minus strand of NC_053028.1, from coordinate 634,561,233 downwards.
GAAAAATATTGGAAGTCAGAGGAGGCCATAGCCACTGTTGGAGGTGCCGACAGCAGCAGGTTTTGGGAGAGGAGAATAGCAGCAGCCAGCAGGCACCTGTGGCGTGAATAGGCCTTGCTGTGGTGGATTTGGGCTGCCAGCATCATTCAGCAGTAACATGGGACAAAAAGGATGTCCGGACGAGTCAAGGACACGCAAACTTGATGTCAAGGAAACTGAGGTGGCCTGGCATTGGGTTGAACCACAGGCCCCGGAAGCCAGATGGGGAACAGGGAGAGGAACATCCCTGCCCCTGGTTCACAGGGTTCATCCACCAATACTCGGTTACCCCCATTGTGGTTGAAATAAAAGATCTCTCATCCCTATGAAAAAAACAATCCATGGACAGAATACCAGACAACCAATAAAGCCTACTGGAGGAATTTTTTACCAGGAAACAGGGGAGCCCCATTGGCGTACCTAACATGTGGAGTCTTCACATATAGTTGTGGTTAGACAGAATTGTACCATGTATAGCAGATCAGGTCACAAACACCTGCCTCAAGAAAGGGGTTTGACTCATTCAAGTTGTGCCGTCAAAATTACTAACCATTTCATTTATTTACTAGTATCTTCAAAGAAAGAAAGAAGAGAAGTCATTGTACCTGAGCAGTTTATGTGAGGAAATTGCAGTTTGAGAGTTCAAATATGCTTATTTTCAGCAATGAAAGGGAGAAATAGAAGTTATAGATTAGATTGGTCTGCATAAGCAGAATGGGTGGTATACTAACACATAAATACAATGATTATGTATTTAACTTATATTCCTTTAGGCGGGATCATCATTGCTGCTATTGACTTGTTGATTGATCATGGAGTTACAAGCAAGCAAATTGAAGTTGCAAGCCCATGGAACTTTCTGTATTTATTTCTCAATTATTCGTTCATTCAACCTAACACGTGAATGCAGGTAGCAGCTGTTGCAGCACGTCCAGTGCCACAATAGCCAGCAACAAGTTCCCTGGGGAAGATTAGATAAGCAATGCCATATGTGTATAGCAGGTTTCCCGTTGTTTAGTCTGTTTTTGGCCTTCAGGCTCCATGTGTACGGAGGGATGATCGATTCTGAAGTAGATGAGAGAGGGTATTGCCTTAAGTTATTGCTGTCCAATGCTTATACTGTAAAGTGTGTACATAACGTTTCCATTCTTCAATATAATGCATCTGGCCTCTAGGTCGGGTGACCGATGAAACGGAGCAGTGACTAATGTCGTTGATTTGTACCCACAGGTACATAGTTCCAGGGTTGGGAGGTGCTAGTGATAGAAGCTTCACTACATAATCGGACTATTCAGTTTTGATGTAGACACTGTTCAGTGAGAATCGCATATGCTAATTTTTGAGGATTGTTGTATTGGAGTACTTGAGTGTTAACATTGTACTGCCTTATTCTGTCGTCAGTAATATACTTTTGATTTTTGTTATTTTGTAATTATCCATTTTTTATGGTTGTAACGCACATGACTAACTGTCACATCTCTCTGGAAGAACAGCTTATCCTTCAAGGGATAACATCTATTTTCCTTTTTTTTCTTGTGTGTATGTGATGATCTCTGTTCCCGAATCATCTTTCAGATTCGTGAGTGCTTCTCAGTCAACAAAAAAGGAATGACCAACTGTGCCCATTTCCATCAGACCAATAATGCATGAAGGCGAAGCAATGCCAAAGCAAACTTAACAGATCATGAATAGCTGTCTGGAGGTGTAAAATTAGTGTGGCCACCGGTATTTAGCTCATTGAATGGGCGGAATGAGTGAATTGAATAGCTCCAAGAGCAGATGATACTGTTATGATTTGGAATATTGCGAGCTACGGCATGTACAATGGGGTTGTTCTCCATCGTGATATTTACCAAAGCATGGGAGGAGAAAGAAACAAACTTGTTTCACTCCAGGGAAAGCTAAGAGAAGGCTAATTGTTCTTAAGAATACGGTCTCTAACATTGTATTAATGTTTATAGCCATTCTAACAAGTCTTATTGGAAGGTTAAAAGTTTGCATCCAGAGAGTAATCCAGGAATAACATGGCAAGTTTGGTTAGCCCATCTGTTAGTCTCACATTGTTGACAATTGTACCAACAGTACTATTTGTCACAAACTGTGTGACCTATCACCATCCCCTGTGGGCCGTGGCAAGACACCACTCTGAGGTAATTGCTGGGCATTGACGAAATAGGCTCTTGATACAGTATTGTTGTTCTGCACAGCCACTACTCTGCTACTAAAAAACCTCTGCAAGATCTCCACCCTGATCACTGAAACTAAATAAGTCCACAAAATTTAGGAAAATTTAGCTAATATTTTTAATCTGCAGCCAGTCACTCACACTATTACATTCATACGTGTGTTTTCCTCGCATATTTTCTGTTCAAGTTTTATACTGCTCCAATGCAAACCTTATTTTGTTCATTCTTATCTATGCAGAATTTAGTTGTCGGTAGACACAAAGCTGTGTGTTTCTGTGAAGTTGATGGTAGAGATCCTTGCTGGGCTTTTGACAGTGAGAAGTTTGTAGGTTGGTTTCAGGGCTATATACCTTACATTATTAAACATTAGAGAAGCTGGAAGAATACCCTTAATGATTATGGCTCCTCTAATCTTATAAAATAAGCAACCCACAGTCCCCTTACAATACAACACAGAAACTAGAACACATTCTATTCAAGGCCCGTGCAATAAAAATATATTATATTCAGATATTACATCATAGCACCATATATAGCAGTGGCAGTGTTCCTCCTCACTTTCCCTCTTAAATGGCTAGTTTTCCAAACTCACTAATTATGAAAACTTGAATCGGCCGTACCTTAATCAATTCTGTTTTGAACAAAGATCGGAGCTGGAATGATTTATTGGCACACTTGTTCTCACATTTACAGTTTGATGAACAACAAGAGAACAGCATCCTGCACCAATAAAATAGTGGTTCAGAATTGTTCTTTCCAGACAATACTGAATTTTACAAGTACATTAATCAAATAGCTAAATTTTACAAGTACATTAATCAAATAGCTAAGAACAATTCGTCCGTTCTCTTCATGTTTCCTACAGAGTACGGAGCAATTATATTATGCACAAATGTGTGTGCGTGCCTGCAAACACAACGGGGAGGGAGGGAGAGAGAGGGAGTACCCGCATTGGCAATCTTTTCCACAAGTAACTGATGATTCAGAAGAAAGGGAGCAGGAACAAAAAATGCCATCATCTTCAACCCGCTTCTTAGTGAGATAAATATCTTAGTAGAATTAAGGACATCAATAATGTGAAAAAAAAATGATTATCATTAGCAGAATAAAAGTTCACATCATGAGACTGCAAATGAGCAATTAAAACTTGATATTCCTACTCATGGGGGGGGGGGGGGGGGTGAGAACCACAACATATCAAGCCATTTTGAAATGCATCTTCGTAAGAAAATTATTACAAAATGTAAAAATATTTATTTCCCCATACCATGTTGCTTTCTACATCCAAGACTAGCATCAGATTTCCTCACATGTTACATTACAGTTTTAGGTGTATCACAAATCCAAACTGTCAAGTGAAATACATTGAAAGGTATGATGAATCATACTTCACAACATAGCAGAACATGAAAACTTCAACCCGACATTTTACTAAATTAAATCATGCAATGGTGCACATGATTGCTGCTCTAAGAACTTGAGAAGTAAATAGGCTTCAAGAAATGATAGGCAAGGATACTCCGCTTAATTGGTATGTAGTAGCCCAGCTTCCATTCTTTCAACGCAGATGGCAGATCAAAATCTACAAAATCTGCAGGATCTTTCAGCGCCTTAGTCAATTCATCAAATACATGCTCAGGTCCCTGCACAACAAATATTGATAATAATATCACTAGAATTTCTCTCTTTGAATTTGTTCAACTTGAATTTTAATGCCTTGCAGATTTTTCAAATCTGACAGTTTGTGGCGACTGTTTAAGCATTATAGTAACCATGACCGACCACCCTATCCTACTTGCTCTTCCTATCGGGCCTCGATAGATACACGCAAAGGAGCAATCCTTCCCTGCCCAGCGATCTTCCCTAGCCATGGCGATCAGTTCCTTTTCCTCTACTCTTATAGGTACGCTGCTTCCTTGCACAGCTTCGCTGAAGAATTTGGGCGCCCACCGAGTCTGTTACTAGGCCAAACTGTAAGCAAAGTTCCCTATCTGTGTAGATTGGCGAACGGGTAGATTGTAAATAAGATAAATTGGTGGACTGTAGAATATGAGTCCACTTTTAAACAGTTTTTTTCACACAGCCTACTGTGCCGATCATATTTACAGTAGAATTTTCTTTCTAGCTTATGTTCAGTCTAACATAAACATAGTGTAAAATCCACCATCAGTTCCTTAAGTAGTGTGGTGCACTCGCTTTAGTCCTCCTACTCTAAAATCACATATTTGGACCCCCTAAACTTGCTAAAGCGGTGCGCCTTGGTCCAAAACTGCTTACAATAACACTGACAATGACCAACCATGTGAGGGGTTGACCATGCCACTTGGTTATTTGCTCACTAGTAAGGGTGAAACCGAATCGGATTCGGATGGATAATGCTCATACCATATCCTATTCCATTTTTTTCTCGGATGCGGAAAAAAATACAGAATATATCGGAAATGTACATGGTGTTGGTACGATAACAGAGTGGTGGCTGAACGGAAAAAAATACAGAATATATCGGAAATGTACATGGTGTTGGTACGATAACAGAGTGGTGGCTGAACGGAAGCGGACAAAAATGTTCGGACAATACAAGAAAAACAAGTACACAACATCTCAACAGGACATACTTCAGCACCTTGCAGCTCTAAGTCCAAGTGCACATGCTAATAAAAGGCTACTGCCAGGATCAATAGAACAAGCATCGCCATCAAATCAAAAACAAGAAAAGACCAGCCAGCAGCCCAGCACCATCAAGCTCCATCAGCAAACAGCATCACGTAGACGTAGAACACCATACAACTGGAGCTAGACTAGCTAATTGGACACTGCAGAACTGCATGGTGTCTTTGTTATGGCATGGCATTTGCTAACTATCATTACTGAGTGATACATGGTTAACAACATCAATTAGAATAAACATCTAACCAAGATAACTAATATACTGCAAACTAGTACATGACCATTACTTGCTTGTTAGCAGGGCAATTCCTAGTTGATATGCTTACTGAATAAACAGAGTTCAGACTTGATATGCTACACCAGTACATGCTACAGCAATGAATTCAGAGTTCCCAGCTGCAACTAGCAAGTAACAGAAACGGCACGGCATAGAGAACGAACCATGTCCCAAATATGGACCTTGATGAGCTTGTTGTCGATGGTAAAATGAGATCAGCGGGCGACGACAGTACGAGAGGGGCGGCGGTAGCAGGGAAGTGGAAAGGTAAGCGGGCGGGCGCCGTCGAGCTCGTGCGGGGCACCGGGGCAGAAGCCGGTGAAGTGGTGACGGCGACCGGCAGGCGGCTGAGCCGGGGCGGCGGAGGGGACCGGGGAGCGGCAGAGGGGGCCGAGTAGCGGCGGAGCGGAGCGAGGTGAGCGCCGCCGCCAAGCTCAGCGACGGGCTGAGGAGGAGCCGAGGAGGGGTGGCCGACGGGCAGGGGTGAAGTTTTTATTTTTCCTAATCTATGTTTAGGTTTTGGGTTGGGCCGTTTTCGGGCTAGGCCTTTTTGGGCTTGGACCTTATGCAAAATAGAATAAGATTTCACTCTTTAAATTTAAATTTAAATCATGTACTCTTAGGAAATGTATAACTAATTCATGAACTTACAAAAATATGAATAATATATGAAAATTCTCATAAACATGTCTTATCCATTCATGTAAAAAATTAGGCATTTCAGGTAAATATATATTGTATGTTCTTCATATGGTGCATTAATTAGTGATTAAAAATAGAAAATAAATATTATTACATAACACGCAACAATTTAAATTTATTTTTTTAATTCGACATATCACATGAAGTTGTAGGTAAAATCTCCATTGAAAAATATGATGGGAAAATATTTTGATGGTTGTCGTTATTGTTTGTTGTACTTGTTCTGTTGTTTGCTTTTTTTCCCTTCTTTTGTACTCTCACCATTCCAAAATACTTGTTCTGGTTTTAGTTTAAATTTGAAAAGGGGGTAGTAATAATTTGGTCGTGTGCATCTTTGATGCCTTAAGTACCTCTTGAGATCGTATTGGTGCAAAGATCGGGTGTAATTGGTATCTTCTCCATATTAATATATTCCCTTTTATCTAAAAAAATCATGTATCTACATTGTCCTTTGATGCTCATAATTGAACACATACACACATGCTTTACTGTTATAGAAAAAATATTTTAATCTTGAAATTCGCCGCTCTATGTGTCCTTTTAACAATCAAGATGTCTTGTTAGCTATTTTTGTTCTTCCAACATGCACTACCAAACATTGATAGAATCCATCTTCATTTGCTCGCTTCCTCATAAGAAACTACATGTGTGCACACGTGCAATTGCAATTGTATGGTCACACATCAATATTGTGATCTGAAGCTTGTTAGAGCCCATTCGGAAGCTCTCCAGCTCCGCTTGAGGAGTTGGCCGAACGCCTCGGCTCCGCGAAGCCAGCTTCAAGAAGTGGAGGCCTCCTCCAGTGCAAATTTGAGAAGCTGCCCAAGCCCAGCTTCACGAAACGGCGGAGAGGGAGTTCGGCATAATTACTAGGAATGTCACCGCCAAATCAAGAAAATGATTCGTTTGTAGTCGCATGTGGCCTGCTTTGCTCCTGTTTCGGGCGAGTGTCGTGTTGCCAAACGAAACAAAATTCTCCCGAGAAGCCGGATCCCTGATGGAGGAGCGGGAGTTGGGAATTTAGAGAAGCTGGACGACTTTCGGACGGGGCCTTGGTGTTGTAATGGCTCAAAATCTGCTTCAAAGAGGAGATGGTTGTATGCCAACAATGCGGTAGAGAGGCTACTGTAAAAAAACTATGTGCCGGAGAGGCGCTCTCGTGAAAGCTAATTCTTCGACGGGGGCGATGCAGGTGATTATAGTGCTAGAGAGTGTTTTGCTCCTTCTTGAAGGCACTGTCGAATAGTACTTCCTCGACAGTGGATCATGTCTGGTCAGGGCATGAGGTAGCCGCATAGGTTGTAAACAATTGGACCCTTCTTCAAGGGTCGATGAGATGAAGCTAGCCACGATGGCGCATATAGCCAGTTGTTTCCCCTCCTTGGAGGCCTTTTTCAATAACCCACTCACAACTCATTCAAATATGGTGATGGAGGCGTGTTTCGTTGAGAGATGGCTTTGTCGGCCATTGTTTCTTTTTTTTTTCATCTACATTATTGTTGTAACCACATTTTGTTCCCCTTATCTCAATGAAACGGCAGATGGTCTGCTTTCTTGTCAAAAAATATATATGCAAACAAAAACAAAAGTGCATAGCTCATTTCTCTATGACAACTTTAACAGAAGGGTTTGTATACTCTTTGTTTACATCTTTCTAAAATCATTATTGTTAGACTTAGACCTAGTGATGAGATTGTAATTGTACATGTGTATATATGTCTGTGAATAATACAATATTTCTCATGGGTCAACTAGCAAAATAAATTGAAATTCTCCCAAAAGAAAAGGAAAGGACTAAGCTTTAGAGTTTGAGATGTTCCTCGATTGTCACGCCAAAGAGGCACAACAAGTGAAGATGCATATTTGTATTTCCCAAAATCTCTCATGCCTAACTAACTATTTGTCTAGTGATCTGATACGTCTCCGTCGTATCTATAATTTTTGATTGTTTCATGCCAATATTCTACAACTTCCATATACTTTTGGCAACTTTTTATACTATTTTTGGGACTAACATATTGATCCAGTGCCCAGTGTCAGTTCCTGTTTGTTACATGTTTTTTGTTTCGCAGAATATCCATATCAAACGGAGTCCAAACAGGATAAAAACTGACGGAGATTTTTTTTGGAATATATATGATTTTTGGGAAGAAAATCCACGCGAGACGGTGCCCGATGGAGGCACGAGGCAGGGGGCGCGCCCCACCCCCCTGGGCGCGCCCCTGACCCTCGTGGCCACCCCGTAAGGCGGTTGATGCCCTTCTTTCGCCGCAAGAAAGCTAATATCTAGATAGAGATCGTGTTAAAATTTCAGCCCAATCGGAGTTACGGATCTCCGGGAATATAAGAAACGGTGAAAGGGTAGAATCTGTGAACGCAAAAACAGAGAGAGACAGAGAGACAGATCCAATCTCGGAGGGGCTCTCGCCCCTCCCATGTCATGGAGGCCATGGACCAGAGGGGAAACACTTCTCCCATCTAGGAAGAAGTTCAAGGAAGAAGAAGGAGGAGGGAGGCTCTCTCCTCCTCGCTTCCGGTGGCACCGGAGTGCCACCGGGGGCCATCGTCATCACTACAATCTTCACCGACTACTTCACCGCCATCATCACCAACTCTTCCCCCCTCTATGCAGCGGTGTAACCTCTCTCTTACCCGCTGTAATCTCTACTTAAACATGGTGCTCAACGCTATATATTATTTCTCAATGATGTATGGCTATCCTATGATGTTTGAGTAGATCCGTTTTGTTCTATGGGCTATTTGATGATCAAGATTGGTTTGAGTTGCATGTTTTATTATTGGTGCTGTCCTATGGTGCTCTCCGTGTTACACAAGCGTGAGGGATACCCGCTTTAGGATGTTGCAATACGTTCATGATTCGCTTATAGTGGGTTGCGTGAGTGACTGAAACACAAACCCGAGTAAGGGGGTTGTTGCGTATGGGATAAAGAGGACTTGATGCTTTAATGCTATGGTTGGGTTTTATCTTAATAATCTTTAGTAGTTGCAGATGCTTGCTAGAGTTCCAATCATAAGTGCATATGATCGAAGTAGACAAAGTATGTTAGCTTATGCCTCTCCCTCATATAAAATTGCAATAATGATTACCGATCTATCGATTGCCTAGGGACAAATAAATTTCTCGTAACAAAAAGTTCTTTACTAAAACTAACTTAGTTGTGTCTTTGTCTAAACAGCCCCTACTTTTTATTTACGTAATCTTTATTATCTTGCAAACCCATCCAAAAATACCTACAAAGTACTTCTAGTTTCATACTTGTTCTAGGTAAAGCGAACGTCAATCGTGCGTAGAGTTGTATCGGTGGTCGATAGAACTTGAGGGAATATTTGTTCTACCTTTAGCTCCTTGTTGGGTTCGACACTCTTACTTATCGAAAACTGTTGCGATCCCCTATACTTGTGGGTTATCAAGACCTTTTTCTGGCGCCATTGCCGGGGAGCAATAGCGTGGGGTGAATATTCTCGTGTGTGCTTGTTTGCTTTATCACTAAGTAATTTTTATTTGCTGTTCTTAGTTGTTCTCTATCTTTAGTTATGGATATGGAACACGAAATACCAAAAAAATAGGTGTACTTGCTAGTCATGGAGATGGGGAACCTCCTAAAACCCTCGATGCTCGTTATGTGACAGAAATTATGTACTACTTTGATAATCCTGAGAAAACCTCATTCAATCTGGTAATGGGAGTAACGTTGGATCAACGTGAATACTTTAGGGATTATCGCTTGACACAAAAAGGGAAACTATTATGGGATCAAATTTATATATTGAAGTGGTATGCTCGGCAAGTATGCTTGAGTTATGATTATACTTGTTGCTCTAGGATGAAGGCTCGACACCTTCCCTTTTCATGCAAATTTAATGATAATGAAGCCTTAGCTTCTTATGTTAATGGTATATATGATTACTATGATGTGGAACAAATAGAAGAATTTGTTGCTTTTAAGGGTGCTTATGAAATTGAATCTTTGTTTGAAAAGTATGAAGCTTTTGATGATGATGTTTATAGGACTAAAAATTTAGCTATCTAAAATATTTCTATGATAATTATGAATATAATTCCTATATTAATGCGCTTATTGAGAAAGTCTCCTTTGTCCAAGAAGAGACTAATATTTTGCAGGAATCTATGGAAGAAGAAGTTGATGAAACTGTGAGCTCATTGGATGAAAAAGATGAGGAGGAGAGCGAAGAACAAAAGGAGGAAGAGCAGATTGATCACCCGTGCCCACCTTCTAATGAGAGTAACTCTTCAACTCATACATTGTTTAATTCTCCTTCATGCTTACCGAAGGATGAATGCTATGATAATTGCTATGATCCAGTTGATTCTTCTGAAATATCCCTTTTTGATGATATTTGCTATGCTTGTGGCCAAGATGCCAATATGAATTATGCTTATGGAGATGAACTTGCTATAGTTCCTTATGTTAAACATGAAATTATTGCTATTGCACCCACGCATGATAGTCCTATTATCTTTTTGAATTCTCCCAACTACACTATATCGAAGAAGTTTACTCTTATTAAGGATTATATTGATGGGTTGCATTTTACTATTACACACGATGATTTTGATAGATATAATATGCATGTGCTTGCTGCTCCTACTTGTAATTATTATGAGAGAGGAACTACATCTCCACCTCTTTATGTTTCCAACACAAAAAAATTGCAAGAAACTGTTTATACTATGCATTGGTCTTTACTTTGTGTGCATGAATTGTTCTTTTATGACATGTCAATTGATGTCTACTACACAACCTTATTCCTGTAGACGTTGTTGGGCCTCCAAGTGCAGAGGTTTGTAGGACGTAGCAAATTTCCCTCAAGTGGATGACCTAAGGTTTATCAATCCGTAGGAGGCATAGGATGAAGATGGTCTCTCTCAAGCAACCTTGCAACCAAATAACAAAGAGTCTCTTGTGTCCCCAACACACCCAATACAATGGTAAATTGTATATGTGCACTAGTTCGGCGAAGAGATGGTGATACAAGTGCAAAATGGATAGTAGATAATGGTTTTTGTAATCTGAAAATATAAAAACAGGAAGGTAACTAATGATAAAAGTGAGCACAAACGGTATTGCAATGCTAGGAAACAAGGCTAGGGTTCATACTTTCACTAGTGCAAGTTCTCTCAACAATAATAACATAATTGGATCACATAACTATCCCTCAACATGCAACAAAGAGTCACTCCAAAGTCACTAATAGCGGAGAACGAACAAAGAGATTATGGTAGGGTACGAAACCACCTCAAAGTTATTCTTTCCAATCAATCCGTTGGGCTATTCCTATAAGTGTCATAAACAGCCCTAGAGTTCATACTAGAATAACACCTTAAGACACAAATCAACCAAAACCCTAATGTCACCTAGATACTCCAATGTCACCTCAAGTATCCGTGGGTATGATTATACGATATGCATCACACAATCTCAGATTCATGTATTCAACCAACACATAGAACCTCAAAGAGTGCCCCAAAGTCTCTACCGGAGAATCATGACGAAAACGTGTGCCAACCCCTATGCATAGCTTCATGGGCGGAACTCGCAAGTTGATCACCAAAACATACATCAAGTGAATCACGTGATATCTCATTGTCACCACAGATACGCACGGCAAGACATACATCAAGTGTTCTCAAATCTTTAAAGACTCAATCCGATAAGATAACTTCAAAGGGGAAACTCAATCCATTACAAGAGAGTAGAGGGGGGGGGAGAAAACATCATAGGATCCAAATATAATAGCAAAGCTCCTGATACATCAAGATCGTATCACCTCAAGAACACGAGAGAGAGAGAGATCAAACACATAGCTAATGGTACATACCCTCAGCCCTGAGGGAGAACTACTCCCTCCTCATCATGGAGAGCACCGGGATGATGAAGATGGCCACCGGAGAGGGATTGCCCCCTCCGGCAGGGTGCTGGAACGGGTCTAGATTGGTTTTCAGTGGCTACGGAGGCTTCTGGCGGCAGAACTCCTTATCTATTGTGCTCCCCGATCGTTTTAGGGTATATGGAGATATATAGGCGAAGAAGTACGTCAGGGGAGCCACGAGGGGCCCACGAGGGTGGAGGGCTCCCCCTGCCTCGTGGCTTCCTCGTTGCTTCCCTTACGTGGACTCCAAGTCTCCCGGGTTGCTTTCCTTCCAAAAATAAGTTCCGTGAAGTTTCAGGTCAATTGGACTCTGTTTGATTTTCCTTTTCTGCGATACTCTAAAATAAGGAAAAACAGAAACTGGCACTGGGCTCTAGGTTAATAGGTTAGTCCCAAAAATCATATAAAATAGCATATAAATGCATATAAAACATCCAAGGTTGGTAATATAATAGCATGGAACAATCAAAAATTATAGATATGTTGGAGACATATCAGCATCCCCAAGCTTAATTCCTGCTCGTCCTCGAGTAGGTAAATAATAAAAACAGAATTTTTGATGTGGAATGCTACCTTACATATTTCTCTAAGTAATTCTTCTTTATTTTTGCATAAATGTTCAGATCCATAAGATTCAAGACAAAAGTTTAATATTGACATAGAAAAAATAATACTTCAAGCATACTAACTAAGCAATCATGTCTTCTCAAAATAACGTGGCCAAAGAAAGTTCATCCCTACAAAATCATATAGTTTGGTCATGCTCCATTTTCGTCACACAAGAATGCTCTCATCATGCACAACCCCGATGACAAGCCAAGCAATTATTTCATACTTTAGTAATATCAAACTCATAAACCTTCACGCAATACATGAGCGCGAGCCATGGACATAACACTTTGGGTGGAATAGAATATGATGATGGGGGTTATGTGGAGAAGACAAAAAGGAGAAAGTCTCACATCGACGCGGCTAATCAATGGGCTAGGGAGATGCCCATTAATTGATGTCAATGCAAGGAGTAGGGATTGCCATGCAACGGATGCACTAGAGCTATAAATGTATGAAAGCTCAACAAAAGAAACTAAGTGGGTGTGCATCCAACTTGCTTGCTCACGAAGACCTAGGGCACTTGAGGAGGCCCATTGTTGGAATATACAAGCCAAGTTCTATAATGAAAAATTCCCACTAGTATATGAAAGTGACAAAACAAGAGACTCTCTATCATGAGGATTATGGTGCTACTTTGAAGCACAAGTGTGGAAAAGGATAGTAGCATTGTCCCTTCTCTCTTTTTCTCCCATTTTTTGGGTCTTCTCTTTTTTATGGACTTTCTCCCCTTTTTGGGCCTTATCCTTTTTATGGCCTTTCTCTCTCTTTTTATTTATTTATTTCCTCACTTGGGACAATGCTCTAGAAAATGATGATTATCACACTTCTATTTATTTACAACTCAATGATTACAACTCGATGCTAGAACAAAAGATGACTCTGTATGAATGCCTCCAGCGGTGTACCGGGATATGCAATGAACCAAGAGTGACATGTATGAAAGAATTATGAACGGTGGCTTTGCCACAAATACTATGTCAACTACATGATCATGCTAAGCAATATGACATGATGAATGTGTCATGATAAACGGAATGGTGGAAAGTTGCATGGCAATATATCTCGGAATGGCTATGGAAATGCCATAATAGGTAGGTATGGTGGCTGTTTTGAGGAAGATATAAGGAGGTTTATGTGTGAAAGAGCGTATCATATCACGGGGTTTGGATGCACCGGCGAAGTTTGCACCAACTCTCAATGTGAGAAAGGGCAATGCACGGTACCGAAGAGGCTAGCAATGATGGAAGGGTGAGAGTGCGTATAATCCATGGACTCAACATTAGTCATAAAGAACTCACATACTTATTGCAAAAATCTACAAGTCATCAAAAACCTCGGCACTACGCGCATGCTCCTAGGGGGATAGATTGGTAGGAAAAGACCATCGCTCGTCCCCGACCGCCACTCATAAGGAAGACAATCAAATAACACCTCATGATTCAAATTTGTTACGCAACGTTTACCATACGTGCATGCTATGGGACTTGCAAACTTAAACACAAGCATTTCTCAAATTCACAACTACTCAAATAGCACGACTTTGATATTATTACCTCCATATCTCAAAACAATCATCAAGCATTCAAACTTCTCTTAGTATTGAATGCACTCTATATGAAATTTTTTATTATATCCCTCTTGGATGCCCATCATATTAGGACTAGTTTCATAACCAAAGCAAACTACCATGCTGTTCTAAAGACTCTTAAAATAATATAAGTGAAGCACGAGAGTTCATCCATTTATTCAAAATAAAACTACCACCATGCTCTAAAAGATATAAGTGAAGTACTAGAGCAAACAACAAATTACTCCGAAAGATATAAGTGAAGATCAATGAGTAGTTGAATAATTATGCAACTATGTGAAGACTCTCTAACATTTAAGAATTTCAGATCTTGGTATTTTATTCAAACAGCAAGCAAAACAAAATGAAATAAAATGACGCTCCAAGCAAAACACATATCATGTGGCGAATAAAAATATAGCTCCAAGTAAAGTTACCAATGAACGAAGACGAAAAAGGGGATGCCTTCCGGGGCATCCCCAAGCTTTGGCTTTAGGTGTCCTTAGATTATCTTGGGGGTGCCTTGGGCATACCCAAGCTTAGACTCTTGCCACTCCTTATTCCATAGTCCATTGAATCTTTACCCAAAACTTGAAAACTTCACAACACAAAACTTAACCGAAAACTCGTAAGCTCCGTTAGCGAAAGCAAACAAAACACCACTTCAAGGTACTGTAATGAACTCATTTTTTCTTTATATTGGTGTTAAACCTACTATATTCCAACTTCTCCATGGTTTATAAACTCTTTTACTAGCCATAGATTCATCAAAATAAGCAAACAACACATAGAAAACAGAATCTGTCAAAACAGAACAGTCTGTAGTAATCTGTATAAAACGTAAACTTCTGGAACCCCAAAAATTCTAAAATAAATTGCTGGACGTGAGGAATTTATCTATTAATCATCTGCAAATATAATTAACTAAATAGCACTCTTCAATAAAAAATGGCAGCAATTCTCGTGAGCGCTACAGTTTCTGTTTTTTACAGCAAGATCAAAAAGACTTTCCCCAAGTCTTCCCAACGGTTCTACTTGGCACAAACACTAATTAAAAGCATAAAACCACATCTAAACAGAGGCTAGATGAATTATTTATTACTAAACAGGAGCAAAAAGCAAGGTACAAAAATAGAATTGGGTTGCCACCCAACAAGCGCTATCGTTTAACGCCCCTAGCTAGGCATGATGATTTCAATGATGCTCACATAAAAGATAAGAATTGAAACATAAAGAGAGCATCATGAAGTATATGACTAGCACATTTGAGTCTAACCCACTTCCTATGCATAGGGATTTTGTGAGCAAACAACTTGTGGGAACAAGAATCAACTTGCATAGGAAGGTAAAACAAGTATAACTTCAAAACTTTAAGCACATAGAGAGGAAACTTGATATTATTGCAATTCCTACAAGCATAAGTTCCTTCCTCATAATAATTTTCAGTAGCATCGTGAATGAATTTAACAATATAACCAGCACCTAAAGCATTATTTTCATGATCTACAAGCATAGAAAATTTACTACTCTCCACATAATCAAATTTCTTCTCATAAATAATAGTGGGAGCAAACTCAACAAAATAACTATCATGTGATTGAAAATTAAGATCAAGATGACAAGTTTCATGGTTATCATTATTCTTTAAAGCATACGTGTCATCACAATAATCATCATAGATAGGAGGCATGCTTTCGTCATAGTAAATTTGCTCATCAAGCTTGGGGGACAAAAAATATCATCTTCATTAAACATACACTACAAAAAAAAAGACATCCGTGACATTTTGGGCCGAATGAAATTTTTTTCTATCATACATATGACACTTATATGACAATAATTGTGACAAAACCCGGTATCATCATAGATATGGTGGGCTCCTACTTCTATGACAAAAAATCATGACAGAAAATGGGCTTTTCGTCCTGGGCAGGCCGGAGACGCAGCTGCATGACATTCTTTGGGTCGTCCATGACGGAAAAAACCATGGTAGAAGCGAGGGCGAGGAAAATTTCGAGGAGTTCCCGGTTACGGTGGGAGGTCGGGGGTCGAGCGATGCGCGCTTCTCTCGTACACGTACGCGCGTGTGTGCGAGGCGTTGGCTCTAACTGAACCCGAGCGAGGCATTGGGCTCTAACTGAACCCGAGCGATTGCACTGCAGGCTACGCGTTACTGAACCTGAGCAATCAATCGATGGCTGTTAACTGAACCCGATCGAGTGATTCCTTCGCTACTGCTGCTAACTGAAGCCGATCGATTGGATGAACAGTGAGCGTTGCGGGGGGTTTGGATGAACAGTGAGCGGTGGCGTTGCCTTTGGATGAACAGGACCCCGTGGTATGGAGGGCTGGATGAACAGTAGACGGTGGAGGGGTGGTTGAACAGGACCCTGTGGTGTGGAGGGCTGGATGAACAGTAGACGGTGGAGGGGTGGTTGAACAGTAGCCGGTGGAGTAGCGTGCGGTGGAGGCTGGATGAACAGGAGCCCGTGGAGGCTGGAGGAGGTCGATGGTAGCCCATGGAGGCTGGAGGAGGTCGACGGTGGAGATGAACAGTATCCCGTGGAGTCCCGTTTTGCGGTATGCCACACCCCTCCCGATGAACAGGACCCCCATTTCGACCGTAGGAGGTCCGTTTCGTCCGTTTTGCGATGCGCCACACCCCTCCCGATCAACAGGACCCCCGTTTTGACCGTAGGAGGTCCGTTTCGTCCGTTTTGCGGTACGCCACACCCCTCCCGATCAACAGGACCCCCGTTTCGACCATAGGAGGTCCGTTTCGTCCGTTTTTCGGTACGCCACACCCCTCCCGATCAACAGGACCCTCGTTTCGACCGTAGGAGGTCCGTTTCCTCCGTTTTGCGGTACGCCACACCCCTCCCGATCAACAGGACCCCCGTTTCGACCATAGGAGGTCTGTTTCCTCCGTTTTGCAGTACGCCACACTCCTCCCGATCAAAAAGACCCCCATTTTGACCGTAGGAGGTCTGTTTCCTCCGTTTTGCGGTACGCCACACCCCTCCACATGAACACGACGCATTCCATTGCCTCCCCATGAACACGACGCATTCTGTTGCCTCCCCATGAACACGATGACGACGCTGTTTCTCCGTTCCGACCCAGCCATGTACACGAGCCCTCGCCGTACGTATGCGCGAGTAAGTGTTTGAGACCCTGCCCGTATGTACGTATGTGGCCGTATTTTCTTTCTTGCACCCTGGCCGCTGTACGTACATGTACATGCTACATGCGCGCCTCTACTACGACACGTACGCGCCCCTACTACGACACGTACGCGCATCTACATCGACTAGTATATATGTACGTACACATTCGCGACCAGAATGACAACGCTACGTACGCTTCAACCAGATGGGTCCCGACTGTCAGGCACTTCCTTGCCTGCGAAGATGTAGCTGATGGGTCCCAGCAGTCAGGGAGGCGAATCATTTTGGTTTTTTTGCGCGGACGCACTTCCTTGCGTGCGAAGATGTAGCTGGTGGGTCCCAGCAGTCAGGGGGGGATCGTTTTTTTTGCGAAATACGATGGCCCGTCCGGTGGGTCCCTACTGTCAGGTGGAGAAATCATTATTTTCCGCATAATAAGGAGGCACTTCCTTGCTGTCGCCGTGGACCCAGCTATCAGCCTCTCCATGTATAGTCAACGTCCAATGGAAGTCGTTCCTTGACTATGTTGACCACGCCGCGCCGAGAGCACCAGGGCAGTGGACGACGGCGAGGCCTAGGAAGGGGACGACACGGAGCCGGTGAAGACGCGACAGTGGATGCCCACGCGGAGAGGAGTATGAGGGTTCACTCGTTCGGCTGCGGTGTGAGGGTGTCGTCGCCGCAGGGCCTGGCCAGCCGTGGGAATAGTAGGGGACGGTGAGGCCTCCGCGGCAGCACAGCCGGTCATGGGATGTAGGAGCAGGCGGCACGACCGGTGCTGCTTTGGGTGGCTGGAGCAAGAAGACCAGATGTTGAAGAAGCACTACGGCCGTTGGATGGACATCGTACGGTCACTGGAGCTAGAATCGTTCATATTGACTAAGTTGACAAAGCCCTCTGTCCCCTTCAACTTAGTAGGCCCACAAGTCAGCCTCCCACCAAGGTGGGTCCCAGCTAGTAGGGGGAGTATTCATTTTTTTGTGCATAATAAGGAGGCACTTCCGGTGGGTCCGAGCTGACAGCGGGTGGAACGTTTTTTTTCGCGAAATACGGTGGCCCGTCCGGTGGGTCCCAGCAGTCAGGGGGAAACAATTTTTTTTGTGAAATAAGGTGGCCCGTCTAGTGTGTCCCCGCTGTCAGGTGGAGGAATAATTATTTTGCGCGTAATAAGGAGGCACTTCCTTGCGGCCGCCGTGGACCCAGCTGTTAGCCTCTCCACATACAGTACTCTTCCGATGGAAGTCGGTCGTTGACCATGTTGACCACGCCGCGCCGAGAGCACCAGGGCGGTGGATGACGGCGAGGCCTAGGAAGGGGACGACGCGGAGCCGAGGAAGATGCAGCAGTGGAAGCCCGCGCGGGGAGGAGTACGAGAGTTCACTGGTTCGGCTGCGGTGTGAGGCTGCCGTTGCCACAGAATAAGAGGGGGTGTGGGTGAGTGGAGGGATGGCCTGGCCAGTGGTGGGAGTAGTATGGGGGCGGTGAGGCCTCCGCGGCAGCACAACCGACCACGGGAGGCAGGAGCAGGCGGCACGACCGGCGCTGCTTTGGGCGGCTGGACCAAGAAGACCAGAGGTTGAAGAAGCACTACGGCCGTTGGATGGACATCGTACGGTCACCGAAGCTAGAATCATTTATATTGACTAAGTTGACAAAACCCTTGGTACGCTCCAACTTAGTAGGCCCACAGGTCAGCCTCCGAAACGGTGTGCCCCAGATGTCAGGGGGAGGAATCATTTTTTGGGCGGCCGAAGCTAAGAATATCCGAGATTGAAGAAGAAGCACGACATCCGTTGGATAGACATCCAACGGCCACTGCTGCTAGAACCGTGTGTTGACTATAGTAAGTTGACAAAGCCTTGCATACGCGTTAACTTATTTTTTTAAGGGACGCGTCACTTAGTAGGCCCACAAGTGTGTGGCAGAGAACTTATAGCCTATTTGTGTTTTGTAAGAATGTACAGCCCATTTTTGAATTCTAATGGAATTTACAATAGCCCATTTACAGTTTGTTAAAAGTACATCCCATTTTCTAGCTAGGACAACGATTAATAATTTCAACCAACCGTTGAAGATAGAATTCAATAAAATTTCCCACATTTTGATGGGATCCGAAATATTTTTATCCCGAAATTTCTAGTCAGATTAAATATAAATTTGTATTACATAAAAATCCAACAAAACATTGCGCGCGCAACAATGAAAATTTAAGATTTTCAAAATCCACAAATAATATTTTATAAACTAATTTCGTGTTTGGTGCATTTTTTATAGTTACTGCCCAGTTTTTATAATTACATCCCATTTATTATTTTTTAAAGCTCATTTTCCTGTTAAGCCTAATGCATCCCTCCTATGAAAGATTTGCAGCCCAGCGAGGCGGAGAATAACAAGTTGACCTTGCCTGGGTATTCCTCAAAAAGACGTATAGCTGGGCTAGCCATTTTTATCTTGAAAAAATTAGTATCTGGGCTGGATATTTGGCCTGGGCTAGACGGGCCACAGCCGGCCCAGTTAATACCATGCTCTCCTCTGAACAACAATGAAATCATCGCCAAGAAAAACTCTGCAGTGCTCACGCCTCAAAAACACAAATACTGCTCGAGCTGCTTGGTCCCAGCTGTCGGCCGCACCTTGTGCAATTCTCTCGTTTATATTGACTACATAGGTTGACAATGATGTGGGACCGTGATGTCAGGAAACCAGGAGAAAGCAAAAAAAAATAGCCATACATAATAAGGAGGCACTTGCGTACGTACGGTTATGGCCCTAGTGGGTCCCTAGTGTCATCCAGTCAAAATAAAGTCATCTCCTGAATCCTCATGTTCGTTGACAATGTTAACAATGCTCGGCACCACGGCGAGCGCAACAACTCGAAGGACAATGGAGAGGGCCTCGCGGGCCCTATGGATGGTCTGATACAGCGCCCGCTGCTCATTCAGGAAGCCAGGATCATTGGACACCTATGAGCACCTTCGAGAAACTAAGATGGCATGAAACGGTAAGGCCGCGCTTGGGAGCTCTGGTTTATTTCAAACCTATATTAACATACAAGTGTAATTTACTCGTCATCGGAAACAACGCGTAAAATACAGGCGTAATGAAACCGAGGGCCCGAGGTCTGTAAGTAAACCGGCGGGTTACGCGTGTAATTTGAGAGACTAGTGTATATTTTACGAGCACTGCTATACGGACGACATTACCAGACGATACATGCACGACGTGCGTATCATGCCATCCATGGGCAAGGCTGAAACAGCAGCTAACGGCTGGATTAGCAATCGCCCGAGTGTCGTTCAGCATTTTTATCGTGTGTGAAGTACTTCCGATATTTTACTAGTCGAAATCGACCAACCAAGCGCCTTCACCCGAGACCATCTGCTTTAATTTACAAGCGTCAGTTTTACAAGCGGTTTTGGTTGGAAAACGACGATCCAATCACGGCCTAATATCATGAGTTGGTCAGAAGATCATATGGTTTCACGTCTAACCTACCCGACTTGTCGTATAGGCTATGAATGAAACATCAGACGATGAACTTCTTAAGCACGGAAACAACAGAAGAGGATGATCTTCTTAACAAGTAAATCACTGGCATTAGATCGACATGCAAAACAATACGAAGCATTATTCTCAGGAGGCACGGTGAACAGCTCGTGATGCTGCATGCCACAACATTCCAAGCTCAACTTTGCAATCAAACACAAGGCCTGGCATTACATAGACAATATTCAGAACAAACTCTTAACACAGGAATATCTCAGCAGAGTAACTATTTACTTCTAAACTGAACATAGGAATAGGAAAAAACACTCGACGCTGCTCACAGCAAGGGCGTCCCACTCAAAAATATCAAATGCATGTCTTCTGGCTAACATCAATGAGCAAATTTTGACAAGGTTTTCCAATTCCAATATATTAAACTAACGTCTTCTTGCTAACATCAATGATTAAACTTTCACAAGCTTTTCCCATTCAAAATATGTAATGCCTATGATCGTGGAGTCCTGTCGTAGCTTCTTGTACTTGTTTGGGCACTTTTTGCCCAGGGCACTCCACGTGTTGTTAAATTGCCAATGGTCTCCGCAGACTAGTCATGTCACCGGTGTCTAATAATACTCTGTAAAGGTTCTCGGTCATTCCTTCTGTAATGTAGCGCAAACAGTGACTGCTTCTTTCTGCAAAGTGGAACGACCAACTGGACCCAGTAATGCAGCAGTTTGCCTTACACATTGGCTCCTTTTGTGCAGTTCAACTAAAATCGAAGTCGGAATAAAATCGAGCTTTAATTTTGATATCCCTGTAAGCAACAATAGGTATAAGGGAAACAATTACTGAGAAATAACGGTTGATGACTTGTACTCCCAGAAGAAAAGCATCTACTGATCTACTTTATCTTAATGGGAAACAAAGCAGGAGAGTAGCAATTCTCCATCAGTGTGATTCATTCATATTGACTGAGACATTATCTTAACAATGCCTTGTTTCAACATGTATAAAGAACGACAAAGCAGAAAAGTACCATTCCTAAAACAATGCAACTGATTCATTTTAACAGAGACATTATCTTAACAATACCTTGATTAAACATGTAGAAAGAACTACAAAGCAGGATAGTACCATTCCTAACAAGTGTTGCAGTTTTGAACTAAGATTCAGTAGTTAATTAATTCTGAGAGTGGCATTGCTTAATTTTACCAGCGGCATTAGATTAACGAATAGCATAAACAGTTCCAGGGGAGAGTGGGCGCAACAACAATATGTGCTTCCATCTACTTATAAAGGGGGTGATGCAGAGTTTGTTGTAACAAAGCAACAAGCATCATGTCTAGATTGGTCCCATTTTTGTTCACTACTTAATGGGAAAAGACAGCAATACAATAGCTTCAATTCAACATTTATTTAAAATAGTACCAATACAAGTAGCACAACATCTCAAAGCACACTACACAATCATGTGGAAGGCCTGTACTGACCTTTCATGAGACAGACAAGATAAAATATGAATCTGCCAACACAAATAGGAAATCCAATCTCGTTTTGTGCAGTTGCACTGAAATCAAGCAAAGTGTTTCACTTAGCGAAGCAAAATGTCGCAATAGCAACAAGTTGAATAGATATCCCTGTTTAAACAGAGGCAAAAAAGGAATCAATTACTGGCTAATAAAGGAGGATGAAACATGCGGCCACAAAAATGGTAATCCCGCAAATCCCTAACAAGTGTTGCAGTTTTGAAATAAGATTCAGTAGTTAATTTTGAGAGTGGCATCAATTACTGGCTTACAAAGGGGGTGATGCTGAATTTGTTGTAACAAAGCAACAAGCATCATGTCTGGGTTGGTCCCATTTTTGTTCACTACTTAATGGGAAAAGACAGCAATACAATAGCTTCAATTCAACATTTATTTAAAATAGTACCAATACAAGTAGCACAACATCTCAAAGCACACTACACAATCATGTGGAAGGCCTGTACTGACCTTTCATGAGACAGACAAGATAAAATATGAATCTGCCAACACAAATAGGAAATCCAATCTCGTTTTGTGCAGTTGCACTGAAATCAAGCAAAGTGTTTCACTTAGCGAAGCAAAATGTCGCAATAGCAACAAGTTGAATAGATATCCCTGTTTAAACAGAGGCAAAAAAGGAATCAATTACTGGCTAATAAAGGAGGATGAAACATGCGGCCACAAAAATGGTAATCCCGCAAATCCCTAACAAGTGTTGCAGTTTTGAAATAAGATTCAGTAGTTAATTTTGAGAGTGGCATCAATTACTGGCTTACAAAGGGGGTGATGCTGAATTTGTTGTAACAAAGCAACAAGCATCATGTCTGGGTTGGTCCCATTTTTGTTCACTACTTAATGGGAAAAGACAGCAATACAATAGCTTCAATTCAACATTTATTTAAAACAGTACCAAAACAAGTAGCACAACATCTCAAAGCACACTGCACATCATGTGGAGACCAAGATTTGAAACAACTCGCCACAAAGACTGGAAACAAATCTCGATCTCCTTTTGTGCAGTTCCACCAAAATGAAGCAAAGTCACCGGTGTGACATTCAAGTTGAACTGCACAAAACACTCTTAAAACATAAGTGTTTCGAGTAGCGAAGCAAAATGTCGCAATAACAACAAGTTGAATCGATACCCCTGTTTTAACAGAAGCAAAAAAAGGAAACAATTACTTGCCGATAAAGGAGGATGAAACAAACGGTGACAGAAAGAAGCATCTAACTTATCTTGGATGAAAAACAAAGTAGGACAGTAGCATTTCTAAAATGGTTGTATTGATTCATATTAATAGAGACATTCTCTTGAAACAACATTCATTAAAAATGTAATTTACTTTTAACAGTGGCATTGCTTCAATTTTCCGGCGGCATTCTTAGATTAACAACAGCAAAATAGCTGTATGGGACATGCCAGCACCATGTGCGTCCACACGTATAAATGGGTGATGCAGAGTATGTAGCCAAGCAGCATATATGCGATGGTCCCATATTTGTTCTCTTTGAACCTTCTTCCTATGTGAGGGAAACAAATCTAGTCCTGCACAAACTACTCGACCCCCCCAGTTTCTTTTCCTTTTCAACAAAGAGATCAGTTCCTTACAGATGTGTGTACTGGGTTACCCCCCTTTTTCCCTTTTCGACCTACAAAGCGGCTGGATAACTAGTCTATACTACTTTCCGCCCCTCCTTTCCATATTGAACCACGTCGTAGATTCTTGCTCCAGCCCACCGCACCCTTCTTTCCCTCTTTTAACCAAGACCTAGATTCGACTACAGATCGAAAAAGATCCACATGCAGCTAGAGCAACGACGGTTCCAAAGAAACTTATACCTTAGGGTCGTCTGGATGTGGCAAGGCGTGCGGCGGGAGGCCGGAACTGCCCACACTACGTACGACAACGAGGAAGAAGGGGTCGGTGGCCCTCCTGCACAGGCGCTTTGTGAAAGAGAACAGCGTAGCCGGCAGTGGATTGCCTCCCTCGCCGAAGGCGATAGAGTGAACGCTGCACCTCCTCCCTTCCCGGTGCGACGGGATACGGACGCCTCCTTCACCAGCTGTGAGGGGGGAGAGAGAGACAAGAGGCCAACGCAATCTTGTTTAGATCTGGTGAAGAGAGGGTAGGAGACTGTGAATATAGCAAACCCTAGCAAATGAACGCTGAGCCTCCAGCGTGTAACATATATGTAGTGCGCCGAGCGTGTGGAGAGTGCAAACCCTAGCGAACAAGCGCTGAGGCTCCCGCTTATATATATACACTACTATAGTACGGACTGAGCTCCGGTGCCTTCACTGCACCTGCTTTTGGCTGTATGACAGGTGAGCCAGCCACATTTTGGGCCCACCTGTCATAAATCCAAAGGCTGGTGCACTAAGTCAATGAAGCTGCATCCATATAGTACTCTCGTGTATATACGACTAATATATAGTGGAGTGGTTTTCTTATTCTCTCCATAACAATCGTTTTAAATTGTGTAAGTACGAAACGAAACTCTTTATTTAATGTACAGTGAAGAAAACTAGTACTACTTCCGATGAACTAACGATCCACGCCCACGCGTCCTGGTCGCACTTCCTGTCCTTCACGTGTGGTACACTACCCTCCCTTAAGTGAACAACCACACATGCGCCAAATTATCATAAACATGTGAGAGTGTGTACAAATAAAGAATTTTAACTTCAATTATCGGGAAGGTTTGAGAGTATTACAAAGTTTGACTTCAGTCAAATCTAATATGCAGAGTAAATAAAAATGGAGGGCTACTACGTCCATTCGGGTTTTTAATCCACACCATTTTTTAAATCAAAGTTAATAGCTGGACAAATAAAATTACAGGGGAGCTGGAGACAAAGTTGTGAGAAGGCTTAGAAATCAATACAAAACGTATTCTCTTAGTACCAACGTCGATCCTTCTTCGAGGAAACATTTGGTTCATAGCCAATTGTGTGATAAAATTGCACCAACGTGAAAGACGATTGCGTCTCCAATGCAACCAAGGTGAACTGACGAAGGATATCATCTTTGTGCGTAACAAGCAAAGAGCACCGATGGAAGACAGCTTGTTTTTCATTGAAAATCGATCAGCTTCACCAGCCGACGCAACCATGAGGCGCAAACATGAGCATCGATAGGTCATCATGGTGATACATCATCCATTTGGCATCAAGTTTGGGTGAGGCACCTATGAAGTTCGACAAATCCTCACTATGGTCTGTTTCTTCTCAGTAATCAAGCTCGAGGAAGGAAGAACCACGTGGCAGAGGACAGTGAGGCGGAACAACAATGGCCATCCAATTTTGTGCAGTTCCACTAAAATTGAGGAAGACATGCCCGGGTATGGAGACACGCATCGCTGTTTCCAAAAATATAAAAAAGGGTTAGCAACGACATCTCAATTGTCAATAAGAATTAATGAAAAGTACACCAACAAACAGAAGCATCATAATTATCTTGATGGGAACTAAACCAGGATACCCGAGAAAAAAAGCATTTCTTCATTTAACCAGTGATAGTACTACCACCATATGGACAATGACCGCGCAACCACAATGTACTTTTTGTCGAAACAACATGTATACCTCCACCGAGGCATAAATCAGGACAACTTTTCGAGTGGCATTTCCTCTATAATAGTACTAGTAGGTGATGTTGGACCAGCCGACGAACCCTAGCTACTATGCATGGGGAGCTGGGGAGTAGCCGCATAGAAGAAAACCCGCACGCAGCGACCTGGGGAGCTGGACCAGTACAAGAAGTTATACCTCAGGTGGGCGAGATGTCGTTTAGGCGGGCGGGCGGGATCTGCCCACACGATGGCAGCAAACAAGGGCGCGGAGGATCTTCGTCCGCGCCAGCGCCGGCTCTGAGAGGACGGTGCGCATCGGCTTCCTCCGTCACCGATGGCGGCAATGTCAACGCTACACCTCCTCACCTCCCGCAGCGGACGGGATTCGGCCGGATCTGTGACCACCGGTGAGGAGAGAGATAGAGTGGACACTGTCATCTTGTTTTGATATGGAGAGGGTGAGAGAGCGAGACGCGAGAAACTCTATCAAACAAGAGGCTATAATGGAGTAAAAAATCTCTCCATAGCAGTGGTTTAAAATAGAATACGCGCGTTCCCGGAAAAAAGAAACGAAAACTAGCGGACAATTTTTCAAGGGTCTGTCTAGGACACATCTAGATGTGACATAGTTATGTCACATCTAAGTTGATGTCCACTCTGTTTGTGGTCTATTTTTTCCTAGTTTTTTTGTTTTTGTTGCTACATTATATACTTGTGGGAGCTTAGATGTGATATCCTTAAATAACATCTAGATGTGAATTAGACAAACTGATTTTCTAACGTACCAAGAAAGAAAACTCGATCAAAAACACGCCCCCGCTTCCAGGTCGCGAGAGTCGTCGGGCACACACACATAGACATAAACATGCATATCCGTGTTTACGTAAAATTTCATTTCCATCTCCATCTCCAATCATATTTGTCCAACTGGCACATTATTTACGTTGTTAATTATATACGCAGCAATATTAACGTACAACATCTCTTGTTTGCGCACGTCCGAACCGCTGCCACGGCCGGTCCTGACCAACCCGAACCCTCTTCATCACCCGCGTGTGCTTCCCGCCCGAAACGGTTAGTGCCGCATTCATGCCCGGCCAGAGCGGACGCGACCTCTCACTGGCGCCGGCATTGAAGCGGCGCGCCGGCCAAGAGAGCGTCGCCCGCGCCGCTTCCGGGTGCACGCGGCTGCTCCGCGTTCAAAGGTCGCAATAGCCGGCTACAACATGCATGTAAAAAGTTCTTGGGAGTTCGTGCTATAGCTAGCTGTCCTCCCCCAACTCGTCAATCTCTTCCAGTAGTGCTAGTACTCCATGGCGTGATCCATCGACAAGCAGGCGGGAAAGTTATCGTATACGCGGTTTGCGGTGAGTGGCATGCCGAGTGACCGTGTGGGGTCGAGTCATGGAGGAGGGTGAGACACGAACACGACATACGTGATTTAAATGTTGGTTTTGCTCAATGGCGCGATCCAACGAAACGAAACGTTGGTTTCTCTCCGTTTCCATTTTTTCTCCGGAAAAACGGAAACTGTCCACTCCATTTTCATTCCTATTCCAAGGTTGCCCCGTTACAACATTCCATCAGATACAAAGGAAAACTAACACGCATGCTGATGCATCTCAATGATTCATAGATCATAGCCAATATTTACTTCACAACTAAAGAAAAAAGTTGTGAGAGCATGTACGAAAGAAAAACTACTGATGGGGTCACTACGACTTAAACCCTAAACCCTAAACATGATTTAATTTCCTGGCCAGGTAGAACATGTCGAAGGAAAGACGGCTGGTACCCTCGGATCATATGATGCTTTTGTGCAGTTCCACTAAAATCGACCTGAGCATCCCTGATGGCAAAGATATTGAAGAAGTGTGATTAGAATAATAATACTAGCACTAGTTCATGAGACATAAACTCATCGCAAGTAGAAGCCAGTAGAAGTAGAGAAAGATCGACATGGAGATGGAGCTACGGCAGTGGAGCAAGCCGGCTCCAAAAGGAAGATGGACTACCTGGGACGTCGGGATGTAGCTAGAAGGGCGGTTGGCACGTGGCATCGGCCCATACCGCGGTGACCCCCGATTGGGACGCACTGATTGTGGGTTTTCTCCCTCGCCGATGTCGACCGCGTCTACGCAGAACATTGTTCCCTTCCCCCAGTTGCGGGATCAGGCCCGTCGTTCTATGCTTGTGAAGAGAGCAACCTAAGCAAGAAGGCTTGTAGCTTAGGCTCCTGCTAGTGTATATATAGTGATTTCCTTTTTCTCTCCATATCAACCATTTTATATTGCGTACGTGTCATTCAAGAGTGAAATGATGGTTGCTTCTTCCGACTAACTTACTGTGTGATTTGACTGCTCCTTAGTGGCCCCTACACGTACCCCCCTACGTGTATGCAACAGTCACACGTACACATGGACGCAAAAACGAGCGCGACGCCCTAATGCATGCATGTCTGAGCACACGACGGAACACACAAGGTCACGCTCAAGTGCTCAACCTACACGTGCATGCACACACATACTCAATCAGGGTGAGCTAGTGACCATATAAACACCGGAAAATATATATATTGAGCGCACTTAGCATATTATGAAGTCCACTGACCGTATTTTTACAAATATACAGTGACAGACAGTGTATTTATCTCGTTTGAAATTAAGCCATATTAACCAGAGATGAGGCAGTATGGACTAGCATTACTTTGTTGTGTCCCGTCAACTTGCCGAACAAGGAGAAGGTTGCAGGACGGGAGAAGATTGCGCGCGGTGGCTCGCAGGACAAGGAGAAACTTTTGACTAATGCAAGCTCTCCCTCGCTCAGGCGGTGGACGTGCAACAGTTAATTCGGTGTCAGATTGCCAGAAGCATACACTATACTACTAGTGCTATTATTGTTCGACTTCCCGAATAGGCGAACAGCCAAGCGCAAAGTTTACTAGTACTACTACTATAGTCTATAAAGGTACGTACTATACTAGTACTAGGAACCGGATGGAGGAGCGTTTGCACTCTTATTATAATTTTAAAATGTGATAAAGCAATCTTCAACACATTTGGTTCTCTTCGAGGGTTCTCGCATGTGATAATGGAAGTTGATTGCATGGAACACTCGCCACAATTCTCGCTTAATTCTGGCTCATATCCTGTTACAAATAGTAGCGCTCGGTAATATTTCCTCTTTTTTTGCTATTCAGCATGTAAACAGGTCAGCAAACCTTGCGGCGCATCTTCGTGCGAACCGTGCTTGTTGCACTTTGAATGTGGCCGAGAGCTGGCTTGATGAAACACCTCGCTTCCTACTTCTTTTTTTGCGGGGTACCTCGCTTCCTAGTGACCAGTGTCTTGGCTGATCGTCCTAAGAATGCTTATATATAAATAAAGCTCTCTCATTTACCCGCAAAAAAGATTAAGCCATATTAACCGGAAAGGAGGGAGTATGGACTAGCACTACTTTTTGGTGTGTCCCGTCAACTCACAGAACGAGGAGAAGCTTGCAGGACAAGGTGAAGCTCGCTTACGCCTTTTAACTAATGCAACCTACCCTCGGTGGACATGCATCAGTCCATTCGGTGTCAGATTGTCAGAGGCATACATTGTAGTACCCAACATGCGGAGTACCATCATTGTTCGACTTCACAAAGAGGCGAAGAGCCAAGCGAAGTAGTACGGGTGGTACTACTACTAGAACCACATGGTGGAGCGTCTGTACTCTTATTTTTTTATCTCTGATAAAGTACACGTTTATTCCGGAGAAGGGCGGAAAACGGCAGCCCAACATGTAATGAATGATATCGATCAACCAACCATGCTCGAATATATCTTGGCCTCCGTGCGAGCCCGTCTGTGTGTTCTCGCTCCTCGTCTCTCTCAAGGAATGGCGGGTTGGCTCTTTGCCGTCAATTGAGATCGGTTTGCTCATACTCCTGTCCCACATGTCAGTGATATGCCAAGAGGAGGTGCGTTGACCGACTGGCCATACGCGTACTTGGTTTTGTACCTTCATACTACTCCTCCCTCCGTCATAGTTTACAGGGCGCGCTTCATTATGATGCATTTCTCTCAATGCATTTCCACCACCAGAGAGACTTTAGACGCGTTTGGTTTAATGCTTAATTAATTAGGGCGTGGTAACCGCAATCAAGTCCACAATTTTCTCTCCATGTACTATACTAGTACGGAGTGGAGTAAGTGCATGCATGTGTGTACCTAGCGTGGAAGCACTGCATGCATGTGTGTATGCATTATTCCCTCTAGTAATAGACGCCGTGCTATAACTACCAATGCTATTTTTCAGGCCGATCGCTAGTCGCCTTGGTCCCACAGATTTTTTTCTTTTTACTGAAGCATGCTATATAAACAGTGACGGATGGAGTAGTATGAGAGGATTCAAAGAAGAGCGTATTGATGGTTGCTTCTTCAGAGCAACTTACATTGGGAAAGGTGGGGCTTATGATTTGACTGCTCATTACTCACTATTAATGCAGCGCAACGACCGGGCTGAGTCTCCCATGCGGTTGTGCACTACCCCCTCGGTTCCTAAATATACTCCGGAGTATTTGTCTTTCTAGAGATTTCAACGAGTGACTACTCAAATATTTGTCTTTTTAGAGATTTCAAATGGACTGTCACATATAGATGTATATAGACATATTTTAGAGTGTAGATTCACTCATTTTGCTCCATATGTAGTCACTTGTTGAAATCTCTAGAAAAACGAATAGAATATTTAGGAACGGAGGGAGTACACATATGAAGAAAAATGAGTGAATCTACACTCTAAAATATGCCCGTTTGAAATTTGTAAAAAGATAAATATTTAGGAACGAAGGAGTATAATTTTGCGCATGGCACATGGACCCGGATGATGAAGAGGCTTCTGGCAATGCTATCAAGCTTCCATCATTTGTTTACATAATTGACGTACTATACAAATAATTTTCCAGCGACATGAAATTGTACAATGGTGTGAGCTTTCAGCTTTTGTTTCGCGTGTCTTGCCATCGATGCTCTTTCGAAAACAATAAAAAACGAACTTCCTTGCTAATGCATGTCAATTATTAGCAGATCAGAGCTAATAATTACATCACAACTGAAGATAGAGTTGTGAGAAGGTGTTAAATTAAAATTGATCCATGCTTTCATTGGCAGCAACATCCCCCCAGCTCTGTCTAAATCAACAAGGCATGTTGAGAAAAAAGTAGCTGTCTGGAGCATGCAACATTCCGTTCATTTTGTGCAGTTCCACTAAAATAGAGCTGAGCGTCCCTATTCCAAAGATATTAAGTGTGATTACGATAATAGAGGACTGTTGATGAAACAATAAACACACAAATAGAAGCCGGTCACCTTTGCAGTCTCCCTTAAGAATAACTAGTTGGAGAAGATTAGGCTCGGAGTTGGATGAGGAGGATAGAGCAAAACCAATCTCCCTTTGTGCAGTCGCACTGAAATGTAGAGACGTTTCCCGTGTGACATTTTAGTACAACTGCACAAAACACTCTTAAGAAAAAGTGATTTGTGCAGTTCACCAAAAGGTCGCAATAGCAACGAGGTGAAATGGATAGCCCTGTTTGCAAAAAAGAGGTAGAAAGGAAACAATTACTGGCCAATAACAGTTGATGACACATGCGACGACAAAAAAGAAGCATATTCCTTGTCCTAAGGGAAGATAACAACACGGTTGTGTTTGTCTAAAACGGTGTGAGGACGAGAATGCAATATGGAAAGTACGCCGGATGAGCTATGTTTTGGGCAAAGAACTATGGAAGATCCACATGCAGCGACGTGGGAAGACGGGCAGTGGAGCAAGGCCGGAGGGGATACCTGGAGGTCGTCGGGGTGTAACTAGGTGAGCGGTGGCAGGCGGAATCTGCGAGCAGGTGGCTTAGGCCCTACCGCGTCGGAGATTGCTCAGAGAGAACGGCGTGTACCGCAGATCGGGACGTGCTGCCTCGGCGCCGTCAAACGGAGAAACGATGCACTTCCTCCCTTTCCCCCGACGGACGGGATGCGGCCGGATCAATGACCAACGGTGAGAGAGAGAGAGGCCACCGCACTCCCTTTCCCCGGCGGACAGGATGCGGCCGGATCAGTGACCAACGGTGAGAGAGAGAGGCCACTGCAACCTTGTGTAAGATACTCTGAAGAGCGACAAACCAGGCAGGCAGGCTCCATTGTATATATTGAGCGGACTACCTTTTTCTCCATAAAAATCGTTTATATTCTGTGTACGTGCCATTGAGCGCTATAACTTTATTTGAAAATAACGCGGCAACACGTCAAGTCGAACTTTGTTTGTGCACGCGTGATACACGACCTCCCTAGGCAAACAACCGCTACAGGCGTTCAAATTAGCACGTGGGCTGCCATTTCGTAAAGAAATGAGCTCCACCGTGTACCCGCGCGGGTGTGGCTGGGCACGAAGCGTGAGTACGTGCACGGTGCACCTATTCTCTTCTTGTATACGTACACCACCTACGTGGGGTTGTGTGAGAGAGATACAAACCTAGAGAGATATAGTGTGTGGGTTCTTGAGAGTTTGGGGGGGGGGTCAATAAAAAATGTAACATATGCAATGTGTGTGAAATAGAGTCCTGGATATAACATATATATAGAGGGGGCGATCCACGAGAAGAGAGTGGAGGTATCATCGGCTTGAGGTGTCCATAGAATCGAAGAGAGGGATGATGTGTGTGTGCGTGCGTGCGCGTGATCGATGAAGGGTGCCATCGAATTTGTGTGTCCCACATCAAAGATATAGAGTGGCTGGCCTACTGGAACGTGAGATGGGACATGTAAAGTTTGTCTCTGTGGCATGGATACCTACCTGCAGCGCTCAACTATCGGTGTGTGGTGGGGGAAGAGGGAGGCCCAATTAACTATAGAGGTACAATGGCTGGTATATGTGTGGAGGAGGAGAGAGGCCTACCTCATGTATTAAGGAGATCGATCTGCCTCATGTATTAAGGGAGATCGATCGGCATCCATGCATATGCGCAGGAGAGGAATAAAGGTTGGGAGAGAGACAGAGCTAGAGTGTTGGAGGGGGTGGTAGTGGAGTTGCTTCTAATAAATGGTGGGATAGGCTTGCTAGACAAACGGAGGGCACGCCCGCAATATCAATAAGAGAGGAGATGGCTGCTTGTTGTCTGTGCACGTGCGTGTGAGAGACGGGTCAGGAGGCATGCACGAAAGATGAGGGGGAACGATGTGGCTGTGGTAAGCAGATGTAACTACATAGGAAGATCAATCGCCCTTTGTTAGAGAAAGGAGAGACATAACTTGTGAGGTACGTCGATCGATTGGGGGGGGGGTAGTTAAAGTCAATCTAGGTATATGTTGCAGATCGATCGGTATACATGCATGTGTGTGTTAGAAGCAAATGAGGCACGAGGAGAAGGATAGAGATAGAGGGATGCATGTAGGAGGTGGTACGAGAGGCATACTATATCGAAGGGGGAGGAGTGTGTGAGTACGAGAACGATGAAAAGAGTGGTGGGAGTGAGGCATGGACGGTGACAAGAGAAGAGGGGAAGCTTGTGTTTGTGCTAGGCACACCTGGCTAGAGAGGCATATCGATTGATGTGTGCCGTAAAGAAGGAGCTGGGGGGCCTACACACACCGTGGGTGAACGATCTAAAGTGAAAAGATGAATTTGCGCGATGGAGCTAGAGAATGCTGAGGGAGGGTGAGAGGGATGCGGGCGCGTGCATGCACAAGAGAAAGTTAGCGCTAGCTACAAAGATAAGAGGGTTGTGTGGGTGTAAAAGACGAATAGAGATCATATATACTTCATTATAAAAAGCGAATTCGGATATTTGAAGAATTTATCATAGTGTTTCAAACCGACGCATGTGAATATATATAACGGTGATACACATGGTGTGGTTATGAACATGTTATACTACATTTAATATATTTTATCTCTACTCTTATAAAAAAATGGAGTTGTTGATGATGATGTGCCTGCCACCCTGCATTATAGGCCATCCGATTTATATCTGGCGGATAGCAAGGAAACTATGATGGTTGAATTTGGCAACAATCATGATTGTAGATTCTTATTGAAATAGAGAAACGAATTCAAATTTAGTTCGAATTGCAGCGGTAGTATAGACATTTGGAATGCACTAAAATGTTGGTATGAGTAGGTTACATGCATTATACAGCAAGCGAAAAAATTTAATCGGACATAACATGGATTCATACTCCCTCCTTCCATCTATATAGGGAGTAATGAGATTTTTAAGACCGCCTTTGACTATTGACAAGATTAATAGTACATGACATGCATAATGTGAAAATTATATCATTGAAAGAACCTTTCACAAACGAATTTAACGGTGTGCTTTGTGTAAGTTGCATGTCATATATCATTGCTCTAATATTTGGTCAAAGTTAGCATCGAAAAATGCATTAGGCCCTATATAGATGGAAGGAGGGAGTAGCTTTGAATAGCATTTGTATAGTAAAATAGTGCAAGACTCTCTCTTTGTGTGGTGTGAATATTTTTATTTTTTTCGTTTTCTTTTTGGTTGAGGAAGTGCGAATTGATTTGGTACGACAATATTACTACACGTTAGGCTTGTCCCTAAAATTCAACCCGTCTCTTGTTATATCCCAAAAATTCAGATATCGTGCTCCCAAAACTGGCGCCTTCACAACCCGCGCTTTGCTATCCCAAAATTACAACGCGCGCGAAAACTCCCTCCAGCTGCCAAATCCCGACACGCGAAATCCCCCTTCTAACCCTGAGCCGAAAGGGCCGCTAGTTCAAATCGGTGGGGGGTACTTTTGTAACACACCCTACATTTTAGACAAGCGCGTCCCTAAGTCATGCTTCACCCCCTCCCATCGCCCCCTTTTCGCCATTCAAAATCCCAGGCCGCCATAACCTCTCCGCTCCAGCCGCGAAACCCCACCCTCCTCCGTCCGCCACGTCACCGCTGCCCAGCCGGAGCCTCTTCCCCGATGACGTCGTCCACCGCAACAGCTCGACGTCCCTCGTCCACCTCCCCGGATGAGGATCCTTCGTCCATCTCGCCGTCCCACCGGTTCATCCACCCCGTCCTCCACCTCCAAGGAGCTACTCTGACGATCGCCTCGTCTATCGCGGCTGCTCCATCCCCAAAGCGCCGCCTTAACCTGCTCCACCGGAACCGCAACATTCTCACCGACTCCTTGGACGAAGCCGAGACCTACTCAGTGCCACCAAAGAGGTTGTACACTCATTGCATCGCACCTTCTCCTTAACTCGACCTCTCGGCGCCGACGGTGCTCCATCCCGCACCCCCATGGAGCGGTTACCATGAAGCCGGCGCCGCAGGCGACATCTCCACGGCGGCTCTCCCCCAGTGTGAGGCCCCTTCGACGGGGGCGTCCATACCAGCCGGATCTGTTGCTGCTGCTCCGGCTCTCACTCGCTCGCGCTGCTGCTACTGCTCTGGCTCTCGCTCGATCGCTCGCTCGCCCAGCTACTGCTACTGCTCTCCCCTCGCTCGTGATGCTGCTCTGCTCCGATTAAGCCACACTTCAGTCGACTGAATCGACTTTTGGGTCAGTTGATTTTCAGGGGTTGGGGGGGCTCGCCGGAGTTAAGGAAGAACCACCCGCAGCGGGGACGGGGGCTCACCGGAGAGGTACCCCACTATCTATCTTAGGGTTCGGGGTGGGGGCGGGGGGCCTAGAGGGCTGGCCGGGGCGGCGGTGGTGAGTTGTTTCGGGGCGGGGAGGCGGCGCTGGGGCCGGCGGTTCGGCCGGTGGTGGCTGGCGGCTTAGAGGGGTGCAGGTTGAAGATGAACTGCAGGCCCTCCCTAAACTACATGTCAAGTGCCTCTCTGCTACCATTGCGTTCAATTTTGACAGTACTATTCAGATTCCACAGTAAATTTCAGTTTCGACAGTTAAGTTCAGAGTCAACAGTTTTTACCTCATCTGTTGTAGTCAGGTGGTTTTTGGTGATGTTAATTTTACATCCATTTTACATCATCTATTGGAGATGCTATTAGAATCCCACTTGAGATTGATGATGTCTGTCTTGTGCTGCTTCAGCCTTGACGTCTTACGGCTCACCGGAGCTGCTCCAACGACGGAACGATCCATCACAACAGAGCAGTGCCCTGGACGCCGTCTACAGATTCCTCAGATCTTCCTCCACACCTCCGATAGCCACCTCTGCCTCAACTGCTTCAGCGACCAACCCAATGATGCTGAGGTCGACATGGCTACGGCAAAGAGGTTGTACACTTGTTGCATCACTTATTACTATACATTCACGTCAATCCATTAGGGCTATTTTGGTTCAACGGAAAAACGTCGATCCACTGGTTGTTACCATCACTCTAAATTTCTACATGCTCTCCTTACATAATCTCACCATATTTTTTCGTATGCATGTCAGATACTGTACACAGTCATGCTGAACATGTAGAGAAAAAGAGAAGAGTTTTGCGCGGCAATACAATGTCATGCAGACATCGCTCCATGGTGGGTTCAATGGCAAACCCTCCCCACCCCTCTCCAGATTGTAATCCAGAGGAAGATATCTGTTCTCAGGCGGATTCAGACGCTGCTGACCACTCCTATTTACCCCCAAGGTGTTTGCTCTACCTTGGCATGATGATGTTAGTCATATCATGCATATGTTACCTTGCAGTGCCTACTTTTCACATCATATATGTCATCTGCTTAGTTTAGACATGTTCTGTAATGCCACCTGTTTAGTTTCTATATCATATATGGGAATTATGCAGTCTCATGTCTTTTAGCCAGCCATAATATATGTGAAATGTGCAATGCCATCCTGTTTAACCAGGCATCATATATTTGAATGATATCTTGCCCATCCTTTTCTTCATTACATTTCCATTTGTCGAAAATGTTTGTACATTAAACTACTCTTCCTGTGAATCAGCCATTTGGGTGGGAGATGAAAAAATCTGGAGTGAAAACAAGGCCTTCAGAGCAGACAGTGCTACCTGTCAAAGCAGATCTCTTGTTGGGTCCCGATAGCTCCTCAGAGATGGATTCAGAGACAGATGACCAGTCCTATTTCCCCATTGAGGTGTATGCTCTAACTTGGCACGGTTATACTGCTCATATCATGCATACGGTGTCTTGCATTGCATAGTTTAGACATCATATACACAATATTCAACACCATGTTCTTAGTTTAGAAATCATATCGAATGCCCTCTGTTTAGCATATAAATCACATATGGGAATTAAATGATGCGATCCTGATTACTTAGATAACATGTAGGTGAATTATGTCATGCAATCATGTTTAGTTATTCATCATATCTTTGAATTATGTTATGCTATTCTATCCAGTTTAGATAGACACCATATATGTGAAATTATGTCATGCTATCCGTTTTAGTTAAACAATATACATGTCAACTATTTCATGCCCTCTTTTTTCCACACTATCTATTGCATCTGTCTCTCATACAATGTCTGTACATTCAACTATGTTTCCTATTTATCAGCCATTTGAATTGGAGCGGGTGATGCCAGTATCTAGCGGACTAAAAACACGGTCTTTAAATAAAACAGTGCTACCTCTTGGTGGAGATAGCACCCCGGTTATACATGCACAAGAACCAGCCCTACCACACCTAACCCAAACTCTCGCAGATTGTACCCCTACTGTGATGGACAGAGAACTAGCTTCACCTAATCTAACCCCAACCCCAGCCGATAGTAACCCAGTTCCTGTTGAGACAGCACCACCTCCACCACAGAGCTCCCAAACAAGAGCAGTTAGTAAGGCAGCTCCAGTGCCCAAAGGGCCAGTACTATCACGGCGAACCCCA
Organism: Triticum urartu; assembly: GCF_003073215.2. NCBI lineage: Eukaryota > Viridiplantae > Streptophyta > Magnoliopsida > Poales > Poaceae > Triticum > Triticum urartu. The sequence continues at coordinate 634,523,697 of NC_053028.1, read as the reverse complement.
ACTCCACCAGTTAGTACGCCTATTCCTGTGGAGGAAGCACAACCAGCTAGTCGTAGTTTAGCATCTATCGCATTTGATGTTGTTAAATCGTATGTGCGTATCTTCCCATCTTGGAAATATTATACTGAAGATGAAGGAAAATGCCAGTTGCAGGTGTTTGTCCAGGAGTTATGTGTAAGTAATGTTATTCATGGCAATTACTTTGCTTCGTCCCATACATCCTACCTCCATGATGGTTATAATACAGCAAATTTTCTCATTTTTTCTCTATAGAGAAGGACCGATTTGGAAACTCGGGATGAGGTAACCTGTGCTAATACCTCTGCTATCTTCAAGAATGCTTGGTGGCAGTTTCGGAATTACCCGAAGAAAACATACTTCACTGGCAAAGAAACTCATCAAATTCCCTTATGTTCTCCTGAGAGACATTTACTGGACGATGACTAGGAATGCCTTGTTCTGTACTGGTCCCAAACCAAGAATGTGGTAAGGTCTATGTCTTGGTTTTGTCACGGCAGATGTCCTAGAGAAAGGACTTAGTCGTGGAGCCATCGCGACGGGTTAGCTTGAAGGGGTTAAAGTGGACACAGGGATGCAAGAGAGTTTATACTAGTTCGGCCCCTTTGATGAAGGTAAAAGCCTACGTCTAGTTGTGATGGAATTGATGGGGTTTCGATGACCAGGGAGAAAACAAGCTTCGCCTATGTCTCGAGTTGTTGTCTATTGTCCTTGAACCGCCGCTGGGTCGTCCCCTTATATACACGGGTGACGCCCGTTGGTTCACAGAGTCCCAATACCGGCTCATAGATGTGTCCGGTTTGGTCTGTACTTATTCCTAACTTACAATACAAGTTAAATACCAACGCCGGTTTACGGCTACAGGCCTTGAACCGACTATGGGCCTTGAGCCCTCATCTGCCTTCTTGGGCTTTAACATACTTAACTACTGACGAAGTTAACCCGGCCCAGATAGGCCGGTTTACGCCCAATACTGATATCCCCAACATTAGGCCCCAGATTGATTTGAACATGTTCATGTCAATCCTTTAGCAAAAATCTTCATCTTCAATATCTTCTTGTAGTTTGTTGAACCGCTCTGATGTCATCTTCTCTGGTCGTTGTAAACCGGCGTGACGTCACCTGTTATAAAGGACCTTAATAGGTCTACGACAATTAAGGCGACATCTTCGTTTCCAAACCCACGGTCCCTTGATTTTCGTGCCTGACTCCTGTCCCTTGCCTTATAAATAGGACCGAAGGGTCATTCCTTTTTCCCCTCTGTGCCCTTGTGCTTCGTCTTCCTCGCGTCGCCCAGCTTCGGAGCTCCGCCGCCACCGTCAACCTCTGCATCAACCTTGGCCGCTGCATCAACCTGGGCGCACCAGAGCACCGTGGTAACCTTCCGCGTCTTCCTCATCTCCAGTAAGTCTTCTGTTCTTTTCAACACAGATCTGCTCTAGGGTTTCATGTTCTTCTAGTGTTCATCGCCTGTTTCGTGTTCATACGATAACTCCTAGATGCATCTGTGAATCCTTACTCTGTGTAGCAGTAGTTTTTAGCATCCGCCTTCAGTTTCATGCCTCAAGACCATAGATCTATATGTATCTCTGCCCATTGATTCAGTACTATTCTTTTTTGAACCTTGAATATTTTCCTTATTTTCTGAACTTGCTTCAGATCCGTCGCTGTAGAGAAGTCTTATGAAATCTGTTTCTGTAAACTTACTCATCTGCTTCAATGTTTAGACCAGGAGGTTTAACTTTGTAGAAAAAATTGCCAAACCGGTATATACCATTAGTCCCCTTGTTGAACCGCCAGATGTTGTTGCTTCATAAAACTCCAGTTTAGATAGATCTGTCTCCGGTTTAACATTGCACATACCAATGTACCTTAATCAATGCATTTTTGAACCGGGATCACCTACCTTGTAGGTTTCATCATGGCCAAGCAAGTATATGAGTGCAACTGGGTTCCTTCTCACGTCACAGAGGCTCAACTGGACGATTTAGTCCTAATCGGCGCCTTAGGCAGCAAAGATACCATCCATTGGAGGGCTCCTGGCAAAGAATGCCCTCCCACACCTCAAGAAGGAGAGGTCGTCGTTTTCGTAGATCACTTAGCCCGGGGTTTTAAGCCGCCCGGTTCTAAATTTTACCGGGACGTTTTAGCCGATTTTCAACTCCACCCACAAGACACTGGTCCCAACTCTGTTACTAACATGTGCCACTTCCAAGTGCTCTGTGAGGCGTTCTTTCAAGAGGAGCCCACAGTGGAGTTGTTCAGAGATCGTTTCCATCTAAACCGCCGTACTGAGTTTTCTGATGGTTCCAATACGGAATTAGGCAGTGTGGCGATTCAGAAAAGGAAAGAGGTCACATACCCTCATGCCAAGCTGCATAGCCACCCCAAAGAGTGGAATCAAACATGGTTCTATTGCAAAGACACCTCCCCTGCTGGTGAAAATCCTTTGACCGGCTTTCGTCCGGAGCGGATTAGCAATACACACCCCTTTCCGCAAAGGTTGACTGCCAAGGAGAGAAGCAAATACGCTCCTCAATTGTCCAAGCTCAGAGCCTTTATGGCCAACGGTTTAACAGGGGTTGATCTCGCTCGCTGTTGGATATCATGGAGCATACTACCCCTTAGTCAGCGCTCCGGTTTGATGTGCGAGTATACTGGCAGTGTTGATGACCCACTGCGACATGCTAACATCCAGCTCACCGACGAAGAAATCACAGAGGCTGTGAACAAGATGCTGAATGAACCGGAACACATCTGTGCTTAAACCGGCCTGCTTCCCTTCTCTGCCACCAACAAACCGCCAGCTGTAAGAGTTTGATTTTTCTTTTTTCTGAACCTGTTATTGATATATCTGGTCATTGTTTAATATCAGTGTCTATGTAACCAGGGCAATGATCCGTTTTGGAGCAAGAAACTGCCGCAAGAGAAACCAGAAAAACCAGACAAACCGGAAAGATCAACCCGGCAAAAGACTAAAGCTGTGAAGAAGACTGCCCACAGGAAAAGAACCACTGCATCCTCTAATCCGTCCCCTGATGATGATGTGGATAACCCGGACCTTGAGGTAGGGCTTGACTCACTTGGCTTATTTTCATGCATCTTATTGATGGTGATATTTGTCAGGATGATGCCGAAGCCAGCCATGCTGATGCTGCAGAGGTAATTATTCTCTCTTTCGATTCAGAACCTTTGCCTTCACTAAAAATCCGTCAGGCAAACTGGAAAGTTAAATTTTCTCATCCTCTTGCTTACTTGGATCCCAAATTTCTTATGAAGACCCAACAACACGAAGCTCGCCGCACAACCCGGCACAGCGGCCAGGTAGTTACCTCCACCGGTTTACCGAACAGTCTGGTTCAGAAACGTCGTTCAGAGGTCTCTAATTTGCTTGTCAGTGCTTGTCCTAAAGCGGGCTGTTTTCGTCAACCTCTTAATCCATATGACTCCGATTATCAGGTTACTTCCCGCTCATCCTCTGGCGAGTCATCGGCCACTCAGCTGCCACCGCTCAAAACGGTGCTTGGGTAAGCCATACTTATCTTAATATGTCCGGTACATCACCTTGGAACATATGTTGTATTTGACTTTGTTATTCCTTTCAGGGCCAAGCCTAGGCCGAGCAAAAAAGCTCGTCTGGATAAAGCGGCTGAGGAGGATGCTGTCCCTGAACTGGGCAAAACACCAGATCTTGAAGCAACTATTCCTGAAGACATACCCAATGATCCACCGCAGCGAGATGACGATCTTATTGCTGAAGAGAGGCCTATTGATACCTCAAGTCCTGTCAACCAGCCCACAAGCCCCATCCGGATTGAGAAATCCACCAATCCAACAAAGCCTACTGGTAAGCCAACGGCCCCAGTTCAAACCGGTGATGCCAAGGATGATGAGGTTGTCATTACTGGCATTGGTCGCACAGAGCTAGGCAATCCTGTCGCTTTGTCTAAACATACTGCCAAGGAAGAATTTGCTGCCTTTGGCAAAGGCAAGTGGAATGTTGATCTGGCGACTTACGCTGCTCTGAACGCCCAAGACATCCATTCCGTCTATCTGAACCGGATGTATACCAGTCGTGAATATGAAGCCGGTCTGGTTAACATGATGAAAGATAAATATGAGGTAACTTCCATATGCTCTTTCCTGCTTGTATACTTCAATTCTTGCTGACTCTCCTAGCCCCCAAGGGCCGGTTTGTAATCTTCTTTCAAACCGGAACTTACTAATATAAATCTTAATGCCTCGAAATTCGCTGATGTAGCCCCCAAGGGCCGGTTCAACTTAGTGTAGTTAAACCAGGACTTAAGTTATTAGTATCTCCGCATCAGAACTTTTTTGAACAAATAGCCATTAGCCCCCAAGTGCCAAGTTGAATACTTGTATTGAGCTTGGGACTTTGTAATCAATTGAAAGATGACGATCAAATAGGCATTAGCCCCCAAGCACCAAGTGCATAACTTGTTATGTGGTTGGTGCTCCAATTCTTGCACTGCTTGCTGAATCATATAACTGTCTGTATGTAGGCTGAGCTGAAGACAAAAGAGACCCAAATCGCCGATCTCCAAGAAAATCTGAAGTCCCAACAGACTGAAACCTCAAAAGCAAAAGAGGAGTTGATCAACGCCTTAAGCGTCATGGAACAGCTTAAGAAGGATTTCAAGAAGGAGCGGGCGGATTGGGCTACTGAAAAATCCGCTTTAACCAAACGAGCAGAAGACGCCGAGGCTGCACTAAAACCGGTGGTGGATGAACTGACCAGCATAAAGCGGCATGTGCATGCCATGACCGATGCTATCTTTGGTAAGCCGGTTTGATTTTTGAATTGATTCTGCCGTCTTACAGAGCTACCGGTTTGTTAACCCTTGGTGATATTTCAGGGACACGCATTGGTCATTTGGGGTCAGATGTGCGGAAGAAATTGAAAGCCGCCTACACGTTGATCGAACAACTGTACACTGGTGCACAACGAATCATCTGTACTGCATCCCACAACAAGCCGGCGCCCACTTTAATTCAGGACACTCTGATGAAACTGTCGGTGCTTCCTGCCCGGGTTGAAGAGCTGAAGAAATCTGCTGCTCGAACCGGTGCGATCAATGCCTTAATCCGGGCAAAAGCTTGGGTGCCAGATTTTGACCCTATTGAAGTGGCTCAGGGCTATCCCAGCTTGAAGGAAGACGGGTCAGAGTTTAGTGAAGTGGATCTGCGAGCAATAAACCGGGAGGTGCGTCCGCTAGCTTGTCAATTGGCTGAAGAACCAGACTTGTCTCATGATCAAGCCCAATATGACAATCAAAACAAGCGAGTAGCTGCACCAATTCATGAAGCGGAAAATCTTATCCCTCCAATCCGTAAGCATACTTACGCTCCCGATATTGACCCGTCATTGCTGATCCATGATGAAGCTGTCTTTCAAGCATTAATGGGAATCGACTGGACAACTATTGATTTCCAGCCGCCGGGTAGAGAAACTGAAGCTGAAGCGGCGCGGGATGACCCACAACCATCAGGCCGGGCTGGTGACCAAGCTTGAACCGGAAGCCGGTTTAAAACTGCTTCTCCCTTGCGAAAAACAATGATCTTATTGTGGGCACCGTGTTGCCTTGTAATAGGCTAGCTGATACTTTTGATGCTGATATGCCTTCGTGCATAATTACTGCAACTTACTTTTCCTTTGGGTGATGAACTTTCCAAAGTACTTTCTGCAATAAAAATCTTAAAGTGCCACCGCGGTTGTACCGTCAGGCGGAATATGATGTCTGCATACATGAAATCAAAACATCCAAAATTTTTAAGTATATGACCAAATTTTGAGATACATAATACCTGCCATTGTTGTCCGTGAAGTTGGCTTGGCCAATCTTGAAGCGGAGTTTTATAAACCCACACTGTTGGAGGAGATAGCAGCTCCTATATATATATATGATGCCGGTTTACCATGTAAACCGTGCCGGGTTATGATAAACACCGTGTTACTCCGTAATAAGATGTTAACAAAAAATCAAACCGAGCAAATAGTCTCTGGATTAAAATGGGCCGTGTTCCGTCAATTGACAGTTTGAACCAGCTTAAAACTTTGTCGGTTTAAAAAACACAACAAAAAGAAAGAAATATCTTTCAAAGAAAAATGTGAAGCAAAGGCAATGACAAAACCGTTTGCAAAAAGAGGCTTATTTGAGCTGATCAGATGGCGTTACCATGGTCGGACACGACCAAGCTCCCGATAGGTGTAGCTATGGTTCAAGTCAGCCAGGTCCCCAAATGAAACCATGGCATTTATGCCGATCAAGTGGCATGGCAATGGTTCGGGTTCGACCAAGCCCCCAAGTGATGCTGTGGCCTTAGGCCGATCAAGAGGCATGACTGGTTCAGACGTGACCAAGTCCCCAAGTGATCTGGTGGCTTTCGCCTATCAAGAGGCATTGCATTGGTTCGGACACGACCAAGCCCCCAAGTGATATAACATGATGCTTTTGAAAAGCTAACTCAAGGGGTAAACCGGAGGCCGCTTTAGAACAACTCCGTGTAACCACACATGATGTAAAAGAACAGATACCCCGCTTTAGCTGAGGTTCTGGTTTATTATATTTAATCATAATATATACATCATCGTAATATGTACATAAGTGGAGCCAATGGCTCAGGTATAGTAAGGCCGAAGATGAGCTATGTTCCACGGCCTGTTGGTCTCTTCCTCTGATGTACATGAGTCTTTATGCTCTCGAATATCGATCAGATACTATGACCCGTTGTGCAGATTCTTGCTGACCACAAAAGGTCCCTCCCAAGGTGGGGATAGCTTATGCATATCAGTCTGGTCTTGGATGAGCCGAAGCACCAAATCTCCCTCTTGAAATGTTCTGGTTTTAACTCGGCAACTGTGATAACGACGAAGATCCTGTTGGTAAATCGCTGAGCGAGCAGCTGCTATGTCACGCTCTTCATCCAACCGGTCCAAAGCATCTTGCCATGCTGTCTCGTTGTCCGCTTCAACATAAGCCGTCACACGAGGTGAATCATGACGGATATCACTGGGGAGAACCGCCTCCGCTCCATAGACCATGAAGAATGGTGTGTATCCTATTGATCTGTTGGGTGTGGTATTGATGCTCCATAACACAGATGGTAATTCTTCTACCCAATAGCCCGGTGTTCTCTGCAAAGGAACCATAAGCCGGGGCTTGATACCTCTCAAAATCTCTTGATTAACCCTTTCTGCTTGACCATTGGACTGTGGGTGTGCCACTGATGAAACGTCAAGCCGGATGTGCTCCCGTTCGCAGAACTCCTTCATGGCACCCTTGGACAAATTGGTACCATTATCTGTGATGATACTGTGTGGAAAGCCAAACCGGAAAATCACTTTTTTGATAAACTGAACCGCCGTGGCCGCATCACACTTGCTAACCGGTTCTGCCTCCACCCACTTTGTGAACTTGTCAACCGCCACCAGGAGGTGGGTCTTCTTATCTTTGGACCTTTTGGAAGGCCCAACCTTATCCAGCCCCCAAGTCGCAAACGGCCAAGTAATTGGAATCATTCTCAATTCTTGAGCCGGCACATGAGCACGTCTTGAAAACTTTTGGCAACCTTCACATCGTCTGACCAGATCCTCCGCATCAGCATGAGCAGTTAACCAATAGAAGCCATGGCGAAACGCTTTAGCTACCAAAGATTTTGAACCGTCGTGGTGACCACAATCTCCTTCGTGGATCTCACGCAAAATTTCACAGCCTTCTTCAGGAGACACACAGCGTTGAAACGCCCCTGATATACTGCAATGATGCAACTCGCCATTAACAATAGTCATGGACTTGGACCGCCGGACTATCTGTCGGGCCAGAATCTCATCCTCTGGTAACTCGCCCCGGTTCATGTATGCCAGGTAAGGAAGCGTCCAATCCGGAATGACATGAAGAGCTGCCACCAATTGAGCCTCCGGATCAGGAATAGCCAAATCCGCTTCACCAGGGAGCTTGACCGACGGGTTGTGCAGCACATCCAGAAAAACATTGGGCGGGACCGGTTTGCGCTGAGAGCCCAGCCGGCTTAAAGCGTCCGCCGCTTCATTCTTTCGTCGGTCCACGTGGTCCACCTGATAGCCTTTAAAATGACCTGCAACAATATCCACCTCACGACAATATGCTGCCATGAGTGGGTCCTTGGAGTCCCAAGTGCCAGACACTTGTTGAGCCACGAGGTCCGAATCACCGAAGCACTTAACTCGACTTAGGTTCATCTCCTTAGCCATCTAGAGACCATGGAGCAAGGCTTCATACTTAGCTGCATTGTTAGTACAAGGAAACATTAAGCAGAGAACGTAACAAAACTTATCACCTCGTGGGGAAGTTAATACGACTCCAGCCCCCGAGCCTTCCAATTGCCTGGATCCATCAAAATGGATGGTCCAATATGTGTGATCCGGCTTTTCCTCAAGTGCTTGCATTTCCGTCCAATCATTGATGAAATCAACCAGTGCTTGAGACTTCACCGCCGTCCGAGGCACATACTTCAATCCGTGCGGCCCAAGCTCTATAGGCCACTTGGCAATCCGGCCAGTCGCTTCCCGGTTCTGGATGATACCCAAAGGAGCAGAACTGACCACCGTAATTGGGTGCCCTTGGAAGTATTGCTTAAGCTTCCGGCTTGCCATAAAAACTCCGTACACCAACTTCTGCCAATGCGGATACCTTTGCTTGGACTCAATGAGTACCTCGCTGATATAATAGACCGGACGTTGAACCGGATGCTCCTTACCTGCCTCCTTTCGCTCCACCACAATAGCCACGCTGACCGCACAAGCATTAGCAGCAACATATAGCAGTAATGGCTCCTTGTCAATGGGACCGGCGAGCACAGGCCGATTGGCTAATTGCCGCTTTAAGTCCTCAAATGCTTCATCAGCAGCAGAACTCCAGACGAACTGATCCGTCTTCTTCAACATCTGATACAAAGGGATTGCCTTCTCACCAAGGCGGCTGATAAACCGGCTTAACGCGGCAATCCGGCCTGCCAGGCGTTGAACATCATTGATACACTTCGGTTTAGCCAGGGAGGTAATGGCTGTGATCTTCTCCGGATTAGCCTCAATTCCCCTGTTGGACACCAGAAAACCCAATAACTTGCCCGTCGGTACACCAAAGACACACTTGTCCGGATTAAGCATCATCTTGTACGTCCTTAGGTTATCAAAGGTTTCCTTCAAATCGTCAATCAGAGTCTCCTTCTCCCTGGACTTAACCACGATATCATCCACGTAAGCATGTACATTACGGCCAATCTGCTTGTGAAGACAATTTTGTACACACCGTTGATAAGTTGCCTAGGCACTTTTGAGCCCAAAGGGCATAGACACATAGCAGAAGGCTCCAAAGGGAGTTATGAATGCCGTCTTCTCCTGGTCCTTAACTGCCATTTTGATCTGATGATAGCCAGAATATGCATCCAAAAAACTTAAACGCTCACAACCCGCCGTAGCATCAATGATTTGATCAATACAGGGGAGGGCAAAAGGATCTGCTGGACAAGCCTTATTAAGATCTGTGTAATCCACACACATGCGCCAGGTGCCGTTTTTCTTAAGGACTAGCACCGGATTGGCAAGCCACTCAGGGTGAAAAACTTCAACAATAAAACCAGCTGCTAAGAGCCTGGCTACCTCTTCTCCAATCGCCTTGCATCTTTCTTCGTTAAACCGGCGAAGGAACTGTTTCACCGGTTTGTATTTAGGATCCACATTAAGGGTGTGCTCAGCGAGTTGCCTCGGTACACTTAGCATGTCAGAGGGCTTCCATGCAAAAATGTCCCGATTCTCATGGATGAAATCGATGAGCGCGCTTTCCTATTCTGGATCCAAGTTGGCACTGATGCTGAACTGCTTGGACGAATCGCCAGGTACGAAGTCAACAAGCTTAGTTTCTGCTGCCGATTTGAACTTCAGGGCCGGATCATACTCCGTAGTTGTCTTTTTTAATGGAGTCATGTCTGCCGGATCAACACTGTCCTTATAATATTTCAGCTCCTCGGTGGCACAAACCGACTCTACGTAAGCCGCATCTCCTTCCTCGCACTCCAAATCGATTTTACGGCTTCTGTGAACCATTATTGTCCCCTTGTAACCCGGCATCTTGAGCTGCAAATACACATAACAGGGCCGTGCCATCAACTTGGCGTAGGCCGGTCGCCCAAACAGGGCGTGATATGGACTTTGGATTTTCACCACTTCAAACGTCAATGTCTCTGACCTGGAATCATGATCATCTCCAAAGGCCACTTCCAGAGCTATCTTACAAACAGGATATGCTGACTTGCCAGGTACTACACCGTGGAACACCGTATTAGACGGTTTGAGATTTTTATTTGTTAATCCCATACGACGGAAGGTCTCATAGTATAAGATATTAATGCTGCTCCCTCCATCCATGAGCACTTTGGTGAACTTGTAACCTCCCACCTGAGGTGCCACCACCAGAGCCAACTGACCCGGATTATCAACTCGGGGAGGGTGATCCTCTCTGCTCCATATGATTGGCTGTTCAGACCAGCGTAGATAACGGGGCATGGCCGGTTCAACAGAGTTGACTGCCCGCCTCTGAACCTTCCGGTCTCGCTTGTCCAAACTAGTAGTGAAGACATGGTACTGCCCACTATTCAACTGCTTTGGGTTGCTCTAGTAACCTGACTGTTGCTGCTGCTGGTTATAACCACCCTGGTTGTTCTGATTATTTTGATTATTATGTCCGCCTGGATTACCATTAAATCCTGAACCGGAATTTCCTCCACCGTAACCCGGCCCGGATCCTGAGCCACCGCTGGAGCCGTGATCATACCGGAAAGCATTAGAATTCTTGAACTCCTGCATAATAAAGCAATCCTTCCAAAGGTGGTCTGCTGGCACCTTCTTCGTCCCATGTCTTGGACAGGGCTGGCTCAGTAGATAATTTAGGCGATCCGGGTTAGGGTTGGGTGCCCCACTGCGATTTTTCGGTTTACCCTTGCGTCGCTGGCCATTGTCCTGCGCGTTGGTATTAGCCACAAAGTCCATGTTACCATCCGCTTTACGCTTGCCTCCACCACCATTGCCTGCCCAGTGATGTTGCTGACCTTTGGAGTTGTTGTTCCTCTTTCCCTTCCCTGCCTTGTCATCATCAGATTCGGGATCCTTGGTACTATCGGAATCAGCATACTTTACCAAAGCAGCCATGAGGGTCCCCATGTCAGTGCAATGGCGCTTCATCCGTCCCAACTTCAGCTTTAGGGGCCCAAACCGGCAGTTGCCTTCTAGGGTTAAGACTGCGGTGTCAGCGTTGATGCGGTCTGATGAATGCAACACTTGTGAGACCCGGCACACCCAATGAGTCGTCGATTCTCCTTCCTCATGGACACAGGCAGCTAAGTCTACTATCGACATGGGTTGCTTACATGTATCCTTGAAATTATTGATAAACCGGGATCGTAATTGGGCCCATGAGCTGATAGAATTGGCCGGTAAGCTTTTTAACCAAGTGCGGGTCGTTCCTTCAAGCATCATGGTGAAGTATTTCGCACATGCCGCATCATCCACATCCAGCATCTCCATGGCCATCTCATAGCTCTCCACCCATGTCTCTGGGGGTTGATCCGCCGTGTAATTCGGTACCTTGCGCGGGCCCTTGAAATCCTTGGGTAGGCACACATTGCGTAAAGCGGGGACAAGGCAAGGCACCCCCAAAGAGCTAGAAGTAACACCGGGTTCGACCGAAATAGTTGGACGAACCGGTGTAAGATGCCGAGCCTGATATTGTGCGGCTAACTCGGCCTCCCTGCGTGCTCGGGCCCGGTCCACCACTTCCTGAGCGTTATCAGCACCACCCGCCGGGTTGTTGCCGTGGGGTGCTCCACGTCGTTCATTACTTGACACTGCCGGTTCCTCCATACGCCTGCTATAGCTCTGGCTTGGGCAAGGGGTCGAGTGGATCCGGTCGGGGCTGTACGAGTATGCTTCCTGTTGGTCCAAAGCTGTCCTAAGAAGCTCCTTGACCCGTCGCGTCTCTATCGCCTGCGGTGAGTCACCTTCAATTGGAATGGCTTCCAGCCGTGCAGCAGCGGCGACGAGATTGTCCATCAGGTTGGAGTAGTGACCCGGAGGTGTTAAAACAGCCTGAGGTATAACGGTGTTTTGACGAGGCGGATCCATCCAACGAGGCTGAACCGGTGCACCGGTCCCAGGAGCTTCCGCCCGGTTTCCCTCCAGCGGATTACTGGTTCCTGCTCCTGGGGTGTTGAAAAGGTCTCTGGCCTCGAAAACCGGAGGCAAATGGGATCGGTACTTCCTCCTCATGACTTCATGCGACGCGTTCTGGTCCAACATGAGCCTGTAGGCTTGTGCGTCTAGAGCGGCCCGTTCTGTGGCCATCCTGGTATCCTCAGCTGCCAGGTCCGCCTTGGCCTGGGTGATCTGTTCCCTTACCTTTGCAATCTCCGCGTTGTGGACGTCCTGATCCGCCGGATTAGCTTCCGCCATAAGCACAGCCAATGCATCAAATAGCTCTGATAGAACTTGAGCCGGCGGGCGCACAGGGCCTCCTGCCCCGGCAGCCGTCGCCGCTGCTGAACCGGAGGTTGTTGCCGCAGCGGTCGAAGAATGAAGAGCTGCTTGTGTGCCGGCCATGAATATTCCAACTCGGTTGGGCAGATCAGAGGGGTCCGGAATACTGTCGCCGTCGGAACAGCCCCCAATCCGGCCATCTTGTAGCTGATATAGAGATTCGGTTTCTCCGGTTGATGACTCATCGCCGGAGTAAATGACGGTCTCGCCGCCAGATCCCGATCCTTCCTCATGACCTCCTCCATGGATGACTCCCACAAAGGCACGCTTCATGGCCAGTTTAACCCGGGCAGATCGCGCATGCTGAGCCGTTTCGACGAGGTCGGTGCAGATATCCGGCTCAGGGCCCGGTTCTCCGATCTTGCCGATGAAAACATGTATGCCACCAAAGGGGACCCGGTACCCGTACTCAACTGAGCCGGCCTTGGGGCCCCAGCCTGCATCGTCGATGTAAAGCTTGCCGCGACGACTCTTAGTCATCCGGCCTACGGCATAGCCCTCGAGTCCTTCAAAGCGGCCCTCCAAGAACTTGAAACCATCGTGCGATAGCCCCACGGTGGGCGCCAACTGTCGTGGTTTTGTCACTGCAGATGTCCTAGAGAAAGGACTTAGTCGTGGAGCCATCGCGACGGGTTAGCTTGAAGGGGTTAAAGCGGACACAGGGACACAAGAGAGTTTATACTAGTTCGGCCCCTTCGATGAAGGTAAAAGCCTACGTCTAGTTGTGATGGAATTGATGGGGTTTCGATGACCAGGGAGCAAACAAGCTTCGCCTATGTCTCGAGTTGTTGTCTGTTGTCCTTGAACCGCCGCCGGGTCGTCCCCTTATATACACGGGTGACGCCCGTTGGTTCATAGAGTCCCAATACCTGCTCATAGATGTGTCCGGTTTGGTCTCTACTTATTCCTAACTTACAATACAAGTTAAATACCAACGCCGGTTTACGACTACAGGCCTTGAACCGACTATGGGCCTTGAGCCCTCATCTGCCTTCTTGGGCTTTAACATACTTAACTACTGACGAAGTTAACCCGGCCCAGATAGGCCGGTTTACGCCCAGTAGTGATATCCCCAACAGTCTATGAGCTCATTTTCTATTTTTAAGTATTATATTCTTGCGTCTTACTGTACTCTGTTCATGCAGAACAAGTGCCTAAACCTGAAGAACAATTGTTCTAATTTAAGATTCCATTGCTATTATAGTTCAAAAAAGTGCTAGGCGTTAATTGTGCGTTTTGCCACCGCCTTGCGCTTTACTGACCAAAGCGCATGCTTATGCGCAGATTATGCGTAGTTATGTGCAATGCGTTTTGCCAACGCCTAGAGCCTAGGCGCGCTTAAGCGCTCGCTTAGGCGCGCCTTTTTTAACTATGATTGCTTTGCTCTTGCATCACTGTATTTACTCATACAAACTTATTTTTAAATTGAAGAATCCAATCGAAACTCCAATGGCACAACAGGTATGTTCACGCATGTTTCTTAACAGGTTTGCTCTTATGAATAGCTCTGTTGATTTCAATTTCAATTGTGTATACAGTTGACTTTCATATCATACACATTACTAGCATCACAATAGATCCAATAGTGTTGTTGTACATGTAGACCCGTGGTACCCATCTGAAATCTTGTTGTGCCGTGTAGTTTCCCACGCTTTGTATTCTTTCACTGCTGCTTTGTCTTGAACTGATATGATTTGAACCGTGTCTCTATTTTGATTTGGCAAGACAATGCAGTGACCATAGGCCATAGATATATGTTTGTTTGATGCTTTTATTATGTGCTAGTAATTGGCAATAGAAGACTTGGTAGTTTAATCCTGTCCACCTTACTAATGAACTGGTTCACCGAAATGAGTTTCATATACTAGTACATGCTAAACTTGTTATGTGTCTGCTTGTTTCTTCTTTTAGAATGCTGACAGAATATTGGGGAAGAGTGCCTTATTAAGCAATGGTAAAGTAAGTAATGCAGATAAGGTTCAGGATAGTGAGACATCCTTGTTGGTCCCCAACAAAGCCGATAAAACAGCTAAGGAAGACTATCTTGAAGACAGCAAGACAACCCCAAAGTCCTGTCTTGGTTTAGTGCTCGAGTTACTGGCCACTACCGCTTGCACAAGCTATTCAAACTCACTGTCTGAATCAGTTCAGTTTCTTGAGTCTCAACTACAAGCTGAAAGACATCGATCAGCTGTGCTGCGACAAGAAGCGGAAGGACTGCGGAAGTCCCTGGAGCATTCAGATGCATACTTTCTGGTGCAACAGCAAGCGTTGGAGGATTTTAGCGCCAAACAGGACAAAGCTAATCAGCTTGCTAAGCTTATTGCCAGCATGGTGGATACCCTGGATAATGTTTCTTGAGCTCTTCTGAAGTTGTTTCAATTATGCTCTTGTATTGCTGCCGCGTTTATTTGCACCGGTGGCCAATTTTGATGGCCAGTGTATGTAATGTGCTGCTTTGTTCCCTATATTTGCACTAGTGGCGAACTTTGATGCCTAGTGGATGTAATATGTGTAATAGCGGTAATAGGCTAGCGTTAATTGCTTGCTTATTTATTTCCTTATTGTCTTGCTTAGTTGTTTTCTTGTAGTCACTGCAGTTCTTTTTCTGTTTTTTTCTAGTGGCCACAATAGCCTATTTTTGGTAACTAGGCCAAAATAATCATGGCAACACACGGACTGTTGTAACCATGGGCCTCCTACAGGCCGTATGATCCATGTGCCTTCGCCCGGCCGTAGGATCCATCGGCCTTCTATACGGGCCTTAGGGTCCATGGGCCTTCTACGGGCCGTAGGGTCCATGGGCCTTCTACGGGCTGTACGATCCATGGGCCTTCTACGGGCCGTACTATCCATGGGCCTCATACGGGACGTAGGATCCATGGGCCTTCTACGGGGCGTATCATCATTTTGCCACTCATGGGTCGTACTATTCGTGGACCATAACGGGCCGTTAATAGGCCGTATTTGATAAATCTATGACAACAGCCCAACGGGGTTTTTTTTGACATGAAAACGACCCAACGTATTAACGGTCCGCAAACGGGCCGACTGTAACGACGGGATGAATTTGACCCACAAGCAGAAAATGACAGTAACGGGCCGTATGTAACCGAATGCTGCAAATGAGCCCAAGAATCAATGGGCCCTAAGAAGGCCGAAAGATAACTTGGGCTAGAAACGGCCCAATGGAATAACGGGCCGTTAATGGGTATAAAGTGATACACTGTTCATTACGGGCCAGTTTCACCATGGGTCATTAATGGGCCAAGAGTTACAAAGGTCCTCATATGGGCCGAAAGAAGTCATGGGCCACACATGGGCCGGAAGTTAAAACGGGTTGAATCATATTGGACGGCCCAGATGACGCTACTGGGCCTAATTCGGATAGGGGCATAACGGGCCCTGGGTTAGCAGGCTATAAATGGGCTATATGCGAACAGGCCGTTAACAGGCTTTCCGTACGTGGGCCGGCCTGCCACCTTTTGACCAAGTCAAACGGGCCGGCCTTTTCACAGGAATGGGCCTCTGTTGGGCCGTGCCACATGTCGCCGTATCATAGGCGCCTTCGGTCCAATGAGCGGATGACATCTGTCCTAACGGTGAGCCAACACGTGTTTCCTCCAGCCAATGATGATTTTACACGTGGAAAATCCCCATTGGTCGGGGCTGTTAACGGGTTATCGGATCCAAAACCCGACCGATAGCTTAACGGCGTTCCATTACGGTGGATGCCACGTGTCGTTCACCCTTGATGAAAGCACTTCTGTGACGCACGATTTATCGTCATGGAAGTGGACACTTCCATGATGATAATTTTGGTAATGTCATGGAACACTTCTACAACAGCACATGTATGACTATCTTGATTCTGTCATAAAATCGTCATGGATGTACATGCATGACAAAAAAGCGACCTACTGTGACAAACACGTATCATCACGGAAGTGTATTTTTTTGTAGTGATAACTTCCCCGATCTTGTGGCTTTGCATATCATTAGCATCATAGATATTCAAGGAATTCATACTAACAACATTGCAATCATGCTCATCATTCAAATATTTAGTGCCAAACATTCTAATGCATTCTTCTTCTAACACTTTGGCACAATTTTCCTTTCCATCATACTCACGAAAGATATTAAAAAGATGAAGCGTATGAGACAAACTCAATTCCATATTTTTTAGCTTTCTTTTATAAACTAAACTAGTGATAAAACAAGAAACTAAAAGACTCGATTGCAAGATCTAAAGATATACCTTCAAGCACTTACCTCCCCGGCAACGGCGCCAGAAAAGAGCTTGATGTCTACTACACAACCTTCTTCTTGTAGACATTGTTGGGCCTCCAAGTGCAAAGGTTTGTAGGACAGTAACAAATTTCCCTCAAGTGGATGACCCAAGGTTTATGAATCTGTAGGAGGCGTAGGATGAAGATGGTCCCTCTCAAACAACCCTGCAACCAAATAACAAAGAGTCTCTTGTGTCCCCAACACACCCAATACAATGGTAAATTGTATAGGTGCACTAGTTCGGCGAAGAGATGGTGATACAAGTGGTATATGGATGGTACATAAAGGTTTTTGTAATCTGAAAATATAAAAACAGCAAGGTAACTAATGATAAAAGTGAGCATAAACGGTATTGCAATGTGTTGAAACAAGGCCTAGGGTTCATACTTTCACTAGTGCAAGTCCTCTCAACAATAATAACATAATTGAATCATATAACTATCCCTCAACATGCAACAAAGAGTCACTCCAAAGTCACTAATAGCGGAGAACAAACCAAGAAATTATGGTAGGGTACGAAACCACCTCAAAGTTATTCTTTCCAATCAATCCATTGGGCTATTCCTATAAGTGTCACAAACAACCCTAGAGTTCGTAGTAGAATAACACCTTAAGACACAAATCAACCAAAACCCTAATGTCACCTAGATACTCCAATGTCACCTCAAGTATCTGTGGGTATGATTATACGATATGCATCACACAATCTCAGATTCATCTATTCAACCAACACATAGAACCACAAAGAGTGCCCCAAAGTTTCTACCAGAGAATCACGACGAAAACGTGTGCCAACCCCTATGCATAGGTTTATGGGTGGAACCCGCAAGTTGATCACCAAAACATACATCAAGTGAATCACGTGGTATCCCATTGTCACCACAGATACGCACGGCAAGACATACATCAAGTGTTCTCAAATATTTAAAGACTCAATCTGATAAGATAACTTCAAAGGGGAAATTCAATCCATTACAAGAGAGTAGACGGGGGACAAAACATCATAGGATCCAAATATAATAGCAAAGCTCGCGATACATCAAGATCGTATCACCTCAAGAACATGAGAGAGAGAGATCAAACACATAGCAACTGGTATATACCCTTAGCCCCGAGGGAGAACTACTCCCTCCTCGTCATGGAGAGCACCGGGATGATGAAGATAGCAACCGGAGAGGGATTCCCGATCTATGGAGGCTATGGAGGCTATGGAGGCTTCTGGCGGCGGAACTCCCGATCTATTGTGCTCCTTGATCGTTTTAGGGTATATGGAGATATATAGGCGGAAGAAGTACGTCATGGGAGCCACGAGGGTGGAGGGCGCGCCCAGGTGGGTGATACGTCTCCGTCGTATCTACTTTTCCAAACACTTTTGCCCTTGTTTTGGACTCTAAGTTGCATGATTTGAATGGAACTAACCCGGACTGACGCTGTTTTTAGTAGAATTGCCATGGTGTTATTTATGTGCAGAAACAAACGTTCTCGGAATGACCTGAAACTTCACGGAGCAACTTTTTGGAAAATATAAAAAATAGCTGCAAAAGATGAAGGCCAGGGGGGCCACCACCTGTCCTCGAGGGTCGGGGGGCGCATGCCCCCCTAGGGCGCGCCCCTACCTCGTGGGCCCCCTAGAGCTCTTCCGACTCCAACTCCAACTCTATATATTGTGTTTCGGGGAGAAAAAAATTAGAGAGAAAAATTCATCGCATTTTACGATACGGAGCCACCGCCAAGCCCTAAAACCTCTCAGGAGGGCTGATCTGGAGTCCGTTCGGGGCTCCGGAGAGGGGAATCCGTCGCCATCGTCATCATCAACCATCCTCCATCACCAATTTCATGATGCTCACCGCCGTGCGTGAGTAATTCCATCGTAGGCTTGCTGGACGGTGATGGGTTGGATGGGATCTATCATGTAATCGAGTTAGTTTTGTTAGGGTTTGATCCCTAGTATCCACTATGTTCTGAGATTGATGTTGCTATGACTTTGCTATGCTTAATGCTTGTCACTAGGGCCCGAGTGCCATGATTTCAGATCTGAACCTATTATGTTTTCATCAATATATGAGAGTTCTTGATCCTATCTTGCAAGTCTATAGTCACCTATTATGTGTTATGATCCTTAACCCCGAAGTGACAATAATCGGGATACTTACCGGTGATGACCGTAGTTTGAGGAGTTCATGTATTCACTATGTGTTAATGCTTTGTTCCAGTACTCTATTAAAAGGAGGCCTTAATATCCCTTAGTTTCCGTAAGGACCCCGCTGCCACGGGAGGGTAGGACAAAAGATGTCATGCAAGTTCTTTTCCATAAGCACGTATGACTATATTTAGAATACATGCCTACATTACATTAATGAACTGGAGCTAGTTCTGTGTCACCCTAGGTTATGACTGTTACATGATGAACTGCATCCGGCATAATTCTCCATCACCGATCCATTGCCTACGAGCTTTCCATATATTTTTCTTCGCTTATTTACTTTTCCGTTGCTATTGCTATCATCACTACAAAATACCAAAAACATTACTTTTACTAATGTTACCTTTTTCTACCGTTACCACTACTATCATATTACTTTGCTACTAAATACCTTGCTGCAGATATTAAGTTTCCAGGTGTGGTTGAATTGACAACTCAGCTGCTAATACTTGAGAGGATTCTTTGGCTCCCCTTGTGTCGAATCAATAAATTTGGGTTGAATACTTTACCCTCAAAAACTGTTGCGATCCCCTATACTTGTGGGTTATCAAGACTATTTTCTGGCGCCGTTGCCGGGGAGCATAGCTCTATTATTTGAGTCACTTGGGATTTATATCTGCTTATCATTATGAAGAACTTGAAAGATCCAAGAACCAAGATTTATCCCTCAACTACGAGGGGAGGTAAGGAACTGCCATCTAGCTCTGCACTTGATTCACCTTCTGTTTTGAGTAAGCTTGCGACACCTAAACCTACTTCTGCTATTCGTTCTGATATGTCGCTTGTTATTGATGATGCCACTTCTGCTATACATGATATTTATGATTGATGAAACTACTTCTATGCTTGATACTACTGTGCCACTTGGTGAATTTCTTGATGAACAACTTGCTAGGGATAGAGAGATTGAAAATATTGAATCTGATAATATTGATGAAATTGATGATGAAGACTTGCCTGTTATTCCTGAGGTTTATGTTTTTGATAGAGAAGCTTCTTTAGCTATTTTAGCTTGCAAAGATAGATACGAACTTAAGAGGTTATTAGCTAAATGGAATCAGCAATCTCTAAATGCTAGAATGAAACCTGACCCTGCTTTTGCTACTTCACCTATCTGTGTTACTGATAAGGATTATGAATTCTCTGTTGATCTTGATATAATTACTTTAGTTGAATTTGATCCTTGTCATGGTTATGAATCTGAAACTGTTGTGGCACATCTTACTAAATTAAATGATATAGCTACACTGTTCACTACTGATGAGAGAACTCGCTACTTTTATATCCTTAAAATATTTCCGTTCTCATTAAAGGGTGATGCTAAGATATGGTTTAATTCTCTTGATCCTGGTTGTGTGCGTAGTCCCCAGGATGTGATTTATTACTTCTCTGCTAAATATTTCCCTGCTCATAAGAAACAAGCTGCTTTAAGGGATATATATAATTTTGTGCAAATTGAAGAAGAGAGTCTCCCACAAGCTTGGGGGAGGCTTCTCCAATTACTTAATGCTTTGCCTGAACATCCTCTTAAGAAAAATGAAATACTTGATATCTTTTATAATGGACTAACCGATGCCTGCAGAGATTACCTCGATAGTTGTGTTGGTTCTGTTTTCAGGGAAAGAACACCGGATGAAGCTGAAATTCTATTAATAATATGTTGACAAATGAAAATAATTGGACACCTCCGGAGCCAATTCCTGAGCCAATTCCTAAACCCACTCCGAAGAAGAGGGGTGTTCTATTTCTCAGTCCCGAAGATATGCAAGAGGCAAAGAAATCTATGAAATAAAAAGGTATTAAAGCTGAAGATGTTAAGAATTTACCTCTTATTGAAGAAATACATGGTCTTAATCTACCGCCTGTTGAAGAAACATATGATCTTAATCCTTTACCTATTGAAGAAACTCATGGTCTTGATAACCCGACGCAGGTAGTAAAGGTAAATTATCTCTATAGATATGATAAAGCTGAAATCCCATTTACTAAGTTTGCTAGCCCATGCTTATATGAGTTTGATAAATTTATGGTTAAGCAAGAAGATTTTAATGCTTATTTTGGTAGACAATTGAAATACAAATCAAATATGCTTGAACACTTGGGTGATTATATGGCTAATGTCAAAGGTGAACATAAACTTATTAATAAACATGCTTCTATGGTTACCACTCAAGTAGAACAAGTACTTAAAGCTCAAAATGATTTGCTCAATGAATTAAATAGCAAGAATAATGATAATGATGTTAGAGTTATGACTAGAGGTGGAAAAATGACTCAGGAACCTTTGTATCCTGAAGGCCACCCTAAGAGAATTGAGCAAGATTCTCGGAGAAATAATATAGATGCACCTCCTTCTAAAAGGAAGAAAAAGAAAAATGATAGGACTTTGCATGCTTCTAGTGAACCTATTACTGAAACACCTGAGAATCCAAATGATATTTCTATTTCTGATGCTGAAACTCAATCTAGTAATGAACCTGAAACTAGTGATAATGCTAATAATAATGTTCATGATGATGCTCAACATAGTAACGATAATGATATAAAAATTGAACCTGCTATTGATCTTGATAACCCACAATCAAAGAATCGATGTTATGATAAGAAAGACTTTGTTGCTAGGAAACATGGTAAAGAAAGAGAACCATGGGTTCAGAAACCCATGCCTTTTCCTCCCAAACCATCTAAGAAAAAGGATGATGAGGATTTTGAGCGCTTTGCTGAAATGATTAGACCTATCTTTTTGCGTATGCGATTAACTGATATCCTCAAAATGAATCCTTATGCTAAGTATATGAAAGAAATTGTTACAAATAAAAGAAAGATACCAGAAGCTGAAATTTCCACCATGCTTGCTAATTATACTTTTAAGGGTGGAATACCAAAGAAACTTGGAGATCCCGGTGTACCAACTATACCATGCTCCATTAAAGGAAACTATGTTAAAACTGCTTTATGTGATCTTGGAGCCGGTGTTAGTGTTATGCCTCTCTCTTTATATCGTAGACTTGATTTGAATAAGTTGACACCTACTGAAATATCTTTGCAAATGGCTAATAAATCAACTGATATACCTGTCGGTATTTGTGAGTATGTGCCTTTTGTAGTTGCAAACATTACTATTTTAAAGGACTTTGTTATTCTTGATATTCCCGAGGATGATAGTATGTATATTATTCTTGGAAGACCCTTTTTGAATACTGCAGGGGCTGTTATTGATTGCACTAAAGGCAATGTCACTTTTCATGTTAATGGTAATGAGCATACGGTACACTTTCCGAGGAAACAACCTCAAGTTCATAGTATCAACTCTATTGGAAAAATTCCATCGATTATATTTGGAGGTTTTGAATTTCCTCTTCCTACTGTCAAGAAGAAATATGATATTCTTATTATTGGGGATGTGCATATCCCTGTTGAGGTAACATAGTGTTATTCGAAATTTCTCCGGTTCCATGTTATTCGGAATGAGTTCGTTAACAAGACTTTGATCAACCTTGTTAGTGGATTCCTTTTGATGATCATGAGATGGATGAAACTAGAAGGCACAACCTTCTGTACCCCACTTTTACTTTCTGTTATTTATATTAAATAAAATAAAAAGTATATTTTTCTGTCTGTTATCTGATTATCCGTGCAATATAAAAATACCCCGAAAATAGAAGTTCTCCAAATGCCCTGAAATTTAAATATGATTTTTTCTAGAATATTTGAGAATATTTGGCACTGAGAACATAGCAGGGGGGGTCAACCACCTGCCCACGAGGGTGGAGGGCGCGCCCCCCTGCCTCATGGGCCCACAGTGGTCCTCCTCCACTTATCCTTTCACCCACACACTCCTTGTTCCTCCCCCAAACATGAATAACCAGCTGAAACCCGAGTCCAAGCTCGTTTTGCTGCCATTTTCTATCTCCTTGCTCAAAGCACCTCTCACAAAACTGCTTGGGGAGATTGTTCCTTGGTATGTGACTCCTCCATTGGTCCAATTAGTTTTTGTTCTAGTGATTTATTCATTGCAAATTTTTGCTGCTTAGGTGACCCTGTTCTTGAGCTTGCATGTCAAATTTATATGGTCAAAAGTAGTTTTGATGCATGATACATGCCCTAGGCACTTGTAGGAGTAGTTGCTATCAATATTATTGAGTTTGGTTTACTTTTATTTTGAAGTTGCTAAAAATTTCAGAATTTTTTAGAAAATGATGAAGAGACTTTTGAGGGGCTCATCGAGACGAAGCTCGAAGGAAAAGGCACCGAAGCCTAAGTAGAATCTTCCTCGCACCGCGAAGGTTCGGGCGTGTGAATGGCCTTCCGATGATTTCTTGAGAGCAGCCGGGATTTCATGAATTGGCTAAGAATGCAGGCCTCACCGCTTCCTCCACGACCAACGCGATCAATATCTCTTACTCACAAATATCTTTGTGCAAAACTTTCATTTCCATTCTAGGAGCTCACCACCTACGGTGGAGTTTCATTTATATGATGAGCACAAGGAGATGTCACTTTATGATTTTTGTCGGGTTTGTTTAGTCCCTTTTGAGGGAAAGACAGAGGAACCACATCGCGAGGATGTGGATGGGTTTATTGATACTATCACTGTAGGGGAAACAAGGAAGGTTTCCGATGCACGAATCACTAGCATACATTTTCCTGTTTTACGCTATTTTGCATTATTTGCTAGTCGTTGTTTAATTGGTCGCGGAAACTGTGGAAACCTTAGTGTCCCTGATATTATTATTTTGCTCCACGGTTTATACGGTGATAACTCTGTTAGTATGGGCGCATTATTGCAAACGGTTAAGTCTGAACCGTACCAAGGGCCCCATCTTTGGAGGCATCTATGGTTCACGCCTAGTTGCACATTTTAACATACCTATTAGCATTATGGAAGGAGAAAAAGTGCTGCCTCGTGTTTATTTAGATTATAAAAGTATGGTGGCACATGATTTTATTGTTAAGAATAGGGAAGAAGATCTCAAATACAAATTGTTCTTTGATAAACATCATCTTGATACTATTACCCTGCCTGCTCCTTCTTTGTTTGATTTATCTGCAGGCCAGTACCTTGTTCCGTTAAAGGCTATTCACGCCTACCGGAACCCTGCACCAGCTATGGAGCCAGAGCCGGAACCACCAGTTGATCCTTCACGGCATTCTAATTACCAGTGGGATCCGGAGATGATTGCCAACCAGTGGCAATCGGAGTCTTCTTCTTCTTCCAGTATGACCCCAGCTACTAATGGATATCCGCCAGGCCAGCCGTGGCCATAGACTAACTTTAGGCCAAAGCCTAAGCTTGGGGAGTAACGTATTTCCCCACCGACATTAACATTATGTCACACACTCATTGCTAGATGTCGGTGCTCATATTTTTTCATTGTATCATCCATGCTACTTTATTTCCCTTTTTATACTTTCTTCTTGTGTGTTTGAATAAACCTTAAGAAAAACCAAAAAATTAGTGTAGATTTTAATTAGTTTAACTCCATGCTTGTAAGTAGTAATTAAAAAGAAAACCCAAAAGATTGCATGTTCTTTTTTTTACTTGTGGGAGCTCTCCGTGTAAAATAGTTTTATTTCTTTTCCTTTCCTTTGGGGTCGATAGGAGAAAGACCATAATTAAATTGTTGAAGTGGCTCGTATGCAATACTTGTTGATCTGACAAAAGAGCCCATATGCCTTGTCTTCTCCTGTTTATTGAATGCTTGGCAGATTCCTAGCTTAGTCCAATGCAACGTGCACTATATTATTTATTCACAATCGTCGGTTCGTGCAAGTGAAGGCAATTATGATGATATATGATGACTGACTGAGATGAGAAAAGCTGGTATGAACTCAACCTCTTTTGTTTTGTAAATATGATAGTTTATCATTCCTGATTCAGCCTATTATAAAAAACATGTTGCAATGACAACTAGAGATCATGCTGATAGCCTATGAGTTATAAATGTTTACCTTGCGTGCCAACATGCTATTAAAATGGTTATGATGTGGTATGATAGGGTGGTATCCTCCTCTGAATGATTTAAGTGACTTGACTTGGCGCATGTTCACGCATGTAGTTGAAACAACAACATAGCCTTCACGATATTTATGTTCATGCTGGATTATATCCTACTCATGCTTGCATTCGGTGTTGATTAATTTTAATGGATGTTCATGACTATTGTCGCTCTCTAGCTGGTCGCTTCCCAGTCTTTTGCTAGCCTTCACCTGTACTAAGCGGGAATACTGCTTGTGCATCCAAACTCCATAAACCCCAAAGTTATTCCACATGAGTCCACTATACCTACCTATATACGGTATCTACCTGTCGTTCCAAGTAAATTTGTATGTGCCAAACTCTAAACCTTCAAATAAATATCCTGTTTTGTATGCTCGAATAGCTCATGTATCAATTAGGGCTGTCCGTATCTTCCATGTTAGGCGGGTTATTCTCAAGAGGAGTGGACTCCGCTCCTCACTCACGAGATAAATGGCTGGTCACCGGGATGCCCAGTCCCATGCTTTATGCAAACTAAATCAAAATAATTGCAAACAAAACACCCCTTGGGACTCTTGTTAGTTGGAGGCACTCGTTGTTTCGAGCAAGCCATGGATTGATGCTTGTTGGTGGAAGGGGAGTATAAACTTTACCATTATGTTTGGGAACCGCCTATAATGTGTGTAGCATGGAAGATATTGCCATCTCTTGGTTGTTATGTTGACAATGAAAGTATACCGCTCAAATATTATTCACCTCTATTTCAAACCGAGCTCTGGCACCTCTACAAATCCCTGCTTCCCTCTGCGAAGGGCCTATCTATTTACTTTTATGCTGAGTCATCATCCTCTTATTAAAAAGCACCAGTTGGAGAGCACCGCTGTCATTTGCATTCATTATTGTTAGTTTACATTGAGTATGACTTGACTGGATCTCTTTTACCATGAATTACAATGTCTAGTCAGTCCTTGGTCTTTAAAGGTGCTCTGCATTTATGTTTTGCGGTCTCAGAAAGGGCTAGCGAGATACCATCCTTGTTATATCATATTATGATTGTTTTGAGAAAGTGTTGTCATCCGAGATTTATTATTATTGCTCGCTAGTTGATTATGCTATTGATATGAGTAAACTTGAGACCTAAGCATTATTGCGAATGTGGTTAGTTATAATCTTTGCTGAAAACTTGAATGCTGGCTTTACATATTTACAACAACAAGAGAAAACAGAGTTTGTAAAAGTTTTTCTTTATCACTTTCAGTTTATCAACTGAATTGCTTGAGGACAAGAAAAGGTTTAAGCTTGGGGGAGTTGATACGTCTCCGTCGTATCTACTTTTCCAAACACTTTTGCCCTTGTTTTGGACTCTAACTTGCATGATTTGAATGGAACTAACCCGGACTGACGCTGTTTTCAGCAGAATTATCATGGTGTTATTTATGTGCAGAAACAAACGTTCTCGGAATGACCTGAAACTTCACGGAGCAACTTTTTGGAAAATATAAAAAATAGCTGCAAAAGATGAAGGCCAGGGGGCCCACCACCTATCCACGAGGGTGGGAGCGCGCCTGCTAATACGTGTCCATCGTATCTATAATTTTTGATTGTTCCATGCCAATATTATTCAACTTTCATATACTTTTTGGCAACTTTTTATATTATTTTTGGGACTAACATATTGATCCAGTGCCCAGTGCCAGTTCCTGTCTGTTGCATGTTTTTGGTTTCGCGGAATATCCATATCAAACAGAGTCCAACGGGATAAAAACTGACGGAGCTTATTTTTGGAAATATGGAAAATTTGGAAGGAAAATCAACGCGAACCAGTGCCCGAGGTGGTCACGAGGCAGGGGGCGCCCCCCCTTAGGGCGCGCCCCTACCCTCGTGAGCCCACCATAAGGCGGTTGACGCTCTTCTTTTGCCGCAAGAAAGCTAATATTCGGAAAAAAATCACGGCGAAGGTTTCAGGCCAATCGGAGTTACGGATCTCCATATATATACGAAACGGTGAAACAGAGCCAGAAGAGAACGCAGAACCAGAGAGAAACAGAGAGATAGATCGAATCTCGGAGGGGCTCTCGCCCCTCCCATGCCATGGAGGCCAAGGACCAGAGGGGAAACCCTTCTCCCATCTAGGGAGGAGGTCAAGGAAGAAGAGGAAGAAGGGGGCCCCCTCTCCCCCTCTCCTCCGGTGGCACCGGAACGCCGCCATGGCCATCATCATCATCACCGCGATCTTCACCAACACCTCCGCCATCTTCACCACCATCTCCATCACCTTCCCCCTCTACCTACAGCGGTCCACTCTTCCGCAACCCGCTGTACCCTCTACTTGAACATGGTGCTTTATGCTTCATATTATTATCCAATGATGTGTTGCCATCCTATGATGTCTGAGTAGATTTTCGTTGTCCTATCGGTGGTTGATGAATTGCTATGATTTATTTAATTTGCTTGTGGTTATGTTGCTGTCCTTTGGTGCCCATCATATGAGCGTGCGCGTGGATCACACCATAGGGTTAGTTGTATGTTGATAGGACTATGTATTGGAGGGCAAGAGTGACAGAAGCTTCAACCTAGCATAGAAATTGATGCATACGGGATTGAAGGGGGACCAATATATCTTAATGCTATGGTTGGGTTTTACATTAATGAACATTAGTAGTTGCGGATGCTTGCTAATAGTTCCAATCATAAGTGCATAGAATTCCAAGTAAGGGATGACATGCTAGCAGTGGCCTCTCCCACATAATACTTGCTATCGGTCTAGTAAAGTAGTCAATTGCTTAAGGGACAATTTCGCAACTCCTACCACCACTTTTCCACACTCGCTTTATTTACTTTATTGTTTCTTAATATAAACAGCCCCTACTTTTTATTTACGTACCCTTTATTATCTTACAAACCTATCCAACAACACCTACAAAGTACTTCTAGTTTCATACTTGTTCTAGGTAAAGCGAACGTCAAGCGTGCGTAGAGTTGTATCGGTGGTCGATAGAACTTGAGGGAATATTTGTTCTACCTTTAGCTCCGCGTTGGTTTCGACACTCTTACTTATCAAAAACTGTTGCGATCCCCTATACTTGTGGGTTATCAAGACCTTTTTCTGGTGTCGTTGCCGGGGAGCAATAGCGTGGGGTGAATATTCTCGTGTGTGCTTGTTTGCTTTATCACTAAGTAATTTTTATTTGCTGTTCTTAGTTGTTCTCTATCTTTAGTTATGGATATGGAACACAAAATACCAAAAAAAAATTAGGTGTACTTTCTGCTCATGGAGATGGGGAACCTCCTAAAACCCTCGATGCTAGTTATGTGAAAGATATTATGTACTACTTGAATAATCCTGAGAAAACCCCATTCAATTATGTAATGGGAGTAACGTTGGATCAACGTGAATACTTTAGGGATTATCGCTTGACACAAAAAGGGAAACTATTATGGGATCAAATTTATATATTGAAGTGGTATGCTAGACAACTATGCTCGGAATATGATTATACTTGTTGCTCTAGGATGAATTCTCCACACCTCCCCTTTTCATGCAAATTTAATGATAATGAAACCTTGGCTTCTTATGCTAGAGGTATATATGATTACTACGATGTGGAACAAATAGAAGAATTTGTTGCTTTTATGGGTGCTTATGAAATTGAATCTATGTTTAAAGAGTTTGATGATATTGATGATGCTTGTTATAGATCTGAAAATTTAGCTATCCTCAAATATTGCTATGAGAATTATGAATACAATTATGAAATTAATGCACTTATTAAGAAAGTCTCCGATGTCCAAGAAGAGTATTTTGCAGGAATCTATGGAAGAAGAAGTTGATGACACTGTGAGCTCATTGGATGAAAAAGATGAGGAGGAGAGCGAAGAACAAAAGGAGGAAGAGCGGATTGATCACCCGTGCCCACCTTCTAATGAGAGTAACTCTTCAACTCATACATTGTTTAATTCCCCTTCGTGCTTACCGAAGGATGATTGCTATGATGACTGTTATGATCCCTATGATTCTTTTGAAATATCCCTTTTTGATGATGCTTGCTATGCTTATGGCCAAGATTCCAATATGAATTATGCTTATGGAGATGAACTTGCTATAGTTCCTTATGTTAAACATGAAATTGTTGCTATTGCACCCACGCATGATAGTCCTATTATCTTTTTGAATTCTCCCGATTATACTATATCAGAGAAGTTTGCACTTATTAAGGATTATATTGATGGGTTGCCTTTTACCATTGCACATGATGATTTCGATAAATATAATATGCATGTGCTTGCTGCTCCTACTTGCAATTATTATGAGAGAGGAACTATATCTCCACCTCTCTATGTTTCCAACATGATAAAATTGCAAGAAACTGTTTATACTATGCATTGGCCTTTACTAGGTGTGCATGAATTGTTCTTTTATGACATGCCGATGCATAGGAAGAGAGTTAGACTTCATCGTTGCTTGATATATGTTGCTTTGTGCTCACTACTAAATTACAAATCATTGTTAATTAAAATTGGCTTTGATATACCTTGGGATCCGGGTGGATTCACTACTTGGGCACTATATGCCTAGCTTAATGGCTTTAAAGAAAGCGCTGCCAGGGAGACAACCCGGAAGTTTTAGAGAGACATTTATTTCTGTTGAGTGCTTTCATATAGTTTTAAAACAACAAAAATAAAGAGGGGAACCCAAAACTTTTCAAAAAGGAAAGTGAAAGTGAGAAAGACAAGCACTATTGAAGTGGGAGAGCTCCTTGAACTTTGTTCATGCTCATGGCAACTTTGTGAATCTTGATTACAGAAACTTTTCAACAAAAATAATTATCCCCTTTTATAATTCCATTGTATTATAAAAATAATGTGCCAAGGTTTGCCTTTAGGATGTTTACATTTGCTTGATGGTTTGTACGGTGCAGGACAGAAACTTTGGCTGTAGTGCATGAATTTTAGTTTTTTATTGGAACGTCAAATGGTTCTGATTCTTTTTGCAATGTATTTATGTACAAATTTTTTATTTTTCCTAATTTTGGCAGAATTGTTCAAGTATCAGAAGTATGGTGAATGTTCAGATTGCTACAGACTGTTCTGTTTTAGACAGATTCTGTTCTTGATGCATAGTTTACTTGTTTTGATGAAACTATCAATTTGTATCAGTGGATTAAGCCATGGAAAAGCTATATTACAGTAGACACAATGCAAAAAAAAAATATGAATTGGTTTGCAATAGTACTTAGAGTAGTGATTTGCTTTATTATACTAACGGATCTTACCGAGTTTTCTGTTGAAATTTTGTGTGGATGAAGTGTTCGATGATTGAGAAGGTCTCGATGTGAGAAGAAGGAAGAGAGGCAAGAGCTCAAGCTTGGGGATGCCCGAGGCACCCCAAGTAAATATTCAAGGAGACTCAAGCGTCTAAGCTTGGGGATGCTGGGGAGGCATCCCCTCTTTCTTCAACAAATATCGGTATGTTTTCGGATTCGTTTCGTTCATGTGATATGTGCAAGTCTTGGAGCGTCTTTTGAATTTAGGTTTTTATTTTTCTTTTTATGCACCATGCCGGTATGAGATATTCCTTGGTTGATTTATAGAATTCTCTATGCACTTCACTTATATATTTTGAGTATGGCTTTATAGAATGCTTCATGTGCTTCACTTATATCATTTGAAGTTTGGATTGCCTGTTTCTCTTTACATAGACAACCACCATTTGTAGAATGCTCTTTTGCTTCACTTATATTTCTTAGAGCACGGGCATATCTTTTGTAGAAAGAATCAAACTCTCTTGCTTCACTTATATCTATTTAGAGAGATGACAGGAATTGGTCATTCACATGGTTAGTCATAAAATCCTACATAAAACTTGTAGATCACTGAATATGATATTTTTGATTCCTTGCAATAGTTTTGCGATATAAAGATGGTGATATTAGAGACATGCTAGTGAGTAGTTGTGGATTATAGAAATACTTGTGTTGAAGTTTGTGATTCCCGAAGCATGCACGTATGGTGAACCGTTATGTGATGAAGTCGGAGCATGATTTATTTATTGATTGTCTTCCTTATGAGTGGCGGTCGGGGACGAGCGATGGTCTTTTCCTACCAATCTATCCCCCTAGGAGCATGCGCGTAGTACTTTGTTTCGATGACTAATAGATTTTTGCAATAAGTATGTGAGTTCTTTATGACTAATGTTGAGTCCATGGATTATACACACTCTCACCCTTCCACCATTGCTAGCCTCTCTAGTATCGCGCAACTTTTGCCGGTACCTTAAACCCACCATATATCTTCCTCAAAACAGCCACCATACCTATCTATTATGGCATTTCCATAGCCATTCCGAGATATATTGCCATGTAACTTCCATCAGCATCATATACATGACTTGAGCGTTTATCGTCATATTGCTTTGCATGATCGTAAGATAGCTAGCATGATGTTTTCTTGGCTTGTCCGTTTTTTGATGTCATTACTACGCTAGATCATTGCACATCCCGGTACACCGCCGGAGGCATTCATATAGAGTCATATCTTTGTTCTAGTATCGAGTTGTAATATCGAGTTGTAAGTAAATAAAAGTGTGATGATCATCATTATTAGAGCATTGCCCCAGTGAGGAAAGGATGATGGAGACTATGATTCCCCCACAAGTCGGGATGAGACTCCGCACGAAATAATAATAAAATAATAATAAATAAAAAAAGGCCAAAAAAAGAGAAGGCCCCAAAAAAAAGTGAAAACAAAAAAAAGAATACAAAAAAATGAGAGAAAAAGAGAGAAGGGGCAATGTTACTATCCTTTTACCACACTTGTGCTTCAAAGTAGCACCATGTTCTTCATATAGGGAGTCTATTGAGTTAACACTTTCATACACTAGTGGGAATTTTCATTATAGAACTTGGCTTGTATATTCCGATGATGGGCTTCCTCAAATGCCCGAGGTCTTCATGAGCAAGCAAGTTGGATGCACACCCACTTAGTTTCAGTTAGAGCTTTCATACACTTATAGCTCTAGTGCATCCGTTGCATGGCAATCCCTACTCACTCACATTGATATCTATTGATGGGCATCTCCATAGCCCGTTGATACGCCTAGTTGATGTGAGACTATCTTCTCCTTTTTGTCTCCTCCACC
This sequence comes from Triticum urartu, assembly GCF_003073215.2. NCBI lineage: Eukaryota > Viridiplantae > Streptophyta > Magnoliopsida > Poales > Poaceae > Triticum > Triticum urartu. The sequence continues at coordinate 634,491,479 of NC_053028.1, read as the reverse complement.
ATCATATTCTATTCCACCTATAGTGCTATGTCCATGGCTCACGCTCATGTATTGCGTGAAAGTTGAAAAGGTTTGAGAATGTCAAAAGTATGAAACAATTGCTTGGCTTGTCATCGGGGTTGTGCATGATTTGAATATTGTGTGTGGTGAAGATGGAGCATAGCCAGACTATATGATTTTGTAGGGATAACTTTCTTTGCCCATGTTATTTTGAAAATACATGATTGATTTATTAGTTTGCTTGAAGTATTATTGTCTTAATGTCAAAGGATAGACTATTGCTTTGAATCACTCGTGTCTTAATATTCATGCCATGATTAGACATATGATCAAGATTATGCTAGGTAGCATTCCACATCAAAAATTATCTATTTTATCATTTACCTACTCAAGGACGAGCAGGAATTAAGCTTGGGGATGCTGATACGTCTCCGTCATATCTATAATTTTTGATTGTTCCATGCCAATATTATTCAACTTTCATATACTTTTTGGCAACTTTTTATATTACTAGCAAAAGGGCCCGTGCGTTGCAACGGGAGGAAAAAAAATCATATTCTTCAATGGTTATGACCACATTTTGTTCACACCTCATCTCATGATTTTTAAAATTTATTTACAAATGCAAGAAAATGTACCCTTTTTCAAATTTATTCACAAACTAGAGCAATGCTCATATTTTTGAAAAAATATCTTGGTTGTCAAAAAAAATGATAATTCAAAGAATTATTCTGAATTTCAAGAAACGTTTTCTAAAAGACATACTATAATATTTTGATCTAACCCGGCAATTACTTCTTCAAAATTCACGCTCATGTCGCAAAAATGTTGTAACAAACATGTTCAACTGAACTGTGTTTGGCACTGGATCAACTCATAAACTAACTTATAGACTGAAAAATAGGATTCTTTTGTTGTCTTAAGGAAATACATATGGAAAACATCACAAACTCACATAGCTACATGAAAATTCGTAGCTTTGTACTTACCTAGCTCATCTATGGATCTCACTGATGCCAAGTATATATAGGTTTGCATTGTATTGTAGAGTTTTTCTTTGAAGCATATATAGGAGACTTGTATACTAATTCACACGTCCATGCAACCTTCGCTTGGCCCTGTCTGCTCATGCAGGTTAGAATTATTTTTTCATGCATAAATTATGTCGGGATTTTTTCTTATCAGACACTCCAATTGGGCTCTTGTCATCGCCGCGAAGTCTCACCCAGTTGGCACTGCAGTTGAAGCATATAAAAGCCAAAACTTGTATGTAAATGTATGTTAAGTAAAAGGAAGTGATTCCCACAACCCATGTTTTCTAACATATTTATGGGCATCCAAGATATTATGTCTGTTCATCAAGAAGATATGCATGGACAGATATCTTCATAGGCCGGAGCAGCAGCAATAACAGAAGGCAGCTGTTTCTAAGTGTCTTTTAGGCCTTTTATTTTCATTCACTAATTGAGCATATTTTATTATACATATAAATAGCGGACCGTGCATCCCTTTGTAAGTGCAAACTTTGCACGTTTTTCTTAATGTTCGAGTTAATTGGAACCAAGGACCAAAACAGTAAGACAAAGACAGTGGATTAGTTTTCATAGCAAATATGTCCATGCGTTGCAACGAAGTAAAAAATAATAATGCCTAGATGGTGGATACGGCGGCACATGGAATAATTTCTACCTTAACTCATTCCCCGTCCCCGCGATTCGGTCGTCGATGAGTTGGAGGTCTGGTCTTCTCGCCGGTTAGTGGTAAGATAGTGTATTTGGTCATCGTTCGTTTGCCGTTGTTCTACATGGCGGCGGTGCCAAATTTGTATTCCGCCAAATCCCTTTGGATGGGAGGCTCTTCTTTGTCGGCCTTCGATCTGGGCGCATGGTTGTTGTACAGGAGCGATGCCAGTTCTATTACCTTCTTCGTCGATGGTGAGGGAGGTGTGGTGGTGGATCCCTTCCGCCTCTTCTCTGGTGCGCTAGGCCGATGAGGCCGTTGCTGGAAGAATTCCCGTCTGCAAAAGGTCCGACTACAGATTTCAGAGACCGCCGACAGTGGCAATGTGCCGTCAATTCGCGGTGGAGTGAGTGGTTGTTGGGTTCCTCAAGGACCTGGATGCAATTTCCTTATTTGCGGGGGGGAGGGCGTTGTGTCATTAATAAAAATAGGAAAATAATTTACGGATCGACACATCAGCTGATTGCTAGAAGAAACCAGGTGCATCGCTGGCGCTCCTGCATCGTATGGAAACCCACACACGCGCTCCCTAGTTTTTTTCCCATGTCGCTTCCCAGAGCGATATTGGGTCGACCCCAGCGCCCACGACCTCTATATGCTGGGCACCTCACCGACACTGCCGCCGGCCCACGCTGCGGCAACGACGAGCCAGGCTGCCAAGGTGGCGCGCGATGTTTTGGCAGCATAAATTGCTGTTGTGGCTGGGCGGCGTCCCCGCGCCGTGGTGGTGAGGAGCCCCTCCGGTATGGGGCGAAGGAGGCAGGGCTCCTGGCGGGCGGCCTGCGCGCAGGAGGCGGGTCGGCGGCGGCTCTTGCCGGGGCGGGGGCGTGGATCAGCGCCGAGGCCCCCTCGGGGCTCCGGATTCGGAGTGGTCGTGTGGGCGACGCCTTGCTGCGGGGCTTCACTGGGGCGGTTGCCGCTCGGCTTGAGGTTGTTGGTGCTGGCGTGCGTGCGGCTGCCGGTGGCGCAAGGAGGATGCGAGGGCTCGTCTGTTTATGTAGAAATCAATGGCCTGCTTGTGACACTGTTCTTCAGGCTCTATGTGCTTCTTTATGATTTATTTTTTAGCTCCAACGGCAAATGGCTGGGCACCCCATGCTGCTTGTGACACTGTTCTTCAGGTTCTCTCTCTGCTTTTTTATGATTTATTTTTTAGCTGCAACGGCAAATGGCTGGGCACCCCATGCTGTTTCTTCTTTGGATTCATGGGCCTGTCCTCGTTTTCTCGCTTCAGCATTTTTGATTGATGACGCATAGTACATGCGGTAGGCATCTTTCTTCAATTTCTTGGCTAAACATGAATCACATCTCACCTTTTTCCCTGGCTTGTTGATTTTTGCAAGTCCAAAAGCATATAAGTTGATAGGTTTTGATGTAAAGGGGCAGGATGGGACTATTATTTCGGATCAAAAAGTTTAGCAAAGGCATAATCAAACGACATTTCATATTTGGCGCTGCAGGCGCCCGTTACAGTGCAATTTGCAAACGGGCGCCTGCAGCAGACCAAGCCGGGCCGGCCCATCTTAGTTCAATCTTGTTTTGCAGAAACGAAGCCACGCCATGTTCGTTACCATCGTTGAGCTCTAACCACCGCGCCATCGCCCTTCTAGTGTGCATAGTAATTCGCTCGTGCATTTTTATTTGTTTCTTCTGGTTCGCGAATGCCCGGTTTTGGGAAGCTTGTAGAACCTTCCTAAAATGGTTTTCCCCAGTTCGCGTTTTAGTTTACGGATGGTTTTATTCGGTTTTTTCTTTTTCCTTTTCTTTTTTAAAATGTGTGATTTTTAAAGAATTTTGTGTTTAAAAAATCGATGAACATTTTTCAAAATCGATGAACTTTTTTTAGATTACATGAACTTTTTCTAAATCCGATGAACTTTTTTTTAAATCCGATGAACTTTTTTTTAAATTCGATGAACTGTTTTTTTCAAATTCGATGAACTTTTTCAAATCCAATGAACTTTTATAAAAATAGATGAACTTTTTTCAAAATCGTTGATTTTTTATAAAATTCGTGAAACTTTTTTTCAAATTCAGTGAACTTATTTTAAAATCAGTGAACTTTTTTCTGGTTTGATGAACTTTTATTTCAAATTTGATAAACTTTTTTCGAAAATCATTGAACTTTTTTTGAATAACGATTAACTTGTTTTTCAAATTCGATGAACGTATTTCAAAACCGTCGAACTTTTTATCAAAATTGATGAACCTTTGTCAAATTCGATGTACATTTTCCAAATTTAAGTTTTCTTCCTTTTTAAAAATCTGTGAACATTTTTCCAAATTTGATGAACTTTATTGCAAAATCGATGAACATCTTTTTAAAATCAATGAACTTTTTTCAGATTTGTGAACTTTTTCTCTTTTGCCAAATAATTCAAAAGAAGTAAGTGGTACAATAGATGAATGGTTCAGATCAATATACATAGCGCTGCGTACTTGTTATTAAGCATTCGCCTCTGTTAATAATCACAAACGGCAAGTAGTGCTTGTGGATGGTGATACCTGTGCGTTAGCACGACGTGGGGAGTTCGAAACCTGTATGGAGCAACTTTTTCCCCCATTTTTTGCGAGGTTTTTCCGTTCGCGGGTCTGCACGTTTTCGTGGGCCGGCCCAGTGCGGGGCGCTGCAGGCGCCAGGAGCAATCGAACTCTGTTTACCTATACCCAGCGAGGGTTCCCTAAAAAAAACCTATACCCAGCGACGGGAGGTCAGAGCAGGCCGTGAAGTTCAACTTTTTAGCGGTCCATAAAAAAAATTGGGCCATTACTTACGAAGCAGTATGGCAGCGAAGACAACGTACGAAATTGGATAATATTATAGAGACAAAATTTAGTACCATCTCGATATGTTTTAAATTAGAACTGAAAGCGTAAAATTACGAGAAGAAGCGTATTGTGACGGTGAACCCACGGAGTCAATCCGTGCTTTATTATTAGGGATAGATTTTTGGGACTAACATATTGATCCAGTGCCCAGTGCCAGTTCCTGTCTGTTGCATGTTTTTGGTTTCGCAGAATATCCATATCAAACGAAGTCCAAACAGGATAAAACGGACGAAGCTTATTTTTGGAAAATATGAAAATTCGGAAGGAAAATCAACGCGAACCAGTGCCCGAGGTGGTCACGAGGCAGGAGGCGCCCCCCCCCTTAGGGCACGCCCACTACCCTCGTGAGCCCACGGTAAGGCGGTTGACGCTCTTCTTTTGCCGCAAGAAAGCTAATATTCAGGAAAAAAATCACGGCGAAGGTTTCAGGCCAATCGGAGCTACGGATCTCCATATATATACGAAACGGTGAAACAGAGCCAGAAGAGAACGCAGAACCAGAGAGAAACAAAGAGATAGATCGAATCTTGGAGGGGCTCTCGCCCCTCCCATGCCATGGAGGCCAAGGACCAGAGGGGAAACCCTTCTCCCATCTAGGGAGGAGGTCAAGGAAGAAGAGGAAGAAGGAGGCCCCTCTCCCCCTCTCCTCCGGTGGCACCGGAACGCCGTCGTGGCCATCATCATCATCACCGCGATCTTCACCAACACCTCCAACATCTTCACCAACATCTCCATAACCTTCCCCCCTCTATCTACAACGGTCCACTCTTCCGCAACCCGCTGTACCCTCTACTTGAACATGGTGCTTTATACTTCATATTATTATCCAATGATGTGTTGCCATCCTATGATGTGTGAGTAGATTTTCGATGTCCTATCGGTGGTTGATGAATTGCTATGATTGATTTAATTTGCTTGTGGTTATGTTGCTGTCCTTTGGTGCCCATCATATGAGCACGTGCGTGGATCACACCATAGGGTTAGTTATATGTTGATAGGACTATGTATTGGAGGGCAAGAGTGACAGAAGCTTCAACCTAGCATAAAAATTGATGCATACGGGATTGAAGGGGGACCAATATATCTTAATGCTATGGTTGGGTTTTACCTTAATGAACATTAGTAGTTGCGGATGCTTGCTAATAGTTCCAATCATAAGTGCATAGAATTTCAAGTAAGGGATGACATGCTAGTAGTGGCCTCTCCCACATAATACTTGCTATCGGTCTAGTAAAGTAGTCAATTGCTTAAGGGAAAATTTCGCAACTCCTACCACCACTTTCCACACTCGCTTTATTTACTTTATTGTTTCTTAATCTAAACAGCCCCTACTTTTTATTTATGTACTCTTTATTATCTTGCAAACATATCCAACAACACCTATAAAGTACTTCTAGTTTCATACTTGTTCTAGGTAAAGCGAACGTCAAGCGTGCATAGAGTTGTATCGGTGGTCGATAGAACTTGAGGGAATATTTGTTCTACCTTTAGCTCCTCGTTGGGTTCGACACTCTTACTTATCGAAAACTGTTGCGATCCCCTATACTTGTGGGTTATCACCTGCCCCCCTAGGGCGCGCCCCCCTACCTCGCGGGCCCCCTAGAGCTCCTCCGACTCCAACTCTATATATTGTGTTTCGGGGAGAGAAAAAACAGAGAGAATAATTCATCGCATTTTACGATACGGAGCTGCCGCCAAGCCCTAAAACCTCTCGGGAGGGCTGATCTGGAGTCCGTTCGGGGCTCCGGAGAGGGGAATCCGTCGCCATCGTCATCATCAACCATTCTCCATCACCAATTTCATGATGCTCACCGCCGTGCGTGAGTAATTCCATCGTAGGCTTGCTGGACGGTGATGGGTTGGATGGGATCTATCATGTAATTGAGTTAGTTTTGTTAGGGTTTGATCCCTAGTATCCACTATGTTCTGAGATTGATATTGCTATGACTTTGATATGCTTAATGCTTGTCACTAGGGCCCGAGTACCATGATTTCAGATCTGAACCTATTATGTTTTCATCAATATATGAGAGTTCTTGATCCTATCTTGCAAGTCTATAGTCACCTATTATGTGTTATGATCCATTAACCTCGAAGTGAAAATAGTCGGGATACTTACCGATGATGACCGTAGTTTGAGGAGTTCATGTATTCACTATGTGTTAATGCTTTGTTCCAGTACTCTATTAAAAGGAGGCCTTAATATCCCTTAGTTTCCGTAAGGACCCCGCTGCCACGGGAGGGTAGGACAAAAGATGTCATGCAAGTTCTTTTCCATAAGCACGTATGACTATATTTAGAATACATGCATACATTACATTAATGAACTGGAGCTAGTTCTGTGTCACCCTAGGTTATGACTGTTACATGATGAACTGCATCCGGCATAATTCTCCATCACCGATCCATTGCCTACGAGCTTTCCATATATTTTTCTTCGCTTATTTACTTTTCCGTTGCTATTGCTATCATCACTACAAAATACCAAAAACATTACTTTTACTAATGTTACCTTTTTCTACCGTTACCACTACTATCATATTACTTTGCTACTAAATACCTTGCTGCAGATATTAAGTTCCAGGTGTGGTTGAATTGACAACTCATCTGCTAATACTTGAGAGTATTCTTTGGCTCCCCTTGTGTCGAATCAATAAATTTGGGTTGAATACTTTACCCTCGAAAACTGTTGCGATCCCCTATACTTGTGGGTTATCAGGGGGGTGGGCGCGCCCCCCTGCCTCGTGGCTTCCTCGTTGCTTCCCTTATGTGGACTCCAAGTCTCCCGGGTTGCTTTCTTTCCAAAAATAAGTTCCGTGAAGTTTCAGGTCAATTGGACTCCGTTTGATTTTCCTTTTCTGCGATACTCTAAAACAAGGAAAAAACAGAAACTGGCACTAGGCTCTAGGTTAATAGGTTAGTCCCAAAAATCATATAAAATAGCATATAAATGCATATAAAACATCCAAGGTTGATAATATAATAGCATGGAACAATCAAAAATTATAGATACGTTGGAGACGTATCACCAATGTATAGGAAGAGAGTTAGACTTTGTCATTACATGATATATGTTACCTTGTGCTCACTACTAAATTACAAATCATTATTAATTAAAATTGGCTTTGATATACCTTGGGATCCGGGTGGATCCATTACTTGAGCACTATATGCCTAGCTTAATGGCTTTAAAGAAAGCGCTGCCAGGGAGACAACCTGGAAGTTTTAGAGAGTTATTTATTTCTGTTGTGTGCTTTTATAAAGTTTAAAAACAAAAAAATAAAGAGGGGAACCCAAAACTTTTTCAAAAAGGAAACTTAAAGTGAGAGAGACAAGCATGGTTGAAGTGGGGGAGCTCCTTGAACTTTGTTCATGCTCACGGAAACTTTGTGAATCTTGATTACATAAAATTTTCAACAAAAATAATTATCCCCTTGTACAATTCCATTGTATTATAAAAATATTGTGCCAAGGTTTGCCTTTAGGATGTTTACATTTGCTTGATGATTTGTACGGTGCAGGACAGAAACTTTGGCTGTAGTGCGCGATTTTACATTTTTTTGCTGGAACGTCAAATGGTTCTGATTCTTTTTGCACTGTCTTTCTATACAAATTGTTTATTTTTCCTAATTTTGGTAGAATTTTTCAAGTACCAGAAGTATGGTGAATGTTCAGATTGTTACAGACTGTTCTGTTTTAGACAGATTCTATTTTTGATGCATAGTTTGCTTGTTTTGACGAAACTAATGATTCCTATCAGTGGAGTAAGCCATGGAAAAGCTATATTACTGTAGACACAATGCAAAAACAAAATATGAATTGGTTTGCAACAGTACTTAGAGTAGTGATTTGCTTTATTATACTAACGGATCTTACCGAGTTTTCTGTTAAAGTTTTGTGTGGATGAAGTGTTCGATGATCGAGAAGGTCTCGATGTGAGGAGAAGGAAGAGAGGCAAGAGCTCAAGCTTGGGGATTCCCGAGGCACCCCAAATACATATTCAAGGAGACTCAAGCGTCTAAGCTTGGGGATGCCCCGGAAGGCATCCCCTCTTTCTTCAACAAGTATCGGTATGTTTTCGGATTCGTTTCGTTCATGCGATATGTGCAAATCTTGGAGCGTCTTTGGCATTTAGTTTTCACTTTTCTTTTATGCACCATACTGGTATGAGATAGTCCTTGGTTGATTTATAGAATTCTCTTTGCACTTCACTTATATCTTTTGAGTGTGGCTTTATAGAATGCTTCATGTGCTTCACTTATATCATTTGAAGTTTGGATTGCCTGTTTCTCTTCACTTAGAAAACCACCATTTGTAGAATGCTCTTTTGCTTCACTTATATTTGTTAGAGCATGGGCATATCTTTTGTAGAAAGAATTAAACTCTCTTGCTTCACTTATATCTATTTAGAGAGATGACAGGAACTGGTCATTCACATGGTTAGTCTAAAATCCTACATAAAATTTGTAGATCACTGAATATGATATGTTTGATTCCTTGCAATAGTTTTGCGATATAAAGATGGTGATATTAGAGTCATGCTAGTGGGTAGTTGTGGATTAGTAGAAATACTTGTGTTGAGGTTGGTGATTCCCGTAGCATGCACGTATGGTGAACCGTTATGTAACGAAGTCGGAGCATGAGGTATTTATTGATTGTCTTTCTTATGAGTGCTGGTCGGGGACGAGCGATGGTCTTTTCCTACCAATCTATCCCCCTTGGAGCATGCGTGTAGTACTTTTTTCCGATACCTAATAGACTTTTGCAATAAGTATGTGAGTTCTTTATGACTAATGTTGAGTCCATGGATTATACGCACTCTCACCCTTCCATCATTGCTAGCCTCTCTAGTACCGCGCAACTTTCGACGGTACCTTAAACCCACCATATACCATCCTCAAAACAGCCACCATACCTACCTATCATGGCATTCCCATAGCCATTTCGAGATATATTGCCATGCAACTTCCATCATCATCATATACATGACTTGAGCATTCATTGTCATATTGCTTTGCATGATCGTAAGATAGCTAGCATGATGTTTTCATGGCTTGTCCGTTTTTTGATGTCATTGCTACGCTAGATCATTGCACATCCCGGTACACCGCCGGAGGCATTTGTATAGAGTCATATCTTATTTCTAGTATCGAGTTGTAAGTAAATAAAAGTGTGATGATCATCATTATTAGAGCATTGCCCCAGTGAGGAAAGGATGATGGAGACTATGATTCCCCCACAAGTCGGGATGAGACTCCAGACGAAAAAATAAAAAAATAAAAAAAGAATAAGAAGAAGAGAAAGGCCAAAAAAAGAGAAGGCCCAAAAAACAAAAAAATGAGAGAAAAAGAGAGAAGGGGCAATGTTACTATCCTTTTACCACACTTGTGCTTCAAAGTAGCACCATGTTCTTCATATAGAGAGTCTCTTGAGTTATCACTTTCATATACTAGTGGGAATTTTCATTACAGAACTTGGCTTGTATATTCAGATGATGGGCTTCCTCAAACGCCTGAGGTCTTCATGAGCAAGCAAGTTGATGCACACCCACTTAGTTTTCAGTATGAGCTTTCATACACTTATAGCTCTTAGTGCATCCGTTGCATGGCAATCCCTACTCACTCGCATTGATATCTATTGATGGGCATCTCCATAGCCCGTTGATACGCCTAGTTGATGTGAGACTATCTTCTCCTTTTTGTCTTCTTCACAACCACCATTCTATTCCACCTATAGTGCTATGTCCATAGCTCACACTCATGTATTGCATGAAAGTTGAAAAGGTTTGAGAACGTCAAAAGTATGAAACAATTGCTTGGCTTGTCATCGGGGTTGTGCATGATGTGAATGTTTTGTGTGGTGAAGATGGAGCATAGCCAGACTATATGATTTTGTAGGGATAACTTTTTTTGGCCATGTTATTTTGGAAAGACATGATTGATTTATTAGTAGGCTTGAAGTATAATTGTTTTTAAGTCAAATGATAGACTAATGCTTTAAATCACTCGTGTCTTAATATTCATGCCATGATTAGTTATGTGATCAAGATTATGCTAGGTATCATTCCACATCCAAAATTATCTTTCTTATCATTTATCTACTCGAGGACGAGCAGGAATTAAGCTTGGGGATGCTGATACGTCTCCGTCGTATCTATAATTTTTGATTGTTCCATGCCAATATTCTACAACTTCCATATACTTTTGGCAACTTTTTATACTATTTTTGGGACTAACATATTGATCCAGTGCCCAGTGCCAGTTCCTATTTGTTGCATGTTTTTTGTTTCGCAGAATGTCCATATCAAACGGAGTCCAAACGGGATAAAAACTGACGGAGATTTTTTTGGAATATATATGATTTTTGGGAAGAAAAATCCACATGAGACGGTGCCCGAGGGAGGCACAAGGCAGGGGGCGCGCCCCACCCCCTGGGCGCGCCCCTGACCCTCGTGGCCACCCCGTAAGGCGGTTGATGCCCTTCTTTCGCTGCAAGAAAGCTAATATCCGGATAGAGATCGTGTTAAAATTTTAGCCCAATCAGAGTTACGGATCTTCGGGAATATAAGAAACGGTGAAAGGGTAGAATCTGGAAACGCAGAAACAGAGAGAGACAGAAAAACAGATCCAATCTCAGAGGGGCTCTCACCCCTCCCATGCCATGGAGACCATGGACCAGAGGGGAAACCCTTCTCCTATCTAGGGAGAAGGTCAAGGAAGAATAAGAAGGAGGGGGGCTCTCTCCTCCTCGCTTCCGGTGGCACCGGAGTGGCACCGGGGGCCATCGTCATCACCGCAATCTTCACCAACAACTTCACCGCCATCATCACCAACTCTTCCCCCCTCTATGCAGCGGTGTAACCTCTCTCTTACGCACTGTAATCTCTACTTAAACATGGTGCTCAACGCTATATATTATTTCCCAATGATGTATGGCTATCCTGTGATGTTTGAGTAGATCCGTTTTGTCCTATGGGCTATTTGACGATCAAGATTGGTTTGAGTTGCATGTTTTATTATTGGTGCTGTCCTATGGTGCTCTTCGTGTCGCGCAAGCTTGAGGGATCCCCGTTGTAGGGTGTTGCAATACGTTCATGATTCGCTTATATTGGGTTGCGTGAGCGACTGAAACACAAATCCGAGTAAGGGGGTTGTTGCGTATGGGATAAAGAGGACTTGATGCTTTAATGCTATGGTTGGGTTTTACCTTAATAATCTTTAGTAGTTGTGGATGCTTGCTAGAGTTCCAATCATAAGTGCATATGATCCAAGTAGAGAAAGTATGTTAGTTTATGCCTCTCCTTCATGTAAAATTGCAATAATGATTACCGATCTAGTTATCGATTGCCTAGGGACAAATAACTTTCTCGTAACAAAAAGTTCTTTACTAAAACTAACTTAGTTGTGTCTTTATCTAAACAGCTCCTACTTTTTATTTACGTAATCTTTATTATATTGCAAACCCATCCAAAACACCTACAAAGTACTTCTAGTTTCATACTTTTTCTAGGTAAAGCGAACGTCAAGCGTGCGTAGAGTTGTATCGGTGGTCGATAGAACTTGAGGGAATATTTGTTATACCTTTAGCTCCTCGTTGGGTTCGACACTCTTACTTATCGAAAACTGTTGCGATCCCCTATACTTGTGGGTTATCATGATCGAGCAAAGACATAAGGATCATCCAATGTGAATTGTGTATGCATGTTTGCAGTTTTCCTTACGATGAATTGAGCACGACGACTCATCACCATCAATATCATTTCGTGGCATGGATCCTCCAAAACGTATGTGCTACCTGGGATGGTCTCATTACAAAGCCACTAGCTTATAAATAAAGGTGAAATGATTGATATCTCAATAGAAGAGTACTGGAAGCAAGTACGAAAAAGTTGAATGGCTCATTGACTTAGAGAGAGAGAGAGAGTTAAGAAAACGTTAATGCTTGCAAAGAAGAAATTGAATTTACTGTTGCAAGGCTGGTTCTTTTCTTTCTTTTTAACATCGGAGGTCCACTCCCCGTGTATTTCTACTTTAGATATTATATTTATTTTATGAACTATTTGCAATATTTAAGGTATATATAAGAGATGGAAACGAGCAAGCAATCCGAAAAGACCAGGAAATACAACAAAATGAATGGAATTTTACCATCTCTATGTGCATGCTTGACGTGGCTGATTTGGGGTTGAAGAATTTGATGTGTTGTATCTTGCATAAATATTAAAGTCTACCATAAGTAATAGCCTACCAGGTTTGGAATTATGCCATCTATCATTGTACTATGATTCGGAGTTTCAACAAATCAAAGCATTGTCTTACCGTTTTTATTTTACAAACGGAAATTTATGTCGTCATTTTGCTGGAAAGCAAGATGTTAAGTGAATCATCAGGAATGTCTTGTACACACGGACACCACAACATAAGTGTTCCATATATGGGCACACACATACACCATCTGTTTGTAGTACATTTGTCATCTTTAGGTTGTAGAAACTAAAATGTTACTGTGTGAGATATTTCTATGGGTCCAGTAGGCTCGTCTGCAGTGAAATGTAAAGGTTCGGGACTTCGATCTTCCTTCTATAAATGGAGCAATGTCGCACATCCAACCTAGGTAGCTATAGACCAATAACCTTCCTACAAGGTGTGCAAACTTGGAGAGTTGGAGTACTCGTTAAGACTAGCCACAGTGGAAGTAACTTCAGCAGTAACATCGAGTCCAACTCAGCAAATTTGCTTATGTGGCAATGAGTTAATAAAGAGAGAGATAGTTGTAGTAACTTAGCTAGTTACTGTAACATCACATGTCCCAATGCAATATGAGTCTATAGCCTAATAAATGAATCCTTGCATGTTACCACACTTAAGTTACTAGTCTAGGGATACGTGTATGTTACTAGTGTATGTTACTCTCCATTGTGGCTAGTCTAAACTTGTAGCTTCCCATGTAAGATTTTCGTACTTCCTCTTGAGCACTTGTAGTAATGGTGAGGTTGCTATAATTCTCAGTCGAGGTGGTGCAGTTGAGAGAGGGAATCTTCCGCAGAACAGTAAAAGTTGCATGGCAGAGGTCATGCACGGCACCGAGGAAGAGATGTTGGTGGAGAGGTTCGAGTTGGAAGCATCAAGAAATCTAATTATTGTGGGTTATGGGTACATTATCTTCTATATCTGAATAGCTAGCCCCCACTAACTATTTCTCTCAACATGCAAGTATGTCACATCATCTCACAACATGCATGAGAAAATGCCCATCCCCACTATCATATTTCTCTACATGCAAGCATGCCACTTCATCATTAAACATGCATGAAAAAAAGACTCATCTCAACATCCAAACATACATAAGAAATTTCATTCTGTTATGCTATTTATAATTAATAAAAAAGTACAACTATATAGTAATCAAACATAATAAATTATATGTATTTTCAGTTTGAGCTTTTTATATTATTACTTTAAATATTCATGTATCATGCAACGAATCACATTGAAATATTGTAAAATATCCCTGCAACAACGTACGGGGAATTGCCGCCCTCTGGGCCTAGAAGGCTGGAGCCGGTTACCCAACCGGCAATGCCAGTGGTCAGGGCTGGCGCCAGGCAACGGTGCAAGAGAAAATAGCGGTTGTCACAATTAAAGTGTGTAGCGTGAGACGACACTCGCGATTTTTCTTTTCCACTGGTAGATGACTTCTAGTAGTGTTTTGGAGAGTAAACACACCGACTGGGCTTCTTTAAATCATTTTCATCAACTAAATTCACTTTTAAAGAAAATCATGGGTCCGAACAGCCTAGAACAATGTGGACTGTCAGAGTGGACGAAACCTCAGTTTGGCCGTGAACAAACAACAACATAGGAAACATCCACTTGACTCCATCCGGGATTCTCTGGTAGGGGCAGACCCACGTAGACACAACCGGGTAAGATTTGTACGTGGACACCGGGTAAGTTCTCCGATTAGCTTAAGCGATAGGTGATATATCACGTGGGACACCGGTAAAATTTGTACGTGGACACCGGATGAAGCGACGGTGCATAGGCCTGGCCCATCTATTAGCCATTGAGGTACCCAGCTAGCCACGACCCAGGCTATCGATCGATTATGTTAGACTGTACGCGTTTTGTAAAAGTCATGTATAGAAAGTCCTAGTCTTTAGGACTCGAAGCACATGAAAGTGAAAACACATTGTCCGGAATGCAATATGGGACCGGATAGCATCAAGCACTTCCTTTTTGAGTGCCCAAGATCAAAAGAGGTATGGCGACAATTGGGGCTGATTGATGTTGTCAAGAGGAGATGTACACAATTCAAATCAGGTGAAGAAGTGGTGCATGAATTATTAAGCATGGAGGAAACTGAAGTCCAGATCCTAGGTCTTCCCAAACTGAAGGAGGTTGTGGCCACTGCAGCATGGTATCTATGGTATGAACACCAAAAAAAGTACCATGGAGAGGACACCCAAAAACCCTCACAAATTGCTCTCGCTATCCGAGGACTCTCAGCTAACTTTACTATTGCTTGTTCCACTAAGGCAAAGCTACGTGTTGGTTCATGGGAGAAGCCGATACAGGGGTATATGAAATTAAGTGTAGATGCTGGTTTTGACCGTGATCTTCTTGAGGGATCAGTGGGGGCAGTAATCCGAGATTACAATGGGAAATTTATTGCGGCAGCTAATGAACGAGTGGACATATGCTATGATTCATTCACTGTAGAGGCATTGGCAGTCAAATTTGGTTTGAATCTAGCCAGAACCATTGGATGCAGCAAGATCGTGATCAACTCGGATAGCATGGAGGTTGTGGAAGCTTTGAGAGCAGGCAACTCCTCTTTGGTGGCAAGTGCAATTATTGATGATTGCTATTTCATGTCGTCATATTTTAATCATGTAATTTATGATCATTGTAATAGAGAGTAATAAAGTAGCTCATGAACTTGCTAGGATAGTTAAGTTTTCTCCTCCTTCTATCTGGATGGATTCGACACCGGATGTACTGCTTCCATTGCTTGTAAACGATGCCACTATTTTGCTAAGTGAATAAACGAGGAGAAGTTCTGTAAAAAAAAAGTCCTAGTCTCTAGGATCTGGGGCACTCTCCATGTTCTGCGTACCTCTGATTCAGGAACTGCTGCTAGCAGTAATAACGTTGCCATATACTGAATTGAAGAGATAAAGAAGGACAAGATTCTCTCCAACTAATTTGATTGCTTTTATTTACACCTGCAACCCTAAAAAAATCCGTGGGCGTGGCGTGGCTGTTAGGACTTCCCTATACGCAGATGACGCAGCAGTCTTTATGGCCCCAATCAAGAAAGACATTGACAACCTAGCCACCATTATGCATCTATTCGGCAATGTCACTGGCCTTGTCACAAATTTCCAGAAGAGCTCAGTGGTTCCCATTCGGTGCAGACAACTCAACTTGACATGCATCCTTCAGGCCCTTCCTGCGTCACGGGCTTCGTTTCCAATGAAATACTCCCTCCTTTCCGGTTTATAAGGCTCAATTCAAAAATCTCACCAACCAAGGTAGATGATGAGTGGTGGAATATTTTTTATAGTTTGCAAAAGCACCCAATTAATGCTCTTGTTTTCCTCAAAAAATTATGTTTACGAATGCATTAATTGCAATGCATGCATGCATAAAGTGCATGCATTGGTCAGTCTTCTCTTAATACTTGCATACAATGATTTAATCCACCTTGAAGTCTGAACATGTGATGGGGAACAACCAAATTGAGCCTTATAAAATGGTAAAACTAAAATTTTGAGATAAGCCCTATAAACCGGAAAGGAGGGAGTACTAGGGGCTTCCGCTCTCGGTGTGGAAGCTTAGAAAGGTCGACTACCAGTACCTAGAGGACAAAGCGGCCGCTAAGTTGACCACCTGGGATGGTCAAAACATCACTGCCATTGGTGGATGTGCCCTTGTGAAGTCGGTGCTGTCTTCGCAGCTCGTCTTCTCCATCACGCTGCTCATTGTGCCAACGTCCACTCTACACAACATAAACAAGCTCGAAAGATCCTTTCTCTGGGAGGGCACGGACAAGACCACTGGTGCAAAATGCAAGGTGAATTGGGATGCGGTGTGCCGGCCAAAGGATCTTGGTGGCCTTGGCATACTTAACACGAAGAAATTTGCTCGGGCTCTTCGCTTGCGTTGGTCATGGTTTGAATGGAAAGAGCCCACCAAGCTTTGGGTGGGTATGGGAAACCCGTGCAACACGATGGACTACTCCTTGTTCTATGCCTCCTCGTCAATCTTTATTGGAAATGGAGCAAGGATGCCTTTTTGGGATGCGCCATGGGTGAATGACCGCAAGCCTAGGGACATTGCACCTCTAATTTACGAGGCGTCCACGAGGAAAAATTGGAAGGTGCGCGAAGCTCTCAGCAACGATGTGTGGGTCTCGAGAATATGCATCCCGGACTCTTTTTCACTGAATCACTTACGTCAGTTTGTCACCCTCTGGACCACGCTTCGTGGCTTCCATCTCGAGGAGGATGCCGAAGATGATATTGTATGGAAGCACACCGCTAGCGGACAATACACGGCCGAGTCGGCATACAAAGCGCAATTCCTTGGCACAATCAAATCCCCTATGGAGCACACTGTGTGGAGGGCTTGGGCTCCCCCCAAAGTCAAGTTCTTCGCTTGGCTGGCTATTCACACTAGTGCAGAACCGGGCAATAGCACCGATTCGTAAGGCCCTTTAGTGTCGGTTCGGTAACCGGCACTAAAGTGTGGGCACTAAAGGTCCCTCCTCCTTTAGTACCGGTTCAACACGAACCGGTGCTAAAGGGCAACCACGTGGCACGAGCCACCTCCGGGGGCAGGGAGCCCTTTAGTACCGGTTGGTGACACCAACCGGTATTAAAAGGTTGGGGGTTTGGGGTTTATGATTTCTTTTTCATTTAATTTTGTGTTTTCCATTTAATTCTTTTTCGTTTGCTGGTATTTTACGATACTGCATATTGTACACGTTATGCATATATATAAATAGAATTTCTAATAGAACCGATCATATATTATATATATATCATCGAATGTCTCACAACCACCATTAATTAATTCACACATATATACACACATGTATATATATATACAATTACCTAGCTATATACAATTTCTCCTAATTGGTGCCTTCGGAGCCAATGACATTAGCCTAATTGGTGCCTTCGGAGCACGATAACAATTGGAAGTGGTTCATGGGGGCGGTAGCGGGTAATAGTATTCTCCTTTGGGATCTATGACCTGGTCGAGCAAAAATCCCGCTATTTCCTCTTGAATTGCCTCTATGCGGTCCTCTGGTAGGAGCTTCTCTCGCACCTCTTTGAACTGTTAAGAAGGAGATCAATATGCATGTGTATTAGTTGTGTGACTAGATATCGATAATGGTATAAAAATTGTGAATAGTGTTCTGACAAACGTACCCCCTCCTGTCTTTGAGATCTGCTCTTTTCGGACGCCATCATGCAAATGTTCTCACAAACATAGTATGCACACAGATTATTCCCCGGCGCCTACTTCAGGGCCTTTACGAGAATGGAATTTGATCAGATAATAATTAATCAAGCATGATAATTAAAGAGATGGCAGCTAGCTAGTACTAATTAATTACTTACCATGGGTCGATACCATTTCAGATTTTGTTTCCATGGGCCTGGAGTGGCCCTGATGAACTTTGCCCAAGCCCTGCCCACCGACAAAGAAAATGAATAAATGGGTTATTAAATAGTTGTTATCAGGAAATGACGAACTAATTAAATAGGCCGAGATATAGTTAATAATGATTGAAATTACCTGTTGACTATCCCCTTCACGATGGTGTAGTCAGTTGGTTTCTTAAGTAGTGACTCTAGTACTTCAACTGTTCCTTCATCAACTTTAATGATTAACAAGATCCAGTTAAATCTGCATGCATACACGTTTGCATGTCTTAATTAAGCGGACATATGTAAGCAAAAACATGTAGCTAGCTAGTAGGCAAAAACAGAATTTGTAGTACAAGACAGTGTGACTCACTCGAAGTTGTAAGGAAGTAGTATATCTTCATTGTATTTGAGGCGCTTGAAGAACTCTAGCATGCTTTCCTCTACACTTTTTTCATAATATGGATCTAATTTCCATGTGTATTCATTAATGGTATTTGGGTCAACGAACCCAATGCCATAGCGTCCACCTTTTTTCATTTCATAAATCTTCATGCTGCATAATACCACAGAAAATAATACAGTGAGGATAATTACAGGTAATGATTGATCAAAATGATCACTACAGCTAGCTTGAGACTTAAATTACAGAAAGAAATCACTTACAGACAATAGCAACTGACGATAGATTTGTCAAGTGCGTCTTGATTGTATAACTGAAATAGTTCTGAATACTCAACGGACACAGCTTTCTCATGGTAGTAATGATCCTTCTTGACATTCACCATAAGGGACTCTCGATTGGAATTCTTGGTAATGTCCATGTACCATTGATGCAATTCATACATTTTCGTTGGGAGCTTCTTGACCTCGTCTGGCTCGACCAAAGGTTGGCCCCGGACATATTTCAGTTTTATTTCCTCCTCTCTAGTCGGAGACATGGACTCGATATCGAGGAGTTGTCCAACAGTGATCAAGAGGCTTTTAGCCTGCTCAATATACTCCTCAGTTATTACCATATCGCCCAGCCCGAGAACGTTAACAGTTTGCCCACAATAATATTGGGCGCGCCTACTCTCATGTGTTGTTGGCACAACAAGCGAGGGGATTGATTGCGCCGCCTGTTCTCCCAGCTGGGGAACGGTTTTACCGCATGTTTTGCTAGCTGATTTGCTCGAGCTTGAGCTCGCCTCTTTCTGTAGACGTGCTCGATTTAACTTCCTAAGGTGACGCTCATAGTCTGTGTCAACAGGCTTGGGAGCTGGTGCTCTAGCCATACGAATGAAGTGGTCAATCTTTTCCTCAAGCACTTTCTCCCTTGGCGGCGGTGGCGGTTTCGATGCAAAATGGGCTTCCACCTCGGCCTTTGATATGGCTGTGTTTTTCTCCTCGGACTTGTCGTAAGGCCTCTGTGGAAGAGGCGCGAGGCTTGGATCATATTGAAATCGCTTGCCTCCGCCTGTACCTCCAGTACTACCTCGACTTGTACCGCTACGCACCATAGCTGAGGAGGCTCTCTTCCATGATTGCTGAGGCGGCGAAGACGGCTGACGTGCCTGAGTTGGAGGAGGAGGAGTGGCCTGAAGCTGTGCCGGACTTGGAGGAGGAGTGGCCTGACGCTTTGCCGGACTTGGATGAGGAGGAGTGGCCTGAAGTTGTGCCGGACTTGGAGGAGGAGTGGCCTAACGTGTTGGTGGACTTGGAGGAGCGGGAGTCTGCTGACTCGGTGGCGGACTTCGACGAGGAGTCGGATGACACGGTGTCAGTGGCCTTCGAAAGATGATGCAATCCTTTCTCCATAGGATGATACGATGGTTGGCCTCTCCCAGTGTGTGCTCTTCGTCACCTCCAGGAATGTTAAGCTCTAGCCCCGAATATTGGTCCACCTCATCAACCAAGACACGAGCATAGCCCGCTGGAATCGGGTTGCAATGGAAGGTTGCCTCGGGGGGATTTGTAAAAGTAAGGGCGTCCACCACCTTCATGGATATGTTCTTCATTTTGAAGTGTAGCTCGCAGTTAGTGTTCTCCATGATGTCATCCACTGGGTAGCTATCCAGCAATGCGTCGCTCGGGGTGGAACCCACGCTGCTTCTCGGCATGGATGGGACGATGCTATCCAATGCTGGATCATCCATTAGCTGCTGCAGCTGCTGAGACCCCCTTTGCTGGCTAAGTGAGTCGATCTGCTCCTGCTGCCGCTGGAATTTGACTGCCAAGTCCACGTGCGCTGATTCTAGGCCTTGAAGGCGTTCATAGTCCAGCTTCCTCTGCTCCTCCTTCATCTTCCTATTCTTCTCGTCTGCAATCTTCTTTCTCGCATGGGTTCTGTAGTCGGCGTTCCAGTCCGAAAACCCCTCATACCACGGAATAGCGCCCATGCCTCGTGTTCTTCCCGGGTGTTCAGGATTTCCTAGGGCACGCGTAAGCTCGTCGTTCTCTCTGTTGGGCTGGAACACCCCCGATCGAGCCTCTTCTATTGCAACAAGTAGCTTATCTTCGGCTCCATCCAGACATGCCTTCTTCGAAAGTTTGCCTGTCTTCGGGTCCAACTCCCCCCCATGCGCATAGAACCAAGTCCTGCACCTGGGGGGCAGCTCAATGTTTCTGGAGTGACACCTGCATCCTCCATCTCTTTCTCAGACTTATCCCACTTAGGCATTGCCACCGCATAGCCACCTGGCCCCAGCTTATGGAACTTATCCTTTTTTGCGGCATTGGCCTTGTTTATTCTCGACCGTTCCTTAAATAATTCCGAATCCTTGAATTTCACGAAATCGTCCCAATGAGCACTTTGCTTCTCTAGTGTTCCCTCGAATACTGGAGTCTTCCTTCCTCCCTTGACGTACTTGGCCCATTCACGATTCTTGTGGTTGTTGAATGCAACCGCCATCTTCCTAACAGCTGCGTCCTTGACTTTCTCCACATCTGCATCTGTGAAATGATCTGGTAGGGTGAAATGTTCCATGAGCGTTTCCCAAAGCAGAAGTTTTTGTCTGTCGTCGACAAAAGTAACTCCTGGACGTGGCTTTGCTGGCTCTCTCCATTCTTAAAGGGAGATCGGGAGTTGGTCCTTCACAAGAACTCCGCACTGACGAATGAACTTGTCCGCAATCTTCTTAGGCGCTAATGGTTCGCCATTAGGTTTGATGGCCTCGATATTGTACTTTACGCCCTCGTTCAACTTTTTGTTCGGGCCTCGTTTCCTGTTGCCTGAAGATTTGCTTGATCCGGATGGCTGAAAGAAGAAAGATCGATTCGTTAATATATTTTCAAGTCATTTAAAACATGTGATGATCACCAGATGCCTGCTTATATAAATATATATACCTCGCCGGTCTTTGTTGTTTCAAGATCAACATTTTCTTCGTCATGTTCATAGTTCATGACTTCATCAATTCGGTCGTCGCGATCGAATATCATATCACCCTCCCCGGTGTTGTTTAGATATTCGGAGCCGTCATAATCTTCTTCATTCTGATCATCATCTGGCCCGCGAGGATTGCGTATGATATTGAACAGGGCCTCTTCTCCCTCTCTGCCGGTATTGTCCGCCATAGGTTTTATTTAACTAATCCAAAAGAAATATATTCAAATTACAATGCATGGATGCAATCAATTAATAAGGAAAAACCGAATCAATCATAGTACATAATAAGCATCATCGAATATAATCTCGAATACGTCGTCTCGAATAATAGATATAATCTCGAATACATCATCTCAAATAATATATATAATCTCGAATAAATCATCTCGAATATTATATATCGAATACATCACTAGCTAGCTAGCTAGCTAATAAAGATCGAATACTAGAGAGTAATCTAGGCGGTGGACAACCAAAGTGAAGGAACCATCACTGGATCATAGCTCGGGTGATCTCCCCAAAGAACCTGCCAGGTATTGGAGAACCTGACATCCATAGCAGCCATGTAGCGATGGACGTGCTCGTCCTCCTCCCTGACAAGGCGATGTACCACCTCCGGCGGGGCCGGCTCCCTCCGCACCAAAAGTGGCCCACGCGAACGCCGCCGAAGGAGATGAGGGTCGACGACGGGACCCGGGGCCGGGTTCCTCACCAAGAGTCACGCCCATGAAGGTAGCACCTCCCAGTGCCAGCCCGGTGGAGCCCAGTTCCGGACATGGGTCCTCTGAAGCAGGACGTCGTCGCGAACGAGTCGACGACGAGGATGCGGGCCGGGCATCGTCGACAACAAATACTATATGCCGCAAAAGTAAAGTAACATTTTTTAAATGATGGATTGTGATTTCATATATGCAAATTCTAAATTTTATAACTAAAACTAACATTTCTAATTATTTCTATAACTAAAACTAACATTTCTAATATTTCTATAACTAAAAAACATTTCTATATAACTAACATTTCTAATATTTCTATATAAAAATTTCTAATATTTCTATATAACTAACATTTCTATAATTCTATAACTAAAAAACAGAAAATTGCTAACATTTTATAACAATGTGTGTGTGTGTTGTGGATGCGCCGGGGCAGGAGCTCACGGCGAGGCGCGACGACGGGGGCGGCGACGGACGGGACGGACGGAGACGATGACGGGGACGGGCGGCGACGACGGGACGGACGGGCCGGGCGGACGGAGGACGGGAGGGCGCGACGCGGGCGGCGCGGCGACGGACCGGGGACGGGATGGCGACGACGGCGGACGGACGGGGACGGCGACGGACGGCGACGGGGGCGGCGACGAGGGGCGGCGGACGGGGGCAGAGGAGAAAGAAGCAGAGGGAGAGATGAGAAACTGACAAATTTTTTGAAGTGTTTTCTTATATAGAACAACCTTTAGTACCGGTTGGAGCCACCAACCGGTACTAAAGGTCTGTTTTGGCCAGGCCAAGCGGCGGGAACGGCACCCCTTTAGTACCGGGTGGTGGCTCCAACCGGTACTAAAGACCCCTTTAGTACCGGTTTGAGCCACCACCCGGTACTAAAGGGGGTGCGTTGGCGCAGGTGCGGTGCGAAATGTTTAGTCCCACCTCGCTAGCCGAGGGGCGTCCGCACTGGTTTATAAGCCCCAGTGCGGTAGCTCCCTCGAGCTCCTCTCCAAAGCAGACCTACTGGGTCTAAATGTTCTGTGCTGCCCTGTGGGCCTACTGGGCCTTTGCGGGCCTGCATCCTGGCCCAACAACAGGTTGGATTTCTAGTCGTATGCAGGCCGCTGTGGCGCAGTAGGTGGGCTTTTTTCTTATTTTTTTGCTTTATTTATTTTTGTTTTATTTATTTTTGAGTTGTTTTTTGCTGTATTTAGAGTTTCTTTGTGAATATTTTTGCTTTAGGTACAAAAAATTACAAACTTTCTGTTAGTACCGGTAGTTTACAAATTTGAATAGTTTAAATTTTGAATTATTTGAAATTTGTGTGAATCACTAGTTTGTGAATAACTTAACTTTGAAAATAGATTTTCAGTGATTCTTTTTTCTTATGTTTAATATTAGTGTGTTTTATCATTATATTCATTTTGGAAATGCTTAGGTTATTTAAAAAGTAAAATGCCTTTGTAACGGATGAGTTTTCGTCCAAAACTCTGATACTTTGAAAGAGATTGTCCATTTTGTACATGAAGTGCATCCAGTTTTTGCAGTAGCCCTCTCTACTTTTTTGCACATGCTATGTGGGTGAAATTATGATACCATGCCAACTTTCAACCTTTTCTGAGTTCATTTGAAATGCTTTTCAATTTCAGGGTCATTTAGCTGAAAAAATCAGTAAATGCATGAAAGAATTTGCTTGCACATAAAATTTCTTCGTGTTTCAAATGCCAAAACACAAAACTAGCTACCCTAACTATTATAGAGATTCCCTCCTGGGTGTGAAACACAGAAGAAAGTGATGATAGTGAAGCCGATCACATCCCAGATCTTTGGGTGTGAAACTTTTTCTTCGCGTGTGTCCCTTTGCACCGTAGCCATGGAAAATCTTCATCATTTAACTGGATGCTCGGGTAAATATTCACTATGAATGGAGCAATTTCATCAAACTTTTCATAATCTCCTGACATGTCTGTCTTGTCATCCACTCCCACGATATTTCTCTTCCCAGAAAGAACTATGTGCCGCTTTGGCTCATTGTACGATGCATTCGCTTCCTTATCTTTTCTTTTTCTCGGCTTGGTAGACATGTCCTTCACATAGAAAACCTGTGCCACATCATTGGCTAGTACGAATGGTTCGTCTGCATACGCAAGATTGTTGAGATTCACTGTTGTCATTCCGTACTGTGGATCTTCCGTTACCCCGCCTCATGTCATATTGACCCATTTGCACCGAAACAAAGGGACCTTCAAACCACGTCGATAGTCAAGTTCCCATATGTCCTATATATAACCACAATATGTTTCCTTTTCCGTCTTGGTTTCTGCATCAAAGCGTACACCATTGTTTTGGTTGGTGCTCTTCTTATCTTGGGCGATCATGTAAAATGTATTACCATTTATCTCGTACCCTTTGAAAGTCATTATATTCGAAGATGGTAACTGGGACAGCAAGTACAGGTCATCTTCAATAGAGGCATCATGCATGGTACGTGTCTGCAACCAGCTGGCGAAACTCCTGCTTTGTTCATGTGTAATCCAGTCATCAGACCGCTCCGGGTGTTTGGAGCGTAGCAAATTCTTGTGTTCATCCATATACGGAGCCACCAAGGCGGAATTCTGTAGAACTGTGTAGTGTGCTTCAGTGAGAGAATGTCCGTCCATACATATTATTTGTTCCCCTCCTAGCGTGCCTTTTCCATCCAGTCTGCCCTTATGTCACGATTCAGGAACACCAATCGGCTTAAGGTCAGGAATAAAGTCAATAGAAAACTCAATGACCTCCTCATTTTCATGGCCCTTGAAGATGCTTCCTTCTGGCCTAGCACGGTTATGAACATATTTCTTTAAGACTCCCATGAACCTCTCAAAGGGGAACATATTATGTAGAAATACAGGACCCAAAATGTTAATCTCTTCGCGTAGGTGAACTAGGACGTGCGTCATGATGTTGAAGAAGGATGGTGGGAACACCAACTCGAAACTGACAAGACATTGCACCAAATCATTCTCTAACCTTGGTATGATTTCTGAATCGATTACCTTCTGAGAGATTGCATTGAGGAATGCACATAGCTTCACAATGGCTAATCGAACGTTTTTCGGTAGAAGCCCCCTCAATGCAACCGGAAGCGGTTGCGTCATAATCACGTGGCAGTCATGAGACTTTAGGTTCTGGAACTTTTTCTCTGCCATGTTTATTATTCCCTTTATATTCAACGAGAAGTCAGACGGTACCTTAATACTGAGCAAGCATTCAAAGAAGATTTTCTTCTCTTCTTTGGTAAGAGCGTAGCTTGCATGACCCTGATGTATGCTGTCTTTTTTGTGCATACGTTGCTGGTCCTCCCGTGCCTCAGGTGTATCTTTTGTCTTCCCATACATGCCCAATAAGCCAAGCAGGGTCACACAAAGATTCTTCGTCACGTGCATCACGTTGATTGCGGAGCGGACCTCTAGGTCTTTCCAATAGGGCAGGTCCCAAAATATAGATTTCTTCTTCCACATGGGTGCGCGTCCGCCAACGTCATTCGGAACAAGTTGTCCACCAGGACCCTTTCCAAAGACCATCTTCAAATCCTTGACCATATCATGTACATCAGCACCAGTACGGTGGCGAGGCTTCGTCCGGTGATCCGCCTCACCTTTGAAATGCTTGCCTTTCTTTTTTATGGGATGCCTGCTCGGAAGAAATCGACGATGTCCCAGGTACACATTCTTCTTACAATTAGCCAAATATATACTGTCGGTATCGTCCAAATAGTGCGTGCATGCGTGGTATCCCTTGTTTGTCTGTCCTGAAAGGTTACTGAGAGCAGGACAATCATTGATGGTCACGAACAGCAACGCCTTTAGGTCAAATTCTTCCCCCATGTGCTCATCCCACGCACGTACATTTGTTCCATTCCACAGTTGTAAGAGTTCTTCAACTAATGGCCTTAGGTACACATCAATGTCGTTGCTGGGTTGCTTAGGGCCTTGGATGAGCACTGGCATCATAATGAACTTCCGCTTCATGCACAACCAAGGAGGAAGGTTATACAAACATAGAGTCATAGGCCAGGTGCTATGGTTGCTGCTCTGCTCCCCAAAAGGATTAATGCCATCTGTGCTTAGACCAAACCATACGTTCCTTGCGTCATCTGCAAACTCCTTCCCATACTTTCTTTCGATTTTTCTCCACTGCAACCCGTCAGCGGGTACTCTCAACTTTCCGTCTTTCTTACGGTCTTCTCTGTGCCATCGCATCGCCTTGGCATGCTCTTTGTTTGGAACAAACGTTTCAACCATGGTATTATAGGAGCATACCACATCACCTTGGCAGAAATCTTCTTCTTGGGGCGCTCGCCCTTGACATCACCAGGGTCATCGCGGCTGATCTTATAGTGCAATGCACCGCATACCGGGCAAGCGTTCAAATCCTCGTACTCACCGCAGTAGAGGATGCAATCATTAGGGCATGCATGTATCTTCTGCACCTCTAACCCTAGAGGGCAGACAACCTTCTTTGCTTCGTACGTACTCTCGGGCAATTCGTTGTCCCTTGGAAGCATATTCTTTATCATTACCAGCAACTTTCCAAATCCCTTGTCAGATACACCATTCTCTGCCTTTCATTGTAGCAATTCCAGTGTGGTGCCCAGCTTTTTCTTGTCACCTACGCAATTCGGGTACAATAATTTTTTGTGATCCTCTAACATGCCCTGCAACTTTTTCTTCTCCAAATCACTTGCGCAGTTTCTCTTTGCATTGGCAATGGCCCGACCTAGATCATCAACGGGCTCATACGATGCCTCTTCTTCAGCTTCTTCCCGCATTGTCGGCTCAGCTTCTCCCCGCATTACCGGCTCAGCTTCTTCCCTCATTGTTGTATCATCGTATACAGGGAACCCATGGCCAGGATAGTTGTCGTCGTCCTCTTCTTCTTCATTGTCTTCCATCATAACCCCTCTTTCTCCATGCTTGGTCCAAACATTATAGTGGGGCATGAAACCGGACTCAAACAGGTGGACGTGAATGGTTCTTGACGTAGAGTAATTGTGACCATTCTTACAGCCAGCACATGGACAAGGCATGAAACCATCCGCCCGCTTGTTTGCCTCAGCCGCAAGCAAAAAAGTACGCACGCCATTAATGAACTCGGGAGAGCATCGGTCATCATACATCCATTGCCGGCTCATCTTCAATACACAACACCGAAAACACCAAATTAATACAATACATAAAGTTCATACATAAAGATCATACAACACTTAAATGCAACAAACAAATAACTCTCTAGCTAAAGAATTTAAATGCAACAACAAATGCGATCAAGATCGCAACTAAGATAACAATTGATCCAACAGCATAATGATACCAAGCCTCACTATGAATGGCATATTTTCTAATCTTTCTAATCTTCAAGCGCATTTTCTCCATCTTAATCTTGTGATCATCGACGACATCGGCAACATGCAACTCCAATTCCATCTTCTCCCCCTCAATTCTTTTCAATTTTTCCTTCAAATCCTCGTTTTCTTTTTCAACTAAATTTAACCTCTCGACAATAGGGTCGGTTGGAATTTCCGATTCAACTACCTCCTACATACAAATATTTATGTCAACCTGATGGGCAAAATTTGTCATAAACACGAAATGCAATGAATAATTTTAAAAGAGAATATACCACATCCGAATCATAACCCGGACGAGGGCCGACGGGGACGGATATCAAAACCATGGCACTATGTATACCAAACAACATATGGGTAAGATAATTATACGAGTAACTATATATCCAAATCACACAAACATCAATTTTTTATATAAAACTTCATGAACAAGAGGCTCACCACAAGGTGGTGCTGGCGACGGGACATTGCGGGCGATCGACGGTGCTTATGACGGAGATTTTGAAGGCACTAAGTAAACCATACCTACATATGCAAACTAAGTGTTATTTTTGACCTCAAATTGCATATAAATCAAATACTAGCACATATATATGATTCCTCCCAAATTACTAAACTCAAAAATCAATCACTATATAAAGCATTGCACGAGCTAATCTAGCAATGAGAGATGAAAGGACAAAGTTGCTAACCTTTGTGATCATTTGAATGGATGGGGGCCTTCAAATCTTGACAAATTTTGGGCAAAATGTGTGATGAGCTTGAGAGGAAGAGGGAAAAGAACAGAGAGGAGAAGGGAAAGGGGAAGAACAGAGCGAGCTCGGGTGGATGAAGGGTCTATGTAGGACGACCTTTAGTACCGGTTCGTGATACGACCCGGTACTAAAGGTGCTGGAGGGGCCCCAGACTGACAACATCCTGCCACCACTCACTTTAGTACCGGTTCGTGGCACGAACCGGTGCTAAAGGTTTGCCATGAACCGGTACTAATGAGAGCGGCCGGCTAGCCGTTGGAACCGGCACTAATGCACACATTAGTGTCGGCTCAAATTCAAACCGACACTAATGTGCTTCACATTTGACCCTTTTTCTACTAGTGTCA
Organism: Triticum urartu; assembly: GCF_003073215.2. NCBI lineage: Eukaryota > Viridiplantae > Streptophyta > Magnoliopsida > Poales > Poaceae > Triticum > Triticum urartu. Next base: position 634,462,682 of record NC_053028.1, on the reverse strand, counting down.
AAACAGAATTTGGACGGCAGACGGATTGGAGAAGCTAGCACGGATGGCCAAACTATGGCCTTTGTACACTTTGCAAGCAGGAGCAAGAGTCTGTTGACCACCTTTTCTACAAATGCCGCTTCTCTATCCGCCTATGGGGATTAGTCAAGGACTGGCTGCAACTGGTGAGCATTGATACTTCCTCATGGCACCTCTCAGGCAACATCGAAGAGTGGTGGGTGGGCCTCTCCGACACATCTATCCCCAACAGGAAGGCGATGGCCTCACTCACCATGCCAGTCGCCTGGACCATTTGGAACGAGAGGAATGCGCGAGTGTTTCGTCAGAAGAGTGCTCCACCGACGGTTCTACTCGCCAACATTAAGAAGGAGGCCACACTTTGGGTATCAAGGGGTGCAAGAAAGTTGGGATACTTGATGACGCGAGAGTAGTCGGTCACCTTTATTTCGGGTGTTGCGACGCTGTCAGTGTTGTAACACGAACATAAACTCTATTCCTTTTATTTAAGGAATGAGGCAAATCTTTTGCCTCTCTTCAAAAAAAAAATCTGCACCTACTCATGGCTTCTTGCCCCCCTGCACAGATTCGTCACGGCGCGTCGTCTCACCCACCCGCCGAATCGCCATCGAAGCGTCCGTGTTGCCATGGCCTATTCGCCTAATAGTTGGATAATTTATGAAAAAAGTACCGCAAGTCGCTACCATCAAGTCCAAGTGTGTACCTATATGACTTCCTTCTAATTTTTCTGTAGGTCTAGAGCTTCTAGTTTCAAGGATGGTACAGTTAAGAATTGAATTACTGCGATTTGCTAGTGTTGGTAAGGAGTAGAATCGAGTCCAAGTGGTTCTCATTTATGTGGATCATTACTTGGCCTTTGAATACACAACTCAGAACAACACAATGTAACTAAGTACATCTTCATAATTATAAATTCAACAAATATGTTTTATCTTTTGTTTCGATGCTAGCATGTTCAAACTTAAATAGTGTAGCCTTAGCTGATTAAACATGTGTTCATAATTTTTATGCTTTATTGTTCAACTTGGGCGAAAGACTTCATATAATCAACTACAAATTCAAGTAGAGCACTATTTTTATAAGGATATTTACTACTTGTTATCTAGAATTGTTGAGTATGTTCGTTTTACATGCATAACATAGCTTGGCGTCCACACATGTATTTTAGGCGTGGACATCAGGACATTTTCGTCCTAGGTCCGCCCCCTAATAGTCCTATATCCAGCATTCAACCATTAGCAGCCAACTCATAAATCAATCTAGAACGACCGAACCGACTAGAACAGTCTTCCGTGTTCCAGATCACCTGCCTGTCTGCTAGTCATCTTAAGCCCAGCGGGTTCATCTAACCCGCTCATCACACGATTAATCATAGCTCTAATCGCCAAGCATAAACTATCGATAAATCTAGTGCTAAGATTTGTTCAGCTGCCCATGTCGCCGTCTTGCACTAGATCATTATTTGGTTTATTAGGTGCAGAGTCGTTCTCCAACCAAATGCATCGTCATCGTGCCACTGATTAATTAATCAGTCAGTATAATTAAGCACGGATGGCCTCTATGATCGGCCTGATACACGCCACCAGGGCAAAGACGCGCCAGGAAGCAAAATTTCAATCTGCTGCCCTCGTAATTAATTAGCTGATGCATGCATGCATCAAGCTTCAGAAAAGCCACGACCTTTTGCTTAACTTCGGGCACTCAGACCAAAAGGAGAGTTCATGGGAAATGTCACGAAAAGCCACGACGATTCTTGTATCCTTCATACACTGAGCTCGGAAAGCGACACCCCGTGAAATAGTGTCTCATCGAATCTTCTTCTCATCTTTTTTCGGGAGGTTTTGTGATAAGAATTTATTAAAGCAGACAAGAGGATGAGAGCGAAAGCAACATCCACGACGCGACGTGTGGGACGGAAAGTCATGAGCGGACGTGTTCTTCTCGTTCCTTACCGTCATATAACGTCGGCGCATATCATACGGACGTCGCGCCGTGGTGGGGATGACAAGTAGGTGCCGGTGCCTATTTTTCACACGGTCATCCCGCTTTTTTTAATTTAAATAATTGATTGCATTTGAATTTTCGAGGGTAACATCAGATAATGGGACTGGCTACTTGTGTGCTGCTTGCAAGAAAATTGCTTTAGTTCATTCCTTTGTCGACGGCTTCCTTATGCTCCATCGTCAATCCACGATATCTTCGCTGGCCACAAGTACTCATGTCCGGTGTTGTTGTCGTACTGTCTCGCCTACCACATCCTTGGCAGGCGCTTAGGCCATCAGTCTTACCCTCTAAAGACCCCTACTCTGGTGCCGGCGACCCTCCTCTCCCTCCCCACGCCCGCAGATGTTAACCCTCCGCCTCGCCTCCAACAACAACACTGATGCCATACATCTCCTTTGCAAGCGCTTTTCTTTTCTCCTTCCATCTTCTCGTGCCTTCTAATCTTAACTATCGATTAGTTATCTTAGATCGACATCGTATATGGGGTGCATGTGTCCATGGCTCTAGCAGGCCTTCTAGATACCCCACATCAACTAGTGGAAAATTCATTTTTTTTCATGAATGAGTCTAAGTATCCTTACTAAATTATATTCGCACCACTCTACTCTTATCCACGATGTCAAGCCGTGTTTTTGGGCTCAGAACACAAACTCAATTTAACATAATAAAATTAAATCATGTAAATTCAAGAAATTGGGTCAAATATTTCCAGTCGTAAAATATCTTGTTGCAAAGCTATAATATAGTATAAATACGATTATATACAAGACAAAATTCGAAACCACATCCCCGCAAAGAAAAAATAAAATAAAATCAAAAGCATATCCTCATCCCGTGCGTGCCGGCGAAGGAAAGATCATGACTCACGCGGTGAGTGCCCACTGCACCAACGGCGTCCAACTCCAACGGCCACCAACCAGCCAAACCCCCAACGGCAGCAAACGGCGTCACACCTCCCATATCCTGCCTTTTTTGCGTGGTGGGGGACGGACTCCGCGACCGCCTCTCCCTCGTCCGCCTATCCGCTCCGTCCTCCACACGTCAGGCGTGGCGTGTCTCCTCTTCCTTCTCTCCCGTCCCGTCCGAGCCTGCTATAAATTCCCCGCCCCCTCCCGTCTTCTCTCCACACATCCGATCCAATCCAGCCCCCCTCCGATCTCGCCGAGAAATCTCCTCCGATCGAAGCGAAGCCAAGGCTCTCTCGTCCCCCTCCTCAAGGTATGGATGCGAGCCCTCCGTTTTCTCCTCCCCCCTATCGTCATGTGCTCGCCCTGGGATTGTCCCTAGGAGTAGGACTACCTTGACCTTGATCAATTGTTGTTGGTTCCCCTCGATTCCTGTTAGTAGTTTGGATTGGATTGAGTAGATCTGCGGGCCGAGTCTGTTATCGTCGACTGATTCCTGCCGGTTTGGTTAGTCGAGGTTGATTGGACTCGATTGTAGATTGTTCTCTCTCGATTGTTGATTAGATGTGTCGATTGGGATGCGGTTGCTGTTGGTTTGGACTATATCTATTCCCCTAAAAGAAGTAATTATGCCTGCTGGTTGTTGATAGATCGTCATAGTGCTCTTGTATGCCTGCAATTTGCTGGTAACCTTCGTTGCTTGCTGTTAGCCTTGTACTAGTTGCTTGTAGCTGTGCATCGATTCTACTCTGAAAAAATAATACGAGTCTGATATTATCGTTGACCTGTTACCTTCGCATTGCTCCCGCGAGGCTAAGAGCCTAAGATTGCTTGTAGATCTGCTAATATATTTCTGTCGAGTTATACTAAAATTTAGCACTGCATGCTCTGAAATCCATTAGCTTAGTCTAGGGGATTCTTTGTACTGTGGCCTGGTTTATCTATAGTTTGACGCACTGCAGATTTCCATTATTCTTGTGGTTTCGGCCCTGTAGCTGCATGTTTAGTCTTTTGATTCAACTCTTAAATACATGTGGGTTTGAAGAAGATATTACTGTTAATACGGCCATGACTTGGCCAGCTTGTTCTGTTTAACTGATTAATATATACTGCCCATGAGGCTAGAGATTTCGCTGATGAATCTGCTAATATATTTGTGATATGGGTTCTTCCGAAAGTTAGCACTGTCAATCATTTGATTAGCTTATTCTAAGGGATTCCTTAGTTACAATTCCATCTCTGTTGTATCATCTCATGTATTGTTTGATCTCCTACAGATTTCTCTGTACCGTTTATAACTCTGGTTCTGTGTGCTTTGTTATTTACAGATGCAGATCTTTGTGAAGACCCTCACCGGCAAGACCATCACCCTCGAGGTCGAGTCCTCCGACACCATCGACAACGTCAAGGCTAAGATCCAGGACAAGGAGGGCATCCCTCCGGACCAGCAGCGCTTGATCTTCGCTGGCAAGCAGCTCGAGGATGGCCGCACCCTGGCAGACTACAACATCCAGAAGGAGTCCACCCTTCACCTGGTGCTCAGGCTCCGTGGTGGCATGCAGATATTTGTGAAGACACTCACCGGCAAGACCATCACCCTGGAGGTTGAGTCCTCGGACACCATCGACAACGTCAAGGCTAAGATCCAGGACAAGGAGGGCATCCCTCCGGACCAGCAGCGTCTCATCTTTGCTGGCAAGCAGCTCGAGGATGGCCGCACCCTTGCTGACTACAACATCCAGAAGGAGTCCACCCTCCACCTGGTGCTCAGGCTCCGTGGTGGCATGCAGATATTTGTGAAGACCCTCACTGGCAAGACCATCACCCTGGAGGTTGAGTCCTCGGACACCATCGACAACGTCAAGGCTAAGATCCAGGACAAGGAGGGCATCCCTCCGGACCAGCAGCGCTTGATCTTTGCTGGCAAGCAGCTCGAGGATGGCCGCACCCTGGCAGACTACAACATCCAGAAGGAGTCCACCCTTCACCTGGTGCTCAGGCTCCGTGGTGGCATGCAGATATTTGTGAAGACCCTCACCGGCAAGACCATCACCCTCGAGGTTGAGTCCTCGGACACCATTGATAATGTGAAGGCCAAGATCCAGGACAAGGAGGGTATCCCACCGGACCAGCAGCGTCTCATCTTCGCTGGCAAGCAGCTTGAGGATGGCCGCACCCTTGCAGACTACAACATCCAGAAGGAGTCCACCCTTCACTTGGTGCTCAGGCTCCGTGGTGGTATGCAGATCTTCGTCAAGACCCTCACTGGCAAGACCATCACCCTGGAGGTTGAGTCCTCGGACACCATCGACAACGTTAAGGCCAAGATCCAGGACAAGGAGGGCATTCCCCCGGACCAGCAGCGTCTTATCTTCGCTGGCAAGCAGCTTGAGGATGGCCGCACCCTTGCGGATTACAACATCCAGAAGGAATCCACCCTCCACCTTGTCCTCCGCCTTCGTGGTGGCATGCAAATCTTTGTCAAGACCCTCACTGGCAAGACCATCACCCTGGAGGTTGAGTCCTCAGACACCATTGACAATGTGAAGGCCAAGATCCAGGACAAGGAGGGCATTCCCCCGGACCAGCAGCGTCTCATCTTCGCCGGCAAGCAGCTTGAGGATGGCCGCACCCTTGCGGACTACAACATCCAGAAGGAGTCCACCCTTCACTTGGTGCTCCGTCTGCGTGGTGGCCAGTAAGCTCCTGCCGATGGAGCTCTGCTTCTGTCTTCGGTGTCCTTCAATGGAGTCTCGTCTTGTGCCTATCATGCCTGATTTGTCTTTGTTTCTGTACCGTACTGTGATGCAGTGTCATCGTTTGTATCTTAGAACTTCTGCTCGTGTGCAGCAGCTTTGGTGAACTATGAATAAGTGAGCCCTAAATTCGATCCCTGATCCATGATGTTTGCTGTTGTGTTGTACTGTGGTTTCTTCCGATCTTTCTTAGCATTTTACCCACATATTTTCTAATTGCTCACTGGTAAAAATTGATTACCTCTATGCTCTATCCTTCTGATATGTGTGTACTTCTGTAGAATCCATTTGATACTTAAATTTTCTTGGAAGATACGTGGAGTCCTGTGTGCTGCACAGTCGTGTTCATACGGCTGGTCTTCTTGTGTTGGCCGCATGCTGAGCCGTGCGGCTCTCTTCAGATGTCCTCATCCACTCATCTTCCGCAGCCCATGGTATAACGCCCTCTCGTGGAAGCGCTGTTGTTGCAGAGTGCCGTGTCCGACAACCTTCAGCCAAAGACGTTGCTGCTGTAGTGAACATGTGGTGCTGCAACTTGGGGCGTCCGGTGCTGTGAGGGCAGATGTTCGCAGTCGTTGTTGTGTCATCACAGGTGTTGTGGAGTTGCCCTACGGACACGAGTTGAAGTTTCAACAAGATTCTTGTTACAATTGCAACAAGTCAAACAGAGAATAGGATCGCAAGACCAGACTGCTCGTGACCCGGTGCTAATCTTTTCCGATGATCAGCCAGCCGATGCGTAGGCCGCGCTAAAAAGATAATGTTCACATGATGGTTCCGTTGTTGTCTGAAGTTCCAAGTATTGGTGTGTAGTATTTCGGACAATGTAATTTTTCACAAAGTGCAAAACTTCCAAGGTACATCATATTTATGAAAAAATCAGGGCTATGCAACCGTGTAAAACTTGCATTGCACAACCCATATGTCACTGTTAACTATATATCCCTGATCTACCACATTTGCTACCTCTCTCTTGATGCACCATCGCTCCCTCTCTACTGATACCTTCCATTCCTGTCGGGGGTTGGGTGTGACATATGCCAAAGGATGGCTTATCATGGTGGGAGCGAGTAGAACGTCGCCGGTGCCTGGAAACGGGATAAGGCGAAGGCATGCACGCCGGCGAATCTTACCCAGCTTCGGGGCTCTCCGTGGAGATAACACCCCTACTGCCGCTCTGCGGGGTCTCCGCATGATCACTATGGCAAAAGTGTGTACACGGTTGCTCCTTGAGCTGTTTCCTGGAGGTAGGAGAAGGCAAGACTAGCTTTCTCCTTCCTATATGATCTGGTCTAGTGCTAATGGATTCAAACCCTTTGCATGGGTGCCCTGGGGGTTTATATAGGCCTACCCCCAGGGGTACAATGGTAATCCGGCCGGACGCGGGCCCAGCCGTCAGTCTCTCTGGCCGCCGTCTTATCCGCCGACTCCTGGGGCCCGCCGACTGGTGGGCCCCGCTGACCGGCTCGGTACGGAGCCGACAGGCCGCGTCCGTCGTGGGCGGGTCTTGCCGGCTGCAGATTACTGTAGCCGTGCTTCTAATGACGCGGGCTCGGTCATGGGGTCATGGCAACAGCTCCGCCGTCTGGCGGGCGATCACTGTTGCCACTCCCTGTCGCGTCTGGTTAATGGCGCGTGGGGCCCGTGGGAGGGGCTGGCCGACTCCTGGGGGCCGACTCCCAACTGGGCTGACTGGTGGCGCTCTCGCCGTCTTCTGTACGCCCGCCGACTAGTGGGACCCGTCGTCCCTGGGTCGTATCGGCAGGCCGTCGTGGGCACAGGACTCCGCCCACTGGGGCTGACGTCAGGGCCGACATGGCAACAGTGCTGCGCCGGGCGGAGATCTCCGCGGGTACGGCGTACTGTGGCCACGCCTGCCCTTGGAAAAGGACGGGAGTGGACCTTACTGTGGCCACTCCCCGTCCCGTCCCTCTTTATGAGGGCATGGGGGTTGTTGGCGTCGCGGGCCGACTCCCCATGGCCGGCTTCTCTGGAAGTCGCCAGTTAGGAGTCGGCTCATCCTGAAGTCGTCCCCGGGACTCGGCAGCGAGTGGGCAGTCGGCTGCCTCGCCGCCGACTCTCAGAAGGCGGCTCTTCGTCCTGGGGTCTTGAGGGGCGCAGCCTGCCCCGATGTCTTGAAAGGTTTTGGGCCTGGGTTAGCCTACCCGTGGCCCATTGCTCAGACAATTCCTATCCAGTGGCTGGTTGACGAGATAGTGAGTGAAAAAGACAAAAGTGGCTGGTTGACGAGATAGTGAGTGAAAAAGACAAAAGGAAGATGAATTAATCAACCAATGCTTGTTAACATCTGAGAAAGATGTTGGGAACACTAGGAAGGTAAGAGAGGCTGTATAAATATGCATATTTGTGATAAAGGTGAGACATTTGATGGCATGGAGAATTTGAGACCACAGATCACATGCAATGTTAGGTACAAAGAGTTAATCGTGTTGAAGGTTAAAAATAATAAGAGTTAAAATTACACATGTGTATATATCCATGTTGTAAGGAGACGAGGACCCAATATGATTCATGAAGGAAATATGCCCTAGAGGCAATAATAAAGTTATTATTTATTTCCTTATTTCATGATAAATGTTTATTATTCATGTGAGAATTGCATTAACCGGAAACATAATACATGTGTGAATACATAGACAAACATAGTGTCACTAATGTGCCTCTACTTGACTAGCTCATTGATCAAAGATGGTTAAGTTTCCTAAACCATAAACATGAGTTGTCATTTGATCAATAGGATCACATCATTAGGAGAATGATGTGATTGACTTGACCCATTCCGTTATCTTAGCACTTGATCGTTTTTGTTTACTGCTATTGCTTTCTTCATGACTTATACATGTTCTTATGACTACGAGATTATGCAACTCCCGAATACCAGAGGAACACTTTGTGTGCTATCAAACGTCACGACGTAACTGAGTGATTATAAAGGTGCTCTACAAGTGTCTTCGATGGTACTTGTTGAGTTGGCATAGATCAAGATTAGGATTTGTCACTCCGATTGTCGGAGAGGTATCTCTGGGCCCTCTCGCTATTACACATCACTATAAGCCTTGCAAGCAATACAACTAATGAGTTAGTTGCGGGATAGTGCATTACGGAACGAGTAAAGAGACTTGCCGGTAATGAGATTGAACTAGGTATTGGGATATCGACGATCGAATCTTGGGCAAGTAACATACCGATGACAAAGAGAACAACGTATACTGTTATGCGGTTTGACCGATAAAGATCTTAGTAGAATATGTAGGAACCAATATGAGCATCCAGGTTCTGCTATTGGTTATTGACCGAAGACATGTCTCGGTCATGTCTACATAGTTCTCGAACCCGTAGGGTCCGCATGCTTAAAGTTCTGTGACGATCGATTTTATGAGTTTATATGTTTTGATGTACCGAAGGTAGTTTGGAGTCCCGGATATGATCACGGACATGACGAGGAGTCTCGAAATGGTCGAGACATAAAGATTGATATATTGGAAGCCTACATTTGGACATCGGAAGAGCTTCGGGTAAAATCAGGATTTTACCGGAGTACCAGAGGGGTTACCGAAACCCCCCCGGGGGCTAATGGGCCTTGTTGGGCCATAAGGGAAAGAGAGAGGGGCCGGCCTAGGGCAGGCAGCGCGCCCCCTCCCTCTGGTACGAATTGGACTAGGGGGGGCAACCCCCTTTCTTTCTCTTTCTTCCCCTTCATTTCCCCCTCCTAGTAGGAGTAGGAAAGGAAGGAATCCTATTCCTACTAGGAGGAGGATTCCTCCTCCTGGCGCACCAACAAGGGCCGGCTGGCCTCCCCCTTGCTCCTTTATATACAGGGGCAGGGGGCACCTCTAGACACACAAGTTGATCACAAAGATCTCTCCCAGCCGTGTGCGGTGCCCCCTCCACCATAATTCACCTCGGTCATACTGTAGCGGTGTTTAGGCGAAGCCCTGCTGCGGTAGCTTCATTAATATCGTCACCACGCCGTCATGTTGACGAAACTATTCCCCAAGCTCTACTGGATCGTGAGTTCGTGGGACGTCACCGAGCTGAACGTGTGCTGAACGCGGAGGTGCCGTACATTCGGTACTGAGGATCGGTCGATCGTGAAGACGTACGACTACATAAACCGCGTTGTCATAACGCTTCCGCTTAACGGTCTACGAGGGTACGTGGACGACACTCTCCCCTCTCGTTGCTATGCATCACCATGATCCTGCGTGTGCATAGGAATTTTTTTGAAATTACTACGTTCCCCAACAGTGGCATCCGAGCCTGGTTTTATGCATAGATGTTATATGCACGAGTAGAACACAAGTGAGTTGTGGACGATACAAGTCATACTGCTTACCAGCATATCATACTTTGGTTCGGCGGTATTGTTGGATGAAGCGGCCCGGACCGACATTACGCGTACGCTTACGCGAGACTAGTTCTACCGACGTGCTTTGCACATAGGTGGCTGGCGGGTGTCAGTTTCTCCAACTTTAGTTGAACCAAGTGTGGCTACGCCCAGTCCTTAAGAAGGTTAAAACATCACTAACTTGACGAACCATCATTGTGGTTTTGATGCGTAGGTAAGTACGGTTCTTGCTCAGCCCGTAGTAGCCACGTAAAACTTGCAACAACAAAATAGAGGACGTCTAACTTGTTTTTGCAGGGCATGTTGTGATGTGTGATACGTCTCCAACGTATCTATAATTTTTGATTGTTCCATGCTATATTATGTTCTATTTTGGACATTATTGAGCTTTATTGTACACTTTTATATTATTTTTGGGACTAACCTATTAACCGGAGGCCCAGCCCAGAATTGCTGTTTTTTGCCTATTTCGGAGTTCCGCAGAAAAAGAATATCAAACGGAGTCCAAACGGAATGAAACCTTCCGAAACGTGATTTTTGGAACGAACGTGATCCAGAGGACTTGGACCCAACGTCAAGAAAGCAACCAGGAAGGCAAGAGGTAGGGGGGCACGCCTACCCCCCCAGGCGCGCCCTCCACCCTCATGGGGCCCATGTTGCTCCACCGACGTACTTCTTCCTCCTATATATACCTACGTACCCCCACACTACCAGATACGGAGCCAAAACCCTAATTCCACCGCCGCAACCTTCTGTACCCGTGAGATCCCATCTTGGGGCCTTTTCCGGAGCTCCGCCGGAGGGGGCATCGATCACGGAGGGCTTCTACATCAACACCATAGCCTCTCCGATGATGTGTGAGTAGTTTACCTCAGACCTTCGGGTCCATAGTTATTAGCTAGATGGCTTCTTCTCTCTTTTTGGATCTCAATACAATGTCCCCCCCCTCTCTTGTGGAGATCTATTTGATGTAATGTTCTTTTGCGGTGTGTTTGTTGAGACCGATGAATTGTGGGTTTATGATCAAGTTTATCTATGAACAATATTTGAATCTTCTCTGAATTCTTTTATGTATGATTGGTTATCCTTGCAAGTCTCTTCGAATTATCAGTTTGGTTTGGCCTACTAGATTGATCTTTCTTGCAATGGGAGAAGTGCTTAGCTTTGGGTTCAATCTTGCGGTGTCCTTTCCCAGTGACAGTAGGGGCAGCAAGGCACGTATTGTATTGTTGCCATTGAGGATAACAAGATGGGGTT